>NC_135575.1:82670000-82970000 GCF_965152235.1 Eretmochelys imbricata
TTTTTTCAACGTGCAGCCCTGCTGCCTGTCTGTTGTTGTCATTAGTCTTCCTACCTATATGGTTCCCACCTTTCATTGTTCTCAAGGAATATTACTAAAATGTCTGCCCACAGTTTTTGCTAGTTGTCCCTGACTTCCATTTTCTCTCCCCCACTTCTTTGTGTCACTTCTTTGAGTGCAAGAGAGGAGACTGTCCATTTTCAAATGGTATTTTTATATCCTAGTAAGATATTAGTGGAAAGCAGTCTGTTGCTTCTCTTTGCCAGATAAGCAGGTGGCAGGAAAGAAGGTTATTTTTTCATGCCCTCTTTTGTATTTTATTCAGTTTCTTCTCTTTTCTATCTCTTTCAGAATTGATCTTTGTTCTTTTCTCCCATGCCCTTCCTGCATTACAGCTTTTACCCAATTTGTAATCTGTTAATTGTACAGCAAGCTCTGACTATGATAATACTTGTTTAGTAGCTGGGGCAGTCAACAGCTTCATACTTGCAATTGTCTTCCTCATTCAATTCTTGTTTTGCTGTGTAAACAGGACTTCTTAACTGTGCCTGACTGCCCATGTACAGACTGACTGGTCCTCTTTCCTTGTATTTCTCTGTGCAGTAGGACAACAGTGTGCACCACCTGACACAGTGTTCTAAGTGCATGTTTTCTGGACACTGTCCCATTCTGAGGCAACGTGGGATGGTTTTCCAAAATGCACAAATACAAAAATGGCTAGGCATTGCACTAGGTGTGGACTCTCAAGCTTGTTGACACGTAGTTTTTCTACAAAGCAAGCATGTGGTCCTGGCTCAGCCTTGTTTTGTTGTACTTGTAATGTAGACAGGCCCTGTTAGGGTCTTTGATTTCCTTTTACTCTGGTGTTGTCTTCTGTGACATCTTTCTTCTGACAGGTTTCAGAGTAGCAGCTGTGTTAGTCTGTATTCGCAAAAAGAAAAGGAGTACTTGTGGCACTGTAGAGACTAACCAATTTATTTGAACATAAGAGCATTAGAGTGCAGGACAGGCTTACAAAAAAGTGTGAGATTACACCCCCATCCCACCAGTGTGTGTGGAGAGGGCCAGCTTGTGACAGCCAAACCATTAGATATTTTTCCTAGGTGACATTCCTCTTGACATCCAGAAAAATTAAATACCTGGGCATTATGGTTGTGAAAATTTTTAAAATCTGGTCTGTGTGAAAACTGGTACAAAGATGTGGGCTTGAGTTTGTAGACAATAATAGTGGAAGTAAATAAGTGTGACCTACTTAGCACACCCTATTTCAGGGAGTGTTAACTCTGAAGCCCAGTGATGACAACTTAAATGTCAACATTGCTACTTATGTTGCTACTGAAAAACTGTCTGAAAGAGGAAGGGTCATAATTATGAAAATTGCACATTTTCTAGGAATGACATAACATTTTGGCATGTCAGGTGCATGGAGTCTTTAGGATAACATTTGTTCCCCCTCCCCCACAGAACCTTGACCACCATCAGACTTGAGGTGTCTCACAGGGCATTGCTCTACTCCTGCTTTCTCCCTGCAGAAACTGCAACTTCCATGGTTGTCCCTTCACTGTGTCCTTTTATTTTGTCTCCTCCACCCTTTTCACAAAAAGCCCTGTGCAACAGTCCATTTACAATGTTAACCTAGCTTTTGGCCCTCTCACAAAGGCCTGAGGGGAGCAGAGGTCTCCCTACTCTGAGCCTTTGTGTGGCTAGGCTCAGCAAGCCCTGTTCCTCCCTCTTTCCCTTTCTTGTCCTTCCTGTGCCTCTATCAGCCCTGGGCTGATGGGGTAATTGGCTCAGCCAGGCAGTCTGATTGACCGATTACCCCCATCAGCTTTCTCCAGGAGAACTAATTAATATCTGAGTGGTCACAGTGCAGGCTCACCTGTTTGCACCCTGCACTCTGTCACAGTGTGGCTCTTCCATCTTGTGGAGTTTCTCCTGTTCCTTTGTAGAACTGCAGCATGCTGGCAAAGCAGAGCATATTCCCAAGTCCACCTTTTCCAGACTCTGTTCTTCTCCATGTACATCATCAGTTTTTTTGCTGCATGACTGCCCTGTCTCGCCTTTTGGGCTACTGCTAGCCTTGACTCCTGCTCTTTGTGTCAGCTGTGTTTTAAAAGAAGTGGTAGAATAAAAACAAAACAACCTTCTACTGAGGCCTTAGAATCTTAAGTATAATCAGGTAGAAAAGTTTTATAAGAAAATCATGCAAAAATTCAATGTGTTCTACATGGTAAAGCTTAATGTATGGCAAGTGAGGAATTGGCGTACAGTATGTTTACAAAGATTTACAAAATCTTTGCATTTTTCTTGATGGTATAATTTATGCAACAGATGCCTCCTAAAATATCCATATAGATACATAACATTAGCATTTGCAAGCCCAGACAGTTAAGTGTAAAACTTCTTAAATGTAGGATCAACAGTTGTCTGTCTATGGGGAGTTAATGTATTTTTACTCTCATCACTACCGAGTGGCTTAATGGATTTTTGCTCCGATTTCTCTAGGCTTAGGCCAAGTACCCACAAATTTCAGCCTAAAAGGTAGTAAATGTTCTAAAACATGAGCATGTGGAAGAGGAGGGGCTAGAACAGAAACTGGCACAAATTAACATCTAAGCAGTTGCCTCCTCCTTAATTTTCGGCTTTCTAGTGTTTTCCAGCTTGTGCTTCACCTGTAATATTTAAAATTGTTTTTCTGTTGTTAATTTCCAAGATATCTAATAATGGGTGTCTGTGTGCGCATGGGAGGGGTTTGTGTGTAGATCTGTCATACAAATAATTTCCTTCTGTATTCACCACATGTTACACTGCTCTCCTTCTGATGACTAATTTGAAAACAGTTTTTACATCTAGAGAATTCCTCAAGAATTTACAGGAAGACTCTGAGATATATTCTTTCTTGCACCACATAGCTAAGAGACTCACGGAAACCTTAGATTTGATGCAATTATGTCTTCCCTGTGGTGGGTCATGTCACGAGTTTTTCCAGGTCACAAGTGATTAAAGTGTGCCAATCAGCAGTTTGACTTCCTTAAGTAGAGAGGGCAGAAATAGTTGGTAGTACAGCCAGTCTCTAACTGAAATCCAGCTGGCTTGATGTATTCGCTTTCCCCCCTCCTTGCCTCTGAGGGGCTGCAGTTTGAATTCACCATTGTCAAGTTTCATGGGGTCACAGCACTGGTATGCCAGCTATTGTACTGCCTTTGCTCTCCTTTTACAGACTCACCATTTATTTCATGAGGACCAGAAAAATGAGTCTGTGAAGTTGTATCCATCACTGAAAGAAAAACAATGAGACCTCTCCATAGCTATAAAATTGCAAGATCTTCTAGGAAGCCAATGATTTGTGGTAACTGGAGGCACATTACAAAATGAGTTATTTATTACAATTGCCTCTCAAAACAGCCTTCTACTCTCAGCTCACTCATGGTCAGAGAGCCCATGGTGGTCAGAGGAAATGCTGCAAAGACCCACTGAAAATGTATCTCAAGAAAACTGATGTGGACATCACAAGCTTGGAGTAGCAAGCCACCAACCCACCCCAGTGGTGCAAGTAAAATCCATTTCTTACTGATACTGGGGGCAGGGCGGAGGCCACCAGCTAAGGAGGGCACATGACCCTCCCACCCATGTGACCCTCCATGTGAGTCCTCACCGCCCCAGCCTGGGGCCTCCACGCTCTCCCCATCCCCTCCCCGCATCTATCCCATGTTGGGGGGTGGGTGGGGGTGGGGGGAGGAAGCTCTGTCTTCCTCCTGCTGTGCAGGAGACTTCGGGTCAGGGCTCTCCTGGGAACTGCAGCGGGGAAAGGAGCAGAACCCCCAGCTCTGCCCCCTGCCCTTCCATAGAGCTGTGTCTCCATCCTCCCTCTGTGTACCAGAGCAGCAGCCCCGCCAGAGGACAGAACTGGAGGGGCAAGGCTGGGGCGGTACAGCCGCCGGAGGAACTGCCAGTGTTCTGCTCCTTTCCCCGTTGCTGCCCCTCCTAGCAGGGAAAGGAGCAGAACTCCCAGCCCCAGCCCTCTCCTCTGCTGGGGCTGCTGCTGCAGTACATGGACCGTCTCCGTGGAAGGACAGGGGGCAGGACGGTCTCTGTGGAAGGACAGGGGGCAGAACCCCCAGCCCCTCCCCCTAGCCTTCCTCCAGCGGGGCTGCTGCTGTGTCTTTCTGGTACGCCATACCGGCTATAAATAGCTTACTGGTGCGGTGTACTGGAGTGTACTGGCCTGCTTGCACTGCTGATGGCACCACATCCTCTATCAGGCAGTGGCCTGCTTCGAGGAGAAGCGCCTTGCCCTCAAAGCTGAAAAGAGAGAGAACTTTTTCCCAGCGGGCCGCTGGCCCATCAGGAAATGTCTGTACCTACTGTGGGCGGATCTGTGGTTCCAGGATTGGACTCCTGATTCATCTCAGGACCCATATGTAAATCTGTGATAGAGATTATCCTCGAATCAAAGGACCGCCAATGATGATCATTTTAAAAACTGGCTTTAGATTGCAAGCTCCTTACTTAGAGCACCCTTGGTTCAACATCTAACAGGCTTGAACCCATGGGCCCCAGACTTTGCAAACACCTATGCAGCTACAACTTTGTTCAAATAAGTAGTTCCATTGACTTTAATATGACTATTCATGAGTAAAGTTACATGCTTATGTATATGTTTGCTGAATCAAGGGCTTAAAGTGTAAGCACCCAGAGCAGCATTTGAGTCTCTATCACTGTACTTTACTATTAAAAATTGAGATGAAACTTCTTTTCATCAGTTTGTGTAATACAAATGGAACAAAGGAACAAAATTAAAGACTACCAATAAACCCTGCAATTAGTCCGGTTTGCAAGAGAGAAGCTGCCCACTGAATTGTTGTAGAATGCAAAGTCTAGTCAAGAGTGTAGTTGATTCTTATTAACGTCTTTCATCTTGTGTTTCTGTTGCGATTTCAAAATTCAGTGTGGAATAGGAAATTGTGCTGGAAAATAACTTGGCATCAAGTAGTGACAGTTTTTTGCTGGAGTTGGGTGATCTGCAGTAACATCAGTTATTTAAAGTAAATATTAAAATCAACCAATCAAAATGGTCACTCAGGTCAAACAATCTTGCAATTATTTGCCAATCTTAGAACAGTGTATTTGGCTCAGTGTAGTAATTAATAACATCCTAATCTTGCCTAGCTAATTCAGAGAACATCACAAAGGGGAATATTTGGTGAGAGGGCTTTTTATTCCAGTATATAATGCAGTGGTTTGACGATGCTTGTTTCTGGCAAGATTTTCTTTGCAAATAATTTCGTATTAGGAAGCTTGAGCTTTTGACTTAACTAGTTTATTGTAATATGGGGAACTTTTTATCGAGTTATTTCTCTAAGTCAGAATGGTTTTTATTTAAATTGATTGATTAATACTCTAAAATTAACCAGAAACTGAAATTTATCCAAGGTACTCTCTACAGATGACTGAGCTGCTTGCTTCTGAAAAAAACAAATCTTGGCGGAACCTCTGATCTGAACCTGAAACTTACAGCATTACCATAAGCTTTCCACACTTCCTCATACCCTAGTTCTGGGCTGTGCAACAGACAGACCCTCTAACTCTCTCTCATAAGGTTTGTGGCCTGCGCTTACCTTTGAGTAAAATATCAGTTCATCTTATCCCTGTTGTCCCTTGGACTATCTCATCTCCTTTCACCACACCCTGAGGACTTCCTGACTGGAACATCTCTGAACACAAGAACAGCCATACTGGGTCAGACCAAAGGTCCATTTAGCCCAAGATCCTGTCTTCTGACAGTGGCCAATGCCAGGTGCCCCAGAGAGAATGAACAGAACAGGTAATCATCAGGTGATCCATCCCCTGCCGCCCAGTCCCAGCTTCTGGCAAACAGAGACTAGGGACACCATCCCTACCCGTCCTGGCTAATAGCCATTGATGGACCTACCCTCCATGAACTTATCTAATTCTTTTCTGAACCCTGTTATAGTCTTGGCCTTCACAACATCCTCTGACAAAGAAATCTTGGGGAAGGATTAGGAAAGGAGAAGCTGATCTGAGGTCCAGTGGAAATTTTAGATCTGCTGGGTGTGTGGGTGTGCCAGAGAGATAGTGTTAAAAGTGTGGTGGGTGAATGAGGTTAGAGGCCTCTGCCCCTGGGTAGGTGTGTGCAGGTTTGAGGAGTAGAGGAAAGGTTTTGGATGAGTATCTAATGGATGGCTTCTTAACCAACCCTCTGAATCTCTTGGGCCATACCCTTTGCTAGCTGCAGTTTTGGTGACATCACTTAGTTTCATTCTTGCAGCCACTCTCCTTGTTCTCATTCTTGATATCCATCTCTGTGGCTTATTCAGACTACTCTGAATACTTCTAAATGCAGGTCCCTGCTTCAAGATTTTTAACATGCTCATTGTTAGTGTAGGCAGGAAAGTATGCAATAGAGAGACTTTGGATATGCCTGTATTTTAAAAATATCTGCATTTATTTTACAGATGCCTACAAGATCAAGGTTATATTTTATTAAAGTAAAATAAAAAAGGATGTACACAATAACTGCGTGCCAGGGGATTGTTTCTATTTTAGGCTTTCATCCTTAAGAAAATTAGAAATTACAGAAAATAATCCTAATGTCAGCTCTTATTCCTCTGCATGATCCAACTGGCCCAGCCATATAAATCAATAACAGAGAGACAATACCCCCATATAATAAATTTCTAAGTTTAAGAAAAGCTGATGCAAATCCAAAATGTTACAGAAGGACAACCCCTTTGTTCTCTGAAATATACTAAGATGCCATCCCCTAAAGAGACCACCAAAGGCAGTTCTCATCAGTGGGAGTTATAAAATATTCTCAAACCCTTGTCCTCCCTTGGGATTATCATAAATGTTGGTTCCAATTCTGGTACTAAATTTTAGGTTCTTAGTTGTCTGAAGGTATGTCTAAGCTGCAATAAACATCCCACAGCAGTGAGTCTCAGAGCCTGGCTCAGCTGACTTGGGTTCATGCCAGGGGGCTAAAAGTAGTAGTGTAGATGTTCCCACTTGGGCTTGAGCCTGGGCTCTGAGACCACCACCCTCTCTGGGTTTCAGAGCCTAGGCTCCAGCCTGAATGGGAATGTCTACACTGCTATTTTTAGCTGCGTAGCATGAACTGTGTGAGCCAGAGTCAGCCGACTTTCTGATTGCACAAAACCAAACACCCATACCCTGCCCCTGCACGCTTCTTCTCCTCCACCCCTTTCCCTCCATTGCTTTCTCTCCCCCACCCTCCCTCACTTTCACCAGGCTGGGGCAGGGGGTTGAGGTGCAGAGGGGATGAGGGCTTTGGCTGGGGATGCAGGGTCTAGAGTAGGACAAGAAATGAGAGGTATGGGGGGTAGGAGGGGGCTCTGGGCTGGGGTAGGGAGTTGGGGTGTGGGCTCTGGCTGGGTGGTGCTTACCTCAGGCTACTCCCGGAAGCTGCCAGCATGTCCGGCTCCTAGGCGAAGGGTCTGGGAGGCTCTGCATGCTGCCTGTGCCCGCAGGCAGGGGCGGCAAGTTATATGGGCCCATGCTCCAGGAATATTCAGGGCCCGGAAGCCCGGCTCCACCAACGTTTGGGGTTCAGTCTCTCCCCCAGCCTTGCCTGTCACATCTGCGTGCTTCCCGCAGAGCATCTCCCAGCACCACCTGCCACCCCCGGGTAATTTAGGGGCCCTGGCTGCCACTGCCACCACTGGCAGCACAGCGGGGCTAAGGCAGCTTCCTGCCTGTCCTTGCTCCGCTCCACTCCACTCCCCGAGGTGGGCGGCATGTCTCTGCGGCTCTGGGTCTCTGTGCACTGCCCCTGCCCCGAGCACTGACTCTGCAGCTCCCATTGGCTGGGAACTGTGGCCAATGGGAGCTATGGGGGCGGTGCCTGTATGCAGTGGTGTGCGGAGACTCCTCGGCCCCCCCGCCTAGGAGCCGCTGCCAGAGGGATGTGTGAGTCACTTTTGGGAGCCGCCCGAAGTAAGTGCTGCACCCCTCATCATCTCCTGCACCCCAGAGCCTGCACCCAAACTCCCTCCCAGAGCCCGAAACCCCTTCCTGCACACCAACCCCCCATCCCACCCCAGAGCCCGCACCCAGCACCCAAACTCCCTCCCAGAGCCTGCACACCAAACTCCCTCCCAGAGCCTTGGATGGGGGTGGGGTGGGGTGGATCCATGGGACTTGGACTCATGCTGGGCACCACCAAAAATTATACCAACCTGCCACCCCTATCTGTAGGCGCCGCTGCTGCAGCTCCAATTGGACAGAGTTCCTGGCCAATGGGAGCTGCAGAGCCAGAGACGGTGCTCTGGGTGGGGCAGCATGCAGAGCCCCCATGGCTGCCCCCCAAGCCAAAAGGACATGCCAGCTGCTTCCAGAAGCTGCGGGGAGCCAGGGCAGGCAGGGAGCCTGCCTTAGTCTCACTGCGGTGCTGACCAGACTTTTAGCAGCCTGGTCAGCAGTGCTGGCTGGAGCCGCCAGGGTCCCTTTTTAACTGTACGTTCGGGTCAAAAACCGGATACCTGGCAACCCTATTGACCTGGGCTCTGAGACTCTCTGCTGTGATTTTTTTTCTTTTTTCTTTGGTCATGTAGATGTACCTTTAGTGTCTTGGTGGATTTATTAAGGAGGAAAAATGGTCTTGTTGTAACCAAGGCCTGGAATTCAGGAGACTGGGATATTCCTTCTGGCTCTGCCACTGACTTTTTGATGTGCTCATGGTCACACACTTACTCTCTGTTCCACAGTCTGCCCCCATCTGTAAAATGGAGATAATACTTAATTCCTTGGCCTGTATCCTACCTTTGGTGTTCTTAAAAAACAGAGCTCGACATGGGATTTAATAGCAAGCTCTAATTAAAAATCAATGGCACTCTGTGGTTCCTTGTTTTTAAATTACTGGAAGATCTATGGATTGAGGACATCATAGAAATGTAAAGTAGTATTAAGAAAAGGGTGGAAAAGCCTGTCTGTTCTGGTTAGTGGATGTAAAATAATGGAAACCATATTCCCATAGATAAAATTCTCATCCTCCAAAAATCACTTGTTGTATCCTCAAAAGGATGATAAATATTTTAGCATTCTGAAGTTATCAAGAAGTCAGTGATTAAAATAAAACCTCCTTTACTGAGAGAGTGTGAGAGTTTGGCCTTCAGTATCCACAAAGGTACAACGCTATTACTTGTGATGGGGAAATTGTGGCATTCTGCCAAAATTTAGTAAAGACTTAATGAAAAGAACAAACCTTTGACTCTGAATGAGGTCACATGTCTGTAAAGATGTAAATTAGGATCACATTTTAGAAGAGGAGAGTTTTACTAATTTTAACAAATACCAAGTGTCTATTAGCTGCCAAGCAAGCTCTGGAGAGGGTATTGTGTCTAGCGTAATGAGTAAAGGGAAATAGTCATGTGAGGCAGGAAGTGTATTGGGCCTCTGTCTCTGATATTTTGGTAGTTGCTTTAATCAGTTGTTTGCAAAATTTCGCTGGCTAGCTTTTCTGGGTCTTGCTATTGTTCAGTGGTGATCCAGCTATTGAACACAGTGGCATGCTATAGAGGTGCATTTATAGTGTCTGTATAAAAACTCCATAATCTTCCTGTGAATTATTTTCTTTAAACAAATTAAAGGATTTGGACTAAGTTATATCACAAATAACGGTAAAAATCTTACCTTGAGCACTGTAAGGAGGAATTGGAATTTTCAAGACAAAACCAGAAACCCAAAGAGTATCTGCTCTGTACAGATCTCCAGCAGGGAAGGAAACCAGCTATGAGTGCAGAAAAGTTTGTTGTTGAGGAAGGGAAAGGGCTCAGTTTCTCATAACTGAGAGGAAAGGGTGTGAAATCTGGTAATAATTCCAGGAAATAATGAACATTATTGTTTATGTTCAACCACCTACTACAAAGTATGTGGAAGTAAACACAGAAACTTTTTTTGAAACTGGTCACTAGATTGTTTCATGCCTCAGTATTATGTGACATTGAGGGAGAAAATCATAATATGGCATATAAAAAGGATGTGGCCAGAAGTCTTTTCTCTTGAGAGGGAAGAGAAGGTGAATGAAGTTTTAATGATGAACTGCAGAAGTGTGAGGTTTTGTTTTGTTGAAATGTTTTAGGCTCTCATGATGTTAATCCAACATGAAGGCAAATATATTTGTATCTTAAAGCAAAGTAGCTATACTAAAACTTGCTTCTTCCTTCACCTACCTGCTACCTGACTTCAGGGTTCTGTTTTCAACAACACTACTTTCTTTTTACACTCATCCCTCTAAATGTGAGCAAAACTCTTCTTCTTGATCTCCAGTCTAGCTGCTGACCTTTCCACTTCACTCAACCCACTCTCACCAGTTTATTTTTTTTAATGATCTTTTTATGGGCATATCTCAGGACCTGTACTACTTTATCCTTCTCCTTGGCCTCCCCTCCTTTTAACACTAAACACTCCTCCCTCCCCCCCTCCTCCTGGTTCTCCGTCTGCCTCTCTAGTTGTTCCTTCAGCAGCTGCTTTGGCAAGTTCTTGCTATTCTCCTTTCTTGCCATCCATGAAGGTTCCATTTGGCGCTTTCATCACCGGTCCCTCTTCTTTCTCTACACCACATTGCTGCTAACATGGTACACCATATTGCTGCTAACATCAGCTGTTTCGATACTGACTGCTCACAAGTCTACCTCTTCACTCCTGACTTGTTTCCCTCCATGTTGTCCTGCATTGCAGCCTGTCTTGTGACACTTCTTCTTAGATGGCTCACTGACAACTTAAACCGCACATAACCAAAAGTGAAATCCTCTGTTTCCCTTTAAAACCCTCTTGACTTGAATCATAGAATATCAGGGTTGGAAGGGACCTCAGGAGGTCATCTAGTCCAACCCCCTGCTCAAAGGAGGACCAATCCCCAATTAAATCATCCCAGCCAGGGCTTTGTCAAGCCTGACCTTAAAAACTTCTAAGGAAGGAGATTCCACCACCTCCCTAGGTAACGCATTCCAGTTTCACCACCCTCCTAGTGAAAAAGTTTTTCCTAATATCCAGCCTAAATCTCCCCCACTGCAACCTGAGACCATTACTCCTTGTTCTGTCATCTGCTACCACTGAGAACAGTCCAGAGCCATCCTCTTTGGAACCCCCTTTCAGGTGGTTGAAAGCAGCTATCAAATTCCCCCTCATTCTTCTCTTGCCCATGTCACTCTCATTGTTGACAAAACTATCCTTTCTGTCACATGCATATTTTATCTACTGCATTGTTCTGCTCTGTGAATACCTGAAATTATGGTCTCTGCAGTGATTTTGAGTCTCTTGAAACCTTTGTCCTGCAATATGTGTACTTCCCAAGGGAATCTAAAAATCAGGTGCCAAACCAAAAATATCAATAGATTTAACTTTGCTGGAATTGGAGATACCAGGAGAAGACTCCCACCACCCAGTTGCTGCTGTCATTCCCTGGAGTATTTGAATGAAGAAAACCACCTTCCACCAGAAAGGATGGGAGAGGTAGAGCAAGCCACCTTCTGAAGTATGCCTGTACTACAGAGAAGGGGAGCAGCCAAAGGGAGTGAGGATTTCAGGGTTTATGAAACACTTGAGGTGAGAATGGTGCAGGCCAAAAAATGGTTTCAGTGGTCACTGCAAAACAGAATTTGGAAATATAGGGCTGGAGTCTTATTTAAACTTAGCCCCTTTACAGTTACAGAATGGTGGAAAGAGGTCCTGGTTTAAATTAGAATCATGGCCATTGTGTTTCATTTTTATCTGATGCAATGTATTTCAGACCTAGTTTGGCAAAGCCTTTAGGAAAGGGAATGCATAGGGGAAAAACACAGAGTGACTGGGCTCACTTTCCTTTGAGTGTTGAAGGAAATCCCTGTGCTTTGGAAGCTTCCACAATGTTAAATTTGACTTGGGTTCTGTTCGGGCATGGTGAAGGTTTGGGCTGGTTCTCTCTGAACTGATTTGTCCACTTGTGCTTCCCAAGTCAGTAAGATCGAACCTATACTATCCAAGAGGGGAAAAGCCTCAGTGGATGTGAGGCATAAAGTAACATTCTTACACACAAGCGTGTTCAAGCTAGAAGTGTATTTGATCTCAGTGTAATTGGACCAGTGGTAGTGATGTTTTTCTTTTAAAGCATGTTGGTAAGGAGAGAGCTTGCTATCCAGATCATATCAGTTCTGGATTTGAGGTGGGAGCTCAAGAAGGAAGATTTTAGCCTGTATAAGACGTTTCTGCATCATGGTGTTGTCAGCGTAGAGCATCCAGATGAAGGCTTCAAGTTTTGACTGCAAACAGTCTCTTCTGTCAAATGTCTGAGTCATTAAAAAAAAATTAAATTGGAAGATGATGCAATTTTGTAACCATCATGGAGGAAATAGCAAATACTGGATCTCCAGGACAGTAGACCAGGTGCATAGGAGGATGGCTGTGATATGAGCATGCTATTTCTTTTCAGCAAGCACTGCAGTCATTCAGAGGACCAATGGCATGAATGGAAGAGATGAAGCTATGGACATGTCCAAAACATAGATGAAAAGTGCATAGGGCTTCAAAGAATGAGACAGCAAAGCAGGGTATGCATGAAGAAAAGAGGGATATTTGCATTTTTTGTTAAGATATGTGATATTCAAACACACAATAAATATTTTTCCTGTGAAAGGCTTTAGGAAATCAGTGTCTGTGTTACGTAAACATCAATATCTTTTATTCAACTTTCACTTCTTAACAAATCAAATTGCTGGTGCCTGCAGGATTTTAGTTGAAGCTTGGTATTTCTTTCAGTTTGGATTCCAAGGAACAATTAAACATCTTGGCATCTAAACAGCTCTCTTTTCAGCTCTATGATTTTCTGTTGTTGTTGTTGAAAATTAATTTTATTTTAATGATTCTACCTATTTGCTTGATTTCAGTACATGTGTAATCAGAGATGAATCTGTATTAGCAAAAGCCATGTTTAAATATAGTTCTTGTTAGCAAGGTCTGTGGTTTCTCTAGACAGACAGGACACGGCTGAACCATGTAATAAATAATTTTACAAAATTCCACTATATACTAGGGAAGGGGGATGTGGGATTAAAGGTTTCACCTGATAGAGCTTGTCCATATGTTTAAATCTAGTTTTTGGTAGTGTAACTTCAGCACCAATAGGGGAAAGGCTTAAAGGATAATACTAGTTAATGTGAAGCTGTGAATTTTGTTTTGTTTTTGTTTTATTAGCAGTCAGAGAATTGGTTTAGATGCTTGGTTTGGACTTGTGCGCATGTGTAACCATATGGTACAGCAGTTGATGGAATGCAGATAATAACTTCATTTGCTTTACTGTTTAAGTACATACTTGTGCTAGCAGGTTCCTTTCTTAGCTTTGCCCCGACCTGCTATGTGAACTTTGGGAAGTCATTTAATCTCTGTGCCTCAGTTTCCCCATCTTAAAAAGGAGATAATGATACTTTCCCTCTCTTATAAAGCACTTTGAAATCTACAGATGAAAAGCACCATGTAAGAGCTAAGTGTTGTTGTTTAATTGTTGGGCTTTATCACTTCCTCAACTGGGCCTTTTTACTTATTTAAAATCTGCCTGTCTTTGAGATGGGAACACCCCTGGAGGTTGCAAAATCTGTGCTGCTTATGTTATAGGCCATAGAAATGCTGCCAAGTCACTGGGCTCGCCCACGATTAAAACACTGTTAAAATTTACATTAATAACTAGTCACTTCAAAATGTATCTAAAACTAAGAATAAGAGGTTGGTGAAAACTTCAGAGGCCTATTGAGTCAAGAAACCTCAAGTGAAACCTCCATAAAATGCAGTCTCTTTATGATTGTAGGGGTGTAATGTAAAAAGTATGTAGTTTGCTAGATAATTGACAGCTGTATTAATATTTCAAAATTGCAGAAACTGGTAGAATTAGCTATTTTCTGTGTAAAACTATTATTGGTGTCTAGATGGTGAAATCTACTTCCAAATACTGGTTTCAGGGTTTGATCCTGTGCTCATTGCAATCAGTGGCAATACTCCTGGTGTATTTAATAGTGCAGCATCAAGACCTGAGTGATTGGATGAAATAGCTTGTTTCCATAAGTTAACGCACCACATTAATGGGAACTTAATAAAATTTGAAATTTGAGGCGACTTCCTAGGAATCATTCGTAAACACAACACATGACAAATTGTAGTTTAAATGTTGGGTAGAATGTGGGTATTGTGCATCTATCTTTTCCTTGGGTTTTTCTTATTGCTATTCTTTCTCTTCTGTTTTTAAATTACTTCCCTTCTTGTGTTTATTTAGACCATTATGTTTTTCTTCATGAGACTGTAGGCATTTTGAATAATAGTTCAACATCACAATAAAAAATATTGTGAATATAACTGATATATAAAGCGCTGACTGTTTGATCTTTTGTGTGTGTGGCGGGTAGGATCACAGAAACCCCCTTGGGGCTGCCAACTGATGTGCCAAGACTACTTCTGCCCTTCTTTTCCCTGCCAGCTTGGGACTCCAGCACCCTGTCTTGTTGAGCCAGACACACCCGTCTGCTGCAACACAGACCCAGGGTCTGAACCATGTACCCCAAAGCTGCAGACTAACTGAAAGCAACTTAAGTGGTGTTCCTGTCTTTGACACTCAGATGCCCAAACCCCAAATAAATCCGTTTTACCCTGTATAAAGCTTATACAGGGTAAACTCATAAATTGTTTGCCCTCTATAACACTGATAGAGAGGTATGCACAGCTGTTTGCTCCCCCCAGGTAATAATACATACTCTGGGTTAATTAATAAGTAAAAAAAGTGATTTTATTAAATACAGAAAGTAGGATTTAAGTGGTTCCAAGTAATAGCAGACAGAACAAAGTGAATTACCAAGCAAAATAAAATAGAACACGCAAGTCTAAGTCTAGTACAGTAATAACATTGAAAACAGATAAAATCTCATCATCAGAGATGTTTCAGTAAGTTTCTTTCACAGACCTGATGCCTTCATAGTCTGGGAACAATCCTTTCCCCTGGTACAGCCTTTGTTCCAGCTCAGGTAGTAGCTAGGGGATTTCTCATGATGTCCGCCTCCTTTTTCCTGTTCCACCCACTTATATATCTTTTGCATAAGGTGGGAATCCTTTGTCCCTCTGGGTTCCCACCCCTCTTCTCAATGGAAAAGCAACAGGTTAAAGATGGATTCCAGTTCAGGTGACATGATCACATGTCACTGTAAGACTTCATTACCCACTTGCCAGCCCACAGGTATACAGGAAGTCTCACAAGTGAAACAGAGCCATCTACAGTCAGTTGTCCTGGTTAATGGGAGCCATCAAGATTCCAAACCACCATTAATGGCCCACACTTTGCATAACTACAATAGGACCTCAGAGTTATATTTCATATTTCTAGTTTCAGATACAAGAGTGATACATTTATACAAATAGGATGACCACACTCAGTAGATTATAAGCTTTGTAACGATACCTTACAAGAGACCTTTTGCGTGAAGCATATTCCAGTTACATTATAGTCACGCTCATTAGCCTATTTTTATAAAATCATATAGAGTGCAACGTCACAGTGTCTGTCTTTTTTTTTTTTTTTTTTTTGCATTGGTGTTTTTGTTTTTTGTTTTTTCTAATCTTGGAAATCTTGAATACTCAGCTTTTCCCTCTACCTCTTTCCATTTTTTCCTCCCTCTCATTCTCTACAACTTCCCTCTCTATTTTGTCTGTCAGTCTCTGTCTCCTCTGTTTTCTCCCCTCAGCGTTCTTATGCCTTCCTTTACACAATTTCATGTTCATCCACACTGGCTTTACAGTGCTTTTTTGTTTTGAGCATGATTTCTTTTTTTTTTTGGCTGCACTGCATCCATAAAATGGCTCCTAAAGCCTTTTTCATTTTCGTGGTGAACCATATGACAGATCTTCACATAAGTAGAACTTGGGCAGGGGCAGGGGCAGGGGTGTGGGAGGAGGTTCAAATCTGCCCTCATAGTGAAGAAATTAGAAGTGAATGTTGCTTGAGCTTCTGCTGTGTTAAATGTCGGTAGATCTTTGGAGTGAGGTGATGGCTAGAGTTACCTCAGACTTCTGGCAAAGCTCCAACATCAGTGTCTGAAACAACATTTTGAATAAAATAACTTTGAGCTCCAATGCCTGTAATAAAAGTTAGATATGAGAAATCAGGAGGAAAAACTAAAAATTCTGTAGCTACATACAGTATTTGATTGTTAAGATAACTAATAATTGCCCTGTTACATTAAGTGGCTAACTGATTTAGCCCTGGATCCTTCAAACATGGATGCAAGTATCTTTGTGCCCATGTGTATAAAGTTATTGATGTATATAAGAGTTTGCAGGATTGGAATCTTAAAATATATTGGAGGCTCTTCTTAAAGGAACATTAAATTTTGTTTTCTTTTGCCTTAAAAACTGAAAACAGGCAATTGCTTTCAATTAATATTTGTGCCCAGTTAGGCAGCTTTTTGCCAGTTTGCTTAGTTGTTGGATTTAAGCCCTGATCCTACCTGGTGAATAGTTCCAGCTTCCTGAAATCAGTGAGGCCGTTCAGAGTGCCTCAGGTTACATCTTTGCAGGATCAGGGCCTTACTTGGTACATAGTGAGGGGATTGGGTTGGGGGGGGAAGCACACAAAGGCAGTCCGCTCTCCTAGCCCCCTATAAAAAAAAAATCCCCCCTCCTCCCCCCAACATCTAACTTCTTTTGCCTTGCATCAACTTGCACCCTTTTGCTGGCTTTTCTTGCTGCAACTGTACACCTTCTAGGCATATAGAGTAGAACCTCAGAGTTATGAACACCTCAGGAATGGAAATATTCATACCTCTGAACAAAATGTTACGGCTGTTTCAAAAGTTTACAGCTGAACGTTGGCTTAATACAGTTTTGAAACTTTACTATGCAGAAGAAAAAAGCTTTTAAGAATCTTAATTTAAATGACGCAGGCACAGAAACAGTTTCCTTACCTTGTCAAATCTCCTCCCCCCCCCCACCCTTTATTAGTTTAAGTTTAACACAGTACTGTACAGAAGAACGGTCATACAGGTCCATCTAGCCCAGTATCCTGTCTTCTGACAGTGGTCAACTGTAGTTTGCTATTTTTGTTGTTGTTTTTTTGTCTCTGTTGCTGCCTGACAGCACGCTTCCAGTTCCAAATGTGGCGTGTGGTTGACTGCTCAGTTGGGAAAGCTGGTGTTCATAACTCTGAGGTTCTACTGTAACTACTTGACCTGCCCCCTCCCCCTTATGTTCTCTTTGACTGTGGCCCATCATTTTAATACTACACTGCCATCTTGAATATTTCTATGTATATTGTGACAGACTGGCAATATTCTGAATAAACCTTATTGAGTTAGGGTCTCCTTTGTTGTATGGAAAAGGGAGTGAAGTAGGTGGAAATAAGTTTGCCTTTTTAGTATCTGTTCACATTTCAGAGTTGTTCAAACATGTCTTAAATTCATAATAACATAGAAAAATTTGGTGGATTCTCATGTGGATGTACAAGGATTCAGCAAGCACTATAGGTATATGTGAGGTTAGACCAATGCAAAAACTACAAACACTGTTACAAGTGTGACAGACAAGAATGTCCATGACCCTTGCAGGCTGCTGTGTCCCTGCTTTGCACTGTTCAGGTTTTTCACATAAAGGTCGTTAATGCACCTTGCTTCAAAGTGGTTAATTGCCGCATGACATATTGGCTGCCACCTTGCTCTGTCGTGGGCTGTTATGTTCTAGTTGCCGGATCTCCCTCACATGCTTTCAAGTTTGACTTTAGTGTGTCATTATATCATTTGTATTGTCCACCATGAGAACAGGTACCTTGCTTTTGCTGACCTTAATTATGACTTAATTATGAGTGCACTGTCATCGGAAAATAAAAACTCCTTAATGAGTAAATCTGCCACTTTTGTGCAATATATTTATCAGGTCCTGGGAATGCAGATGTTTGCATATCACGTGTTTTCAGTACTGTTGCAAATATGCCTTCATATATTATGTGCAGAAACGAAATACTGCTTCCCTGAAGTCAGATGGACATAATACCTTTTCACCTTTGACCAAACTACTGTGACAGTAACCACATGCAAGATGTGCTTTAATTTGAAGAAAGAAAATAAAGTGTGTCTTTGAAGAGTTCTTTTCACAGTTCTTAGTTGGACTTCTGGGCCTGCATCTATGCTGTGCTGCTTCGGAGAGGGCAGCAGAGAAGATGGCACCTCAAAAAGGGGATAGAGGGTAAAGATAGTATAAAACTATCTTTTGGGTTTCCTATATTCTGGGCTGCTGAGGGTTTACTCTCTTTATGGTAGCCTTACCCAGGCTGCCTATGAACTGTTCTGCAGCCTAGAATTGTCAGAGCACAACTCCCCATCCTATACCTGAGAGGCCCCTGTGCTAGGCAAGAGGGGAAGCGTAGGGCCATGTACATCATCCTTAACCTGCCCCTGTGCTGGGAGTATTCTTCTAGGGGCCATTGAAGCCAGCCCCTGTTTTAGTTTATTTTTTGTTTCTCAGGAGTGTGCATTTTTGTTGGGAACCTTCTGTAAACTTAGCTTGCTTAACAGTGCTCAAAACCGCTTCTTTCAGAGGCAATTGCATCCAGCCTTTCTTAGCCGAGAGAGAGTGGGGCCATGGTCTCAGGCCCTGAAAAAGGGCGTGAAGGAGGAATGAGAGATCTCAAACCAAAGAACTCTTCTTCCTCTCCCACCCTCAGAAACAAATACATTTGTAACAAAGTAAATAAAACTCTGGAATAGAACTAATAGAACTAGCTCTGCTATTTTGCACCAACTCATTTTGTCACTAATGTTGCCGTGAACATTGAACACTCCTGTTTTCTGTGATAAATTTAATCCCCTACCAGGAAACAGGTGGCAAAAATGTCCAGAAAAAGTGAAACAGATCATGCAAAATATGTTCTGGATTTTGGTAGAGAGGTGAACAAATGGATACAAAAATGTTTTCACTCAGTGTGCATTGCTTAGTGTGAAATGACAGGAAATTAGATCTGATCCCCTTTTTATATAAAGAAAAGGAGTACTTGTGGCACCTTAGAGACTAACCAATTTATTTGAGCATAAGCTTTATGCTCAAATAAATTGGTTAGTCTCTAAGGTGCCACAAGTGCTCCTTTTCTTTTTGCGCATACAGACTAACACGGCTGTTACTCTGAAACCTTTTTATATACAATCTCACAAATCTTGTCTGGGCAGTTAAATATTTCAGTATAGATAATTTTAGCAATAATGTGTAATTTCAGTATACTAACAATCTGTAATAATACTCAAAGCAAAACTGATAGTCCTTAAAAGTACCTAAACAGTTTTAGTGAGCCTACAGATCCCTTGTCTAACCTAGCATCAGGGATGAGATCAACCTTCTATTTGGAATGAAAAAGAAACATAGTAATCTGGCTAGGTGGTCAGAACACTTTCTGAGGCTCTGCATTTAGTTTAGAACACTCTTCAAAGTTCTAGAATTCTCATTTTCTTCTTTGGGAGGAATTAAAGACAAATCAAAACACAGTATCAGATTCTTAGATTGCTGAAAGTTGCAGCATGTTCACCAACAGAACCCTACTTGAGAACCTCCAACAGCATTTTAAGTCTCAATTAGTGTTTAAACGACTAAGTTATGGCTAGGTTCTACTTTTTTAGAACTAGTTCTGACAGCATTTTAAAAAATTGTGAATAATGACTATCTAATCTCAGCGGTTTCTTAGTGGAGAAGTCTGAAATACAATTCCACATACAGTTCTGAAGTGTCACAGGCATGGATGTATTAATGAGTGACAATGGGCCAGACTCTGCTGTCTGTTATATCAGTGTAAAAATAAATAACTCTGTCTTGGATGAAGTTACTCCCAATTTTGTACTGTGGAAGCTAAGAGCAGAATTTGGTCCTATTGGTTTCATTAGTAGATAGTTACACAAAAAGGCATTCAAGTGTTGACTTTCTCAGTACTCTGAAGGGCTTTTTATAAAGGATAAGAAAAAAATCTGTAAACTTAAGGGAAGCTGAGATTTATTTCTGTCAGTACAAGTGGGCATGCAATGAAGTCAGCTACCAAAGGACCAAATTCTGTGCTATGTTAGGTGTGGCACAGAGCTGTGCCACTCTAGGAGGGATTATGCCTAAGCAAGCACAATTCCTCCTAGAGCAGTGGTTCTCAAACTGTGGGTCAGGACCTCAAAGAGGGTCGCGACCCTGTTAATGGGGTTGCCAAGACTGGCATTAGACTTGCTGGGGCCCGAGGCCGAAGCTGGAGCCCCACTGCCTGGGGCCGAAGCCCAAGGGCTACAGCCTTGGGTGGCAGGGATCAGGATACAGTTCCCCTGCCCGAGGATGAAGTCCTTGGGCTTTGGCTATGGTCCCCTCCCAGGATGGCGGGGGGCTTCAGCTTTGGCCCCCCCGCTTGGGGCGGCGGGGCTCAGGCTTCAGTCCCCCCTCCTGGTGTCATGTAGTAATTTTGTTATCAGAAGGGGGGTCATGGTGCAATGAAGTTTCAGAGCCCCTGTTCTAGAGCTTCCCAAGCTCCCAGGTGCAGTGGAGAGAGTGTACATGCAGCACCTTGGGTGCAGCCAGTGGGCTCCAGGATCAGTCCCTTGTACCCCCCCAACCCCCATGTAGACAGACAGAAGTGCTCAAGGTTAGCCAGCACATTGTAGGGGGAAGTCTAGTGTTGACTGTGGCCAGATAAACCAAGGATGAAGGTGTTAATTTATGACCATGCTAGGAAGAAGGTTACAGTTAGTGACAATGTGTTAGCTAACCTCAGCTGCTTTGCCTGAGGCAGACAATGAATATAGTCATTCTTTCAACCTGATTTTTGTTCAATTATTGCAGTTTGAGGTGCCTCAAAATGGAAGCTCTAAAAAACAAAAACAAAAAAAACCCACAAAACTTTTACCACATTCTTGACAGTCAACAGGAAATGCATGTTGTTGTTTCTGACAATGATATCCCCTCTGTGGAAACCAAAAAAAATTAGGTCAAGGAAAACGTTTCCTAGCACTCCAGAATAGTGATTTAGTACCATATTCTGTCCAAATTTATATTGGTGTAAATCCAATGGAATTGCTCTGGGTATAATGAAGAGCAGTATCTGCCCTGAGCTTGGTTTGACTAGGGAGCAAGAGAGTAGAGGACTGGGAAAATATATCTGGGGTTCTTGTTGAATGGAATCAATTTGTAAATTTAATTAGCTGATTTTTAAAAAAATTAACTTCCAAATGATTCTTCAGTAGTTTGACCATGATATGGCCCCAGAGATGTGCCCCGGTACTTGACGGGAGTTTATCTTCAGGGTTGGTGCTACTTGATAAAGTACTACATCATATGTTAAGTATCGGGGTAGCCGTGTTAGTCTGTAACCACAAAAACAACAAGAAGCCTGGTGGCACCTTAAAGATTTATTTGGGCATAAGCTTTTGTGGGTAAAACACCACTTCTTCAGATGAATGGAGTGAAAATTACAGATGCAGGCATTTATATAATGACGCATGAAAGGAATGGAGTTACCTCACAAGTGGAAAACCAGTGTTGACAGGTTCTACAGTGTTGACACATTCTACAGGCCACTATCCTCTGATCCCACTGAGGAGTACGAAAAGAAACTACGCCACCATCTGCTCAGGAAACTCCCTGCTACAGCATGGGAACAAATCTACAAGGACACACCACCAGAGCCCCGACCAAGGGTATTCTATCTGCTACCCAAGATCCATAAACCTGGAAACCCTGAGCACCCCATCATCTCAGGCATTGGCACTCTTACAGCAGGATTATCTGGCTATTTGGACTCTCTCCTCAGACCCTATGCTACCAGCACTCCTAGCTGTCTTCAAGACACCACTGACTTCCTGAGGAAACTACAATGCCTTGGTGATCTTCCTGAAAACACCATCCTGGCCATCATGGATGTAGAAACTCTTTACATCAATATTCCATATGAGGATGGACTACAAGCTGTCAAGAACAATATCCCTGATGAGGCCACGACATACCTGGTGGCTGAGCTTTGTGACTTTGTCCTCAGCCACAACCATTTCAGATTTGGAGATGACTTACACCTTCAAGTCAGGGGCACTGCTATGGCTACCCCCATGGCCCCACAGTATGCCAACATTTTTATGGCTGACTTAGAACAACACTTCCTCAGCTCTTGCCCCTGTTGCCCCTCCTCTATTTGCGCTACATTGATAACATCTTCATCTGGATCCACGGGAAGGAGGCCCTTGAAGAATTCCACCTGGATTTCAACACTTTCCATCCCACCATCAACCTCAGCCTGGACCAGTCCACACAAGAGATCCACTTCCTGGACACTACAGTGCAAATAAGTGATGGTCACATAAACACCACCCTATACCGGAAACCTACTGACAGCTATGCTTACCTACATGCCTCCAGCTTTCATCCAGGACACATCAGATGATCCATTGTCTACAGCCAAGCCCTAAGATACAACCGAATTTGCTCCAATCCCTTAGACAGAGACAAACACCTACAAGATCTTTATCAAGCATTCTTAAAACTAAAATACCGACCTGGGGAAGTGAGGAAACCGAGCGAGACGGGTACCCAGAAATCATCTACTACACTACAGGCCCAACAAGGAAAATAACAGAACACCACGTACAGCCCCCAGCTAAAACTTCTCCAGCACATTATCAATGATCTACAACCTATCCTGGAAAATGATCCCTCACTCTCACAGACCTTGGGAGGCAGGCCAGTCCTCGCTTACAGACAGCCCCCCAACCTGAAGCAAATACTCACCAGCAACTACACACCACAGAAGCACTAACCCAGGAACCCTGTAGCAAACCTCGTTACCTACTCTGTCCCCATATCTACTCTAGCGACACTATCAGAGGACCCAACCCCATCAGCCACATCATCAGAGGCTCATTCATCTGCACATCTACTAATATTATATATGCCATCGTGTACCAGCAGTGCCCCTCTGCCATGTACATTGGCCAAACCGGACAGTCCCTATGTAAAAGAATAAATGGACACATATCAGACATCAAGAATTATAACATTCAAAATCCAGTAGGAGAACACTTCAATCTTCCTGGACATTTTATAATAGATTTAAAAGTAGCTATACTTGAACAAAAAAACTTCAGAAACAGACTTCAAAGAGCAACAGCAGAAATAAAATTAATTTGCAAATTTAGCACCATTAATTTGGGCTTGAATAGGGACTGGGAGTGGCTGGCTCATTACAAAAGCAGCTTTGCCTCTCCTGGAATTGACACCTCCTCATTTATTATTGGGAGTGGACTACATCCACCCTGATCGAATTGGCCCTGTCAACACTGGTTCTCCACTTGTGAGGTAACTCCCTTCCCTTCAGGTGTCATTATAATGCTTGCATCTGTAATTTTCACTCCATGCATCTGAAGAAGTGGTGTTTTACCCACAAAAGCTTATGCCCAAATAAATCTGTTAGTCTTTTTAAGGTGCCACCAGACTCCTTGTTGTTTTTTACATCATATGTTGTATGTCAGCTACAGATTATAGTTCAAAGACAGCTGCCCTAACACATGAACCTAAAGGCAAAATAACTGTAGAGGTAGGCACTGGATATCTTTTGAATGTTGTTGAAACAAATATTTGTTGAACCGGTAACGTTGCCGTATTGATTTCATTTCTGTGGACAGAGTAAATCATTAAACTACTCCTTGCAAACTTCTGGGTTTAGTTATGGCTCTTTGAACAAGATCTATGGTGGGATTTTGCAGGAAGGGACCTGGACACACAATACCTGCGGAAGATAGGAGCAGGCCATAATGGCCCTGAGCAACTGGAACGGGAAGGGTATTCACTTGGCTGCCTTTGTTATATTTCTGGAAACAGTGTTGCATCCACTCTTTCCACTACCAACTTTCCACATTCTCCAAGCCTATGTACGAGGGAACTGGGTAGAATGATGGCCGCAACCTAGCCTAGCTCTATTGCTTGGTTCAGAAAGCACAACAAGCCACCGCTCTGCATTTGCACAGTTTACTGGATGAAAGCACTGAAGGGTGCAGGAGCTCCAGAATGTGCCCTTTTCTTTTTCCGCTGGCCCCTACACACATGCATTAGGTGAAATTGGATTTTCTTTGAAAAGTGACATGCATGCCTACATTGGTGGTGGTTGTAAAACATTAAATGCTAGTAATTTAACTCAGAGGTGAGTGAAGTTAGCATGGGAGGAGTTTCTCTCTCTCTCTCTCTCTCTCTCTGTTTTTTGTTTTTCTGGGAACCTAAACATTTTATAAACTTTTAATGTACGATAGTTTGTTTCTAAAAGAAAAAGATACATTGCAAATTCATCACTAAAACAAATTATGTGCAACATGGATGCATTTCCATTTTTGAGAGCCTGTTTAGAGGAGTTACAAATTTAGCTGATAAAATTTGCTTGAAGTTGAAACTGAGTGTCTGAGAAGTTTTTTAGCCTGGGATATAAACCAGTGTGTGTGCGCTTGTGTGTGCACATGTTCGTGTGTTTAAAAAAAAGTCATGCTTTACTGCATTTTTAATACACACACATGCGTGTGCACACATAATTGCAAACATTTAACTTTGAATGAAAGAATGTTGGAAACTTTTTCTTACATGTTCCTGTTATGAATGTGTGGAAACAGGATGGAAATTAAATCCAAAGTACGTAGTACATAATGGAGCAATCTGATATTTTTTTTTCCCCTTGACTAATGTGTAAAATAAGCTAGGGTCAAATGAGGAAATTGCTCTGTGTGTGAGAGAGAACAAATATATTCACATTCTATTTGGGGAGAAAAATGTTTAAGTAATAAAAAATGGTAGAAGAGAAGCTACCAAAGATCATGGAAGTTAGGAACGGAAAATTCCTATTAGGTCATGTTGATAATTCCTATGCCAGGGCAGGATTCTTCCTTCCTTCCTCTGTGTGTGTGCATAAATATAGATATACAAAAGTGGTATTACATTTTTGTGTGTGCTTGTATAACATGCTGGGCATTCACACACAGTATGTACATTAGCAATAGAATTTCCTGGGGGAGAGGGGTTACACACCTCATAGCTTGTGCAGACCAAGCTTATTACATACAGCGGGGCATTCCTCCATCTCCCTCCCCTCCCCCCACGCTTCTTGTTTGTCCCCTTTTGTAGGGACTTCCTGCAACTCCCCTCATTCTCTCTGCCCCCATACCAGCATGTGTCTGTGCACCCCCATGCCCTCCACGCCAGGGACTCTGTCTCCCCCCTACCGCTACCAGTGGCTCTGTTGACTCTCCATCCCTAGGCCTGTCATTCTCCTCACACTAGGGGCTGTGTTTGTGTTCCCATGTCCCTCCATTTCCTCCCCACTGTTATTCTTCTCTTAGTCTGGTTTATAAATCATTCAGGGTGTCAACATGTTAAACTCTCTTGGGAGGATGAGCAGGGCTATTATGATGCGGGAAGGTATTAATGGGTGCCTTCAATCAGTTGTTTGATCGGTAGACAATTGCAGAGGTGGTGGAAGCTGTCTGCTAGTCAGATGGCAGGGGTTCCATTTGTCCCCCATTTCTCCCCCCAGATCAATAGGATTCTGGCCACTGATACCTAGAACGTTCCCTGGAATTTTGGAGTTGATCAGCTGTGGTGTTCAAAAGTTATGTTACACACATACACACACACGCCATCAAATTGAATGTAAGGCCTTCACAAGCATTGCTGATGATTTATCTGTTTTTGATACCAACTAGTGCATTTTGGACCCTACTATGATATAAATCCTGTTACCTTTGTATGTAGTCTGAATGTGCACAGAATTTTTATGGTGTAGCTGTCCAGTGGGTTTTAAAAATATCTAGCAGTGAGGCTTTAACAGTTTCCCTTGGGAGGTGATGTCATAGACTTAGGTCCTGATCCTGCAAAATGCTTACGTACATTCTTAACCTTAAACATATGAGTAGTCCCTTTGAAGACTATAAATCTACTCATGTTTTTAAAATTAAGTATGTGCTGAAGTGCTCTGCTGGATCTGAGCCTTGGAGATCTCTTCTTTAGGAAACATTTCTTGCTACTCATATTCAGTCTAGATTGGCCTAAGTACTTATTGCAAGTTGCATCTAAAAATGCTGCATGCTTAAAGTAAAGCCTGAAGGCAGGGGTCACTGGATAACAGGTAAAGGCCCTCTCCTCCCTCATCTACTCCTTGCATCATTACCTTCAGTTGTAGCCCATGGAGTGACCAAGGTTTGGTCTACAGTGAAAACTAGATCATCCCAGTTATGGCGCTCAGTAGGGTGACATAGTTAAGCTGACATAAATCCCTGTGTAGACAGTGTTAGGTTGATGTAAGAATTCTTCTGTAAACCTAGCTACTACCTCTTGAGGACGTGGATTACCTATGCTGACGGGGAAATCCTTGTTGGCAGAGGTAGTGTCTACACTGAAGCGCTACAGTGGTGCAGCTGCAGCAGTGCCGCTATAGTGTTTCAAGTGTAAACAAGCTCTCAGCCAGGTCAGAGAATGAAGATCTGCTAGCTGTCACGGTAGCATAGATTTGGATAGCCAAGCCAAAGCCACAATGAATGT
This sequence comes from Eretmochelys imbricata, assembly GCF_965152235.1. Lineage (NCBI taxonomy): Eukaryota > Metazoa > Chordata > Testudines > Cheloniidae > Eretmochelys > Eretmochelys imbricata. The sequence goes on from NC_135575.1 coordinate 82,696,554, forward strand.
TGTTTAACAAATGAAAAACAACCCCTCCCAAAGAATGTTTGGATGAAAACTGTCCTTATTAGCCGAGACAGAATGTATGTACATGCTTTTCTTTAAATATCCAGCTATGGAAATAGAGTTGACTATTAAAAACTTATTTTAAATATTTACTGCATTCCATCTCTGACTCTCTGTCCTTCTCAGCTGAAACTTCTATTTGTCTTTTAGGCACCAGCATCCATTGAAATTGTGGTAATTTAAAGGACGTAGTGCGTTGTAATAATAGAATATATTTGAATTGTCCTAAAGCTGGAAGAGTCAAGTCTATCTAGTCACATGATATATTGAAAATGCAGTGAATAGCAGACAAAGGAACATATTTGTAGTTGACATGAAGAAATAGTCTGATGACCTACGAACACATATTATGTAACTAAAGTAGTAAGGACTGTGATAGAAAGGAACAAAGCCTGGAAAACTCAGTCTGGCTAATAATCAGTAATTATATTAATTTTTACAAGAAAGGGCACATTCGTGTGAATTGGAATGCAATCTTAAGTCAAATTGAACGTAATCATTTAAAACATTTTTTGCAGCATTTTGAAAGTGTTTTGGATGACTGACTGTAGTGTCTGAAGCTTAAAGTTTTTTAACACAGAAAATTAACTTTATCCCCATCCCTACCCATGGTTACAGAAATCTGCCTTTGAAAGAGTTAGCTTCCATTTCTTTTCAAAAAATGGAATCTTTTTAAGAACTTCCAAGCAGATTTTTATTGGGGCTGGGTGTTCATTTTATAAAGTGTGTATATGTTTTAAGACTTCATATTAATTTTTTGAAATGGCAAATTTCAGCTTATTGCAACTGTATTTTTTTTTAATTTCTAAGGCTTGATATAACCCCAGAAAAATATAGAGCAGTGGAAGTGCTGATGCATTATGAATTGTATAAATATGAAAGCCACTCCTCTGATGCTTTTATGCACCAATCTTAGCAACATCATCCAAAAGAATGGCTGTTAGAATTAAATTCATATAACTTGATTGCCATTTATTAGCCCTGTTTTATGTTTTTAACTGGCTTCTCCACTAGAGTTCCCAGGCAGAGAGGGTTGTGTATGTGATGACATATCTACTACAGTTCTCTGGAGTGTGTAGCCACTAATGAGCATACACCCGTTTTGTGCATTTAAGTGGATTCTGCTGGCTGATATGTAATGTTAGAAATCACATAGAAGCCAATCTGGTGAGACTTTCATGACAACTTTAAAACATTAAGTTTTTGGTTCGGATTAACTCACAGTGTCTTGCTGATGCTTTACATTGTGTCAGTGCTGTATACAGATAAATTGTTGCTAACCATTTAGCTTTCACCTCATCCCTGACATCGTCTCTTTTGTGCGGAACTAAATCTGCTTTTGATGTTAACCTTATTAGTGCACAGCAAGTTACAGTTACTTTTAGGTTGTAGGAATCACTGCCAAAAATCAACTCTTTTCATACTAATTCCAATATAGCACATTGGAGAAGTTTGAATATGTTATGGCATGCTGACTGTCATTGGTGTCTCTCATTTGTAACATTTTGGTGACACTGAGAAAATACTGCTAAATTGTAGTTGGAGACATTTTTATTATATTTTTATTTCTTTTTGAAATCTAAAGCTTTGTGTGAGTCTAACTTTGTACCTCTTACCCAATCAAATCGCATAATTGAAGATCTTGGTGCCTATCTATTCTTGATCAAGTATGATATTATCTTCTGTTAATCTTGGCCAAGAAAGAAGTTTGTTTATTCCCTCAAATTAATTTGAGATTTGGTCTTTCAGTAAAGAAAGAACTCTAAGTCATGCTTCCTAGAAACAGAAGGGAAAAAAGACTAAAAATAGGTTTCTTCATGATCAGAAAAAGCAAGTATGTATTTAGCGAAGGTATTAAAGATTGGCTTTGCCACATTCCTTTGGACCCAGTAATATAGTGCCTGATCAATATGAGTCTTTCAATTGACCTGGTCGAGGCTGGTATTAGACCCTTTGTTACCACCAGCTACTCTTAGCAGAGCAGGACTGATACCGTACAGTGCCACTTGGATGTGCTGATTCCAATGAGCAGAACAAGAACATCCATCTCTTCACTATTCTTCTGCCACATCCTGATCATAGTGGACTGTGTTCAGCAGTAGCCTCTCCCTGTTACTTGTGCGCTTGAGTGGGGTGTAGGCCTTGTCCTGGCTCTGGGGGGGGCTTCGATACTGGTGCACCTTGGTCCTTCCAATTATCTGCCTGTGGTGATGTGACAAAGTGGGAAATTTTCTTAATATTTTGTATGATACGGTGTGCCTTAGTTTCCCTTATGTGCTATATGTTTAACTAGGTGGTGGGAAAAGGTGATTTATTCTTTGCAGAGGGGACAATTGCCCTGACATTTTGTAACCTGGCAACTGATGACCCTGGGGCCCACCCTCTGCAAGAAGCCAGCCAGCTGTGACCAGCTGGAGGACAAAGAACTGAGTTGGATAGCTAAGTGACCTGATTTGCCCGGGAAACAGAATGAAGGATGGATGAGAGGCCAGGTCATCATTAGCATGTAAGCCGCTGGAAGCAGGACACTCTTCTAGACTGAGACTCAAGGGGCAGTTACAGATAGAGAGAGCTCTGGGCTCAGAACGGACCCAGGTGGACTATGCTATAACTTTCCATTCTTGTTACTAAGAACTTTCTACGCTGTGTTCCAGACTTCTAATAAGCCCTTCTGCTTTTGCAACACTGCCTGAGAGTCACTCCAGTCTAAAGAGATGCAAGCCTCCCCAAGGTGTCCAATTCAAATGGACTCACTGAGGGGAGCTCATGGAGTCAACAGGGGTGCTGAAGGCTCCAGGGTTTGATTGGGGCTTACCCCAATGAGAAAGTGTGACCCGAAGGGGTTAACATTCTGCAGGGGTCCTTCCAGAAACTGTTCCAGAGCCGTGAGGGACCACCGGACCAGTGTTTCCATGACAGGCACATAATAATCTAGTTCCCTGTGGGCTGTAATACTTTAGTCTAGTTTCGGTTGTTGGGTTTAGTGTGCGGGTGTTGTTGGCGGCCTGTTCAGACTAGATGATCTTGTGGTCTCTTCTGGCCTTGTGGTGAATGTGGTGGTGGTGGTGAATGTCGCCCACTATGCTGAGGTTGAAACGGCCTCATCCATACTACTAAGGTTCCAAACTTTCTAAAAGTGGCATATTAGTGCTCTGATGCGAAAACCAACTTGCTAAGGACCTCTGCTGTTCACAGTGGCTGCACCCAGTCCAGCACCATGGGGGAAGAGAGGTTTTCTCCAATTTTTAAGTGATTGGTTCCTTCTGATATATTGGCAGGTATCCAATCATCCTATTGCTTTTTCTCATCTGCTATAGATTATGCAGGCACCTAACACCGTCTCAGACATGTCAACATATATATATATATATATATATATATATATATATATATATATATATATATATATATATATATGAGTGTCTAATATGAGGCCAATCATTCATTCTGTAAAGAGTTTGCTAATATTTAGTTAATTTTGGACACCTCAATATGTGTATCAGTGGACTATTTTGATAAGAAGCATGCCACCATTGTTTGGAATGATCCATGCTGAAGGCATTCAGTTTTAAAGAAGTTAAGTACATTTGTGTTGAGTCTTGACTTGTGAAAGCAATAACTAGCTTCTCTCTGCTGCCTTGAAGAGTGTCTAGAGAGACAGCATGGGTGAGGTAATACCTTTTATTGGACCAGCTTCTGTTGGTGAGAGAGAGACATGCTCTGTGTGAGCTTGAGAGGTTCTCTCTCTCTTTCACCAACAGAAGCTGGTCCAATAAAAGGTATTACCTCACCAACGTTCTCTTTCTAATATCCTGGAACCAACACAGCTACAACAACACTGTATACAGCACTGAAGAGTGCCCATTCATCCAGAGACATTTTTTTCTCCAGTATCTGCGTCCCATCTAAATACAAAGCCATATTTAACTCTTTTGTTGCAGTAGATAGCTGGTATGTTGTTCCAGAAAAATGGTTTATTTTACTTTAGTTAGCAAAGTCTGTGTTTAATGGCAGTTCCTATAGGATGCCAGCAAATATTGTAATCCATTCAGTAACCTGCTTTAGTAAGTTTTCTGTAAAGTTTTGTAATTAGTGGTGGTTTATCCTCAGAGTTAAATGGAAGGTGATACAATTTAAGGTTACATCCCTGCTTTCAGTGTTCCAGTTTTAGATTGAAATGGAGACTGTGAACAGGTCCCGTCTCCTTCAGCTCCTGGAAATCCTGGATAGTAAGCCCTCCTGGCAAATTACATAGCACATGCAGTATACTGGGGTATGTTCACCAAGTGTTTTTTTTTAATTATTATTATTATTGTTTCTTCCTTATGCTCCAGATACAACACAGTATAGCAACAGGTGAATGGAAGCCCCTTCCTACACCCTGACTCAGCCTTTTATATGGCTTGCTGTTCTTCCCTGGTTCTCCAGCTGGTGAGTTTATTAGCTCATCAGGCTCCATATAGGTGTAAATGATCCCATGTAACCTTCCAAACCCAATCAGACTACCTAACTCCCTCCTACTCTAACTACACCCAGTGCTCTAGGTGATATAAGTGACCAGGGTGCAGACCTCCAAAGAGCTCTGTTTGTAACCTCTAACAGCATCTCGTCAGAGACGAGTAACAGTCTGCACCCTGGTCACCTGGGTCTGTGCAGAGTTGCCACTAGTTCAAACGTTTTTCAGGATAGCAAGTCTTGAGGGCCATAGCTGTTGGGGGCGTGTGCATTCTGGTGAATTTTCTCACAGAACACAGGAGTCCCTGTCTCAGTGTGGTGCATATTACACCAGACTGTACTCTCTCTCTTGCTAGGGAATCACTCCTCTCTGTGGCCAGAGGTTGTGCTGTCTGCTTTAGCAGAAGAGAGATGGTTCAGATGCAGGCAGCCTGTACGAGTAAGCTTGTGTGTGTTTGCCCTAGATGCAGCAGCGGCCACCTGGGTGGCATTCATGAATGGATCCACAGACCTCCCCAAAATCTACTGGTTTTGTGGTCATGTTCTTTACAGACTCCAAAGGCCAGGTCCGGAAAGCTAAGTATGTAGGGTGAGAGGAAAGGACTGTGAATAAGCTCCCTGTATGTGTTTTTAAAGGAAATCAGTGATACTTTAAATCCTTTGCATTGGTTAACATTTTCAAGGCCATCTTTGTAAGGAAGATGGCTAGGCACATGTCAGCCCTCACATTTCTTTTTCTATTCCCAAAATAAGAGCCATAGATATTAATAGAGATCCCAGATATTATTGTCTTGTTTCTAACTGTATTAGCCTATCCTGCCATAGAAGTAATTTCAGTTATTCACATGCCCACACTTTTAGAAAGTCTTTGTTCTTTGCTGTGGTATCCCAGGTGTTTTGACTTGGCTCTCAGTGTTTTAATTGCCGCTGCTCTTATTGGCTTCACCTTGTACTTGGACAAATACAAAAGAGGAGCATAGAAGGAGAGTTGTACAACTGGAAGTGCATTGATATGTAAAGACATGAAAACTGCATATTAGTTTGGAGGCAAAGGTATTCTCTCTATCCTCAAGTGGTACTGGGACTCCTAAAGATTCAGCTTATCTTTACAATTGCGTTGTAGGTTGGCTTAAATAAACACACTGCACTTCTTAGACCACTAGAGGTCAGTATAACCAAAGGAAAAGCAAGTGTGGCTACAGCAATTGTTTTAAAAACAATCTTTAGTTTCTAGTCCTTTGTGAACATAATACTTCACTGATATTTATCTGCTTTACCAGTGTACAGTAAGAGAGCAATAGTAAATTGCTGAATATTTTGCGTGTTTGCAGATAGCTTTTAAATTCATTATAGCTCAAAGTCAATCTAATACTCTGCGGTGATGATACGAGCAAATAAGACACAGCAACAATTAAATGCTACTGTCCATTCTGTATGTAGGAAGATGGGATTTTAATACTGGAATATGAGCAGCACCCCCTCTTTTGATAAAACCGCTCAGATTTGTGAGAAGGAATTTCCTCTAAAGTGTTAGCATTGAATACAAGTACATGTGCATATTCAAAAAGATAAATGAGTTTATTCACTTCTTGAGGTGTTTGAGACTTGGATATGTGACGTTGAAGTGAACTCTCTGAAAAGTGCAAAATAAATTTTAAAACACAAAGCAGAACATGAAGTAGTTCAGATGCATCTGCTCTGAAAGGGCTTGAGAGGAATGCGAGGGCAGAGCTTGCCAACAGTGGGACTGCAATGGTGACACAGGGTAAAATGTGCACTGAGTAATCTTTACTACTGGTAGCAATGCAAAAAGGACCCAACTTGACTTTCAGACCTCAAGCTGAATTTTGCAGGGTTGGCAGGTTAATATGGAGTAGTTCAGACAAAACAATGGCATTTTCAGACATTTTTCATAAACACTTGAATTTATTTCCTTGATCAGAAACACACTTTAGTGGAAAAGAAGATACAGTGCACATAGTGTCTTGATGTTCACAAGACGGCTGATGACGTTCAACATGATATTCTTATAGGCAAACTAGATAAATGTGGCTGAGGTGGAACTCCTAGAACAGGGGGATTAAACTCATTAGGTGGAGATGAGTAGATTCCATGTTGAGTTATGATCTTTTGACTGGGATATCCACTCAGAACTTCGTATTCCTTTCAGCGCGCACTGGAGCTCTCTCTGATGTCAGTGGGAGGGTTGCACAGAGGTCAAGGAAATACAGCCTTTTATTAATAACTGCATTTGAATGTATTCAGTCCCTTATTGTCACAATCAACAACACTCGATGAGAAGTTCTGTTCCTCCTTAGGCCACAGCTACTTCTGCTTCCTCACTTCCTTCTCCATCCCCCCTTTCTCTGCTTTTCTCTCTCTTTGTCTGTGTTTGAGTCCCTCTGTTCTTCCCTATGTATTTCCTTTCCTTCAGCAATTCCCATCTTCCTAAGAGCTTCATTCCCACTCACTTCCCATTTAATCTTCTAGAACCACCAGCAGTGTAATAATTCTTGTGGACATGAAGTGTATCATTGGGTTTTAAGTTCTCACTTCAGTGAGATAATTGGGGAGCAGGACAGTTCACATATCTCAGCTATTGTATCAGGCTGTCTGCATACTCAGGCAGACACAGTGTGCTGGTTTACACTTGCATCACGTCTGGAAGATTTTCTTCACAACCTTGTTTTTTTCTTTAAAAGGACAAGTAAGATTCTGGAGAATCTGAAAATGATATGCACGCCACATAAATGCATTGTATGGGTTGAGTCCAGACAGCAGGATGTATGTTTGAGACCACCCTGTTTTACAAAAGGGCTAAGTGACTTAAACAGCTTAGTTATGAGTGATTCATAGTCCGATTTGGAGGAACAATAATTAATTCCCTCAATTGTCAAAACAAAGCCATTCAGAATGAATGATAACTTCATCTTCATTCTTTTTTGTCCCTACATAGTTCAGGAGACACGGTACAGTATGCAGAGATCTTAGCAGTGCCAATATAAAGAGAGAAACATAAAAATGTAGTGCCTGCTTTTTTCTTTGAGTTGCATTTTACATCTCTTGGTTTGTACGGACACCATTGTTGGAATACAGCTGCCAGAAGTACGGGGATTGCATTTCATTGGATGCCCCCCATGATGAGACCCACCAGGGCTCCTGGAACTACTGGGGTTCAGCCATCCAGGAACTCTAACATTGATAACAATCTTAACAGGATTCAGATTTAACTTTTTGCATGTGATAGTAACATTGCAATTTTTATTTCCAGTGTCAGTGCTTTTAGAAAGGAAAACATAGGCCCTTACAGGTGAGTAGCACACTTGACCTGGCTTTTGTAGTCATTGAAGTCTATTCTGTAAACACATATTTTGCATTTTCAAACTTTGCCAGTATTAAGAAGCACAATGCCGAGCTTTAAAATGTAGATTGAGCCAAACCTCATAAATTTACTTTCCTGTGTTAGGAATCTTTACTGAGTTTTTGGGAAAAGTGTCTTATGCCACTACAAGAACCTGTTCACATGCTAGTATGTGAAGTAAGTATTTTTTAAGGTAACATGATGTGCAGCCAATGTTTGAATATATACCCTAATATCTAAGTACTGTTATTTTCCCCTCCCCTTTTTAAATAGATCTTCAAAATTCAGTTTTAAAGTATGGTGGTTTTGAGTTTAAAGGAGGGCAAAGACAGCTATTTCAATACACATACATTACTCTTATAATCTAAATGTGATGAAACCAGGAATGTATTTGCTAGCTGAAACCTTGGCTCCCAAGTCTCAGCCTCAAAGTGAATTTTTATGGATGATTTTTCAGGCCTGTAAAAATACTGGGTTAGAGAGAGGGTTCTGGCACACTGTATGCTAGTATGTTGCAATAATATATAATCCACCCTTAAGGTAATGCATGTCTATAAAACTTCACTGTCTGCCTGTCTTGTGTCTTTCATATTGTTTAGGTTTGGTTGTCTCTGTCCCAACTGCATGCTGTCTTCATATATTTAAAAAAATAGGAAAAGGATATGATCTGAATGGGTAAAATCTAATGCAGAAAGTTTGAAGTGAGGACAACAATGAAAATAAAAATACAATGAACAGCCCCCTGCAGTGAAATACAACTTTAAAAGATTAAGAAATATTTGAGATACTAGCTTGCCCTCCTAAGAAGAATTTTCATATGAAAACATTATTTAAGTTAAGTATTGTGACAGGTTTGGGCCCTTTGGGGTGTCACTTGATGTGCTGGGATCAGCCTATTCTGCCAGCCTGGGTTCCCTTTACCTGGCGTTGCTGGGTTAGGCTCACAAGCCTCTTCCAGCCAAGCACACAGGCAGGGCCACACCCAGCTGCACAGAGAGATAGAGATCCGTTCTGGTGCACATTCTCTTTAAGGGGGACAAACCCAAAGGTTTTATGAAATTCTTCCCCTCCCTCAGTGTGGAGGGAAATGTGCACAACTTCTTTCCACCCCCATTAGAAATTACATACACTCATTGCTTGTTTATAATATAACCCAGTTTATTAACTACAGAAGGTGCATTTTAAGTGAATATAAAAGATAACAGACCGAACAAAGCAGATTACTGACCAAATAAAGCAAAATATGCAAGCTAAGCTCAATATACTTAACCAACAGGTTACAAAATGTAATTTCTTACCCTAAATGTTATTTTAGGCAGGTTGCAATGTTTCTGTGGTTCAGAGTTCCAGTTATATTTCCTTTCAGACTGGACTCCTCTCTGAGTCTGGACTTCCCCCCCCTTGCCTTCCCTTCGGGTGGCTTTAGCAGTCTTTCTTCTTGGGCAGACTGGCCACAGAGAGGAGGACCCCCATTTGCCTTCCTCCCCACCCTTAAATAGGATTTACATAAGGCAGGAATCCTGTGTTTCCCAAACTTGACCCCCCTTCCCTTCCAGTGGAAAGTTACAGAAAGTCACAAGTAATATTTAGTATCCGGTGACAAGACCACCTGACTCTGTAGTATTACAGCATCCATGAGTCAGTGGCAGTATGGAGTGTCTGCAGGAAGGTCAAGCCTTTTCAGTCCATTGTCCTTGTTGTACCTGAAGTGTTAGAAGTGGGCGTCACCCAAAGTAGCATAGTTGAAATACAGATACATAGTCAATATTCCTAACTTCAGATACAGAAATACAAATTGGATAATCACATTCAGTAAATTATAACCTTTCCAATGATACCTTACAAGACCCATCTTGCTTAAAGTATATCTCAGTTATGTCATATTCATATCATAAGCATATTTTCATAAAGAATATGGAGTGAAACATCACAGTATCATTTCTTAAACTCTATGAAATATTCATTGGCTAATTGTGAGGGTTTTGTTTTTACCCTGGGCTCCTTTGGAATACTTGTTTCCTCTTCTTCTCCCCCTGACTTCTATTCATTTTAGTTTCAAGTTTACACATTGATCTCCTTTGCAATTAGTCTTCAAGGTCTGCCTGAGGTCAAGTGGTAACTTGTGAGAACTGAAATATGAGAGGGAGGTAGTTTATTTAGCATTATATTCCCCGCCAGAGTCTTCCAGAGCAGTTTAAGTGGGGTGGTGGACCAAACCAGTTTCTGGAGAGAATGGGAGTGAGGGGGAACGTAGTGGGGCAGGAACAGTGCTAGTTTTAAACTGCTGAATCCATTGACGTACATTCTAAATACACAACAGCTGAGGGGGAAGGAGTAATATGGTCATGGATTTCTCCTTTGGATCCAATGACAAAGCCCAGCTTAGACACTGCCATTTCCACTTCTTTTATTTCTTCCTTCCCAAGTCTTTGTTTTTTTGCTCCGTATTGTCTTTCTTTCCCAATTTCTGTCTCACTTAATCTCCCCTTATTTTATATGTAATCCCGTTGTCCTTCTCTGTCCTTACATCCTCTTTCTTCTCTTTTGCTCTGTCCCTCCTTCTCCCATCCCTTGTCTAAATCCTTCTACGCTATTTGTGCCCCGCCAATAACTTAACCTTAACGTTCTTCTGCCTGAGAGGGTTGGCATACCTTCAACTCCTTTCCAACTAGCTTGTCCACCCGACCCTGTCTTCAAGTATTGCCCAGGACTTTTATCCACATGTGCTCTGGAGTGTCCTTTTCCCATTTGACCCCAATCCAGACTTCCTGTCTCCTTCCTGGGTCTTTTCACACACCCTATATAAGAATATAAGAATGGCTATACAGACCAATGGTCCATCTAACCCAGTATCCTGTCCTCTGTCAGTGGCTGATGCCAGATGCTTCAGAGGGAATAAATTATCGAGTGATCCGTCCCCTGTCCTACAGTCCCAGTCAGAGGTTTAGAGCATGGGGTTGTGTCCCTGATCATCTTAGGTCCATCAATGGCTATTAGCTATCTTCCATGAACTTATCTAATTCTTATTTGAACCCAGTTATACTTTTGGCCTTCACAACATCCCCTGGCAATGAGGTCCACAAGTTGACACTGCGTTGTGTGAAGAAGTACTTCCTTATGTTTTTCTTTAAACCTGCTGCCTATTAATTTCATTGGGTAACCCCTAGTTTTTGTGTTATGGAATGGGGTAAATAATACTTTCTCCGCACCATTTTATCGTATCCCCCCTTAATTGCCTATTTTCTATGATGACCCTTTCTAGCTTCTCCTTATAGCAGAAGATTTCCGTTTCTCTATTTTTTCAAAGGGAGCTGGGAATCTCATCTCTTAGTGGCAGTCTGTCTCTTCTCCTAACCCCCTCCAGGGTCAACCCTTTTCACTGACCGGTTCACTCCCCCTGCCTTTACCCTTGTCTTATCCTTCTCTCCATGCAGCACCTTCCTCTGCTAATTCACTTCCCACCATAGTACCTACCACAAAGCAAATGAAACTCTGTTCCCTTCTCTCATTCAATTCAATAGCTAGGCAGCCTTCCCTGTGCTTCTCATCCCCAGCCTTTCTGATTTGCAGTCTTCCCGGGCCAGTTCACAAACCCCTCGCAACTGAATCCTGCAGTGTCCACATAGTTCCGACATTGATGGCCATGGGGAGAAAATTGGGATTAATCACAGGATGAGGTGTGCAGTCTGTAGTAACTCAAATTGATAAACAAGAAGTTATTGACCAGCAGGTGGGAGTAAAGAGTTAAGCCAGGTTCATGTTAACAGAGCTAAAGCAATAATAAAGATACTTTGCATGTCTGTGGCACCTTCAGCTGGAGCTCTCTAGGCCTTTGAGAAACAAATGAATTAAGCTTTAAAATAGCTTCATGAGGTAGGTGCAAGTAAGTATAAATTTCCCTCAGGAGAAACTGAGGCCTAGGGAAGGGGCAACTTGTACAAAGTCATGTAGCAAGTCAGAGGCGGCACAGGAACTGGAACCTAGATCTCCTGACTCCCAGTGATTTTTATCCTCGAGAGCATTAAGAAAATGAATGCATCAAAATCTGTGAGAAAGTCAGAAAAAAATAGTTGTGTGTATTGTATTGGGTTCAGCTGCCACCTGAGCACCCCCTTGTGGCCAGAGGTTGCTCTATGACCCCCTGCCTCTTTTTCCTTTCTTCATCAGGGGTCCTTAACCAAACTCAACCCTGACTTAAAGGAGCCTAAAACATTCCCCACCTGGGTTCCACTTTATTCAGTTCTCAGATGTGCACAGGGCCCCCAGGCTCCAACATTAGTTCAGTGTCTCCTCCCTGAGGGAGTTCCCTCTTTTTTCAGAGCTGGGCACAGTTCAATGTCTCTGCAAGAGCCTTGCTGCTGCTTCAAGCCAGCTGTAGCGTCTCAGGCTTCTGTTTCCTGAGCATCCCCCAGCTAAATATGTCCACTTGGTGCTCTTTATAGGAAAACAGCTTTTCTCCTACAAGAGTTCACTTCCTTTAGTAATCAGGGTTGGCTGGTTCCAGGCCCTCCAGCCATTAAGCAATGAGCCACCCTGTCACAGGTATACTTTCTTCATCTCACTCGTCAAGAGAGAGTCTGAAAACGAATATTGTGTGTCTAGATGGGGTTTTCTTTATACCCAGAAGAATTTTACTGAAGAGGGTGAATGAGAAAATTTCAGTACTGAGCAGTCTGTGGCATAGTCCTGGCACAAGTTATTCCCAGAGTATTTGTTTTATCCTGTGGTTAAATAGTTCATTAAAGTTTGGAGTTAAAACCAGGGCAGGAAGACAACAAGAAACAAACAGGGAAGTATTTTCCTGAAAGTAGGAAGAAAGAAACCGTTATCCGTATTCACTCATCTGTTGAGAATATTATTAGATCTGCGTGGGAACAGCCTAACAAAAGGAGGAGACTTAATCGGCAAGCTAGGTAACGTTAGAGTTCGTGGGGGATATGATGTGTTTCAAACAGTCCTCCAAAGATGAGGTAGCCATTTCTTCTTTAGCCAAAGACACGGTAATTCCTTCTGAAGGAGATTCCTTCCCAATTCCCCCTCAATAGATTGGATTGATGGAGAGAAAAAAAATCTTTAAGAAGGAACTGAGACGCTTTAGCAGCTGCTGTGCAAGTATCCGTGTCAATCTGGACATCACTGCTAGTCTGGTGTGATGAGCCTGAAGGAGAAATCAAGACACAGAACTAATTGCAGTCTGTTCTGCATGAAATCCGTATGGCAATAGTGTTCATCTCCATTTATTCCTTCCTCTGAGGGTTGTGGAATGTAGGAGACAATTGTGGACATGCCTGTGTCAGGCAAGTAAATCAAATGCCAAGCATTGCCAAAATTACTGAAGGCAAGCCTCTTTTTGTAAGGGCAGTAGCCAAACATGCAGAGTAAGAAGCATGGTTTACTTTCAGTAAAGAGAATACACTTCCTTTGTTTTCTACAGATAGGCAAAAATAATCTTTGGGTGTAGTAGGGGATTAAGGTTTAGCAGCCTTCCACATCCTCCACTGATAGTCCGATGACTTATAAGAGACTGCCCCAATCAGAGTCAAATACTGTGAGAGGGAACAACCACTTCATTTCAAGGAATAAGTATTGATGATGATACAGAGGAAATATTTGTGGCTTCAAGGTCATTAAACACCTTAAGGTCCAGGTTTACACTGTGACCTTTATCCAAATACGGAGTCAAGCAATAGAATGTGTGAGAAGCCCTTCCACACCCTGCAGCAATATGGTCACAGCCATAGAAGAAATCAGTGTAGAAGATGGTGGGAGGCTGTTCTTGGAGCAGTACTTTTATTTGTGTCATTCTGAAAAGAGCAGAGAGGAATTTCTTATTAAACACATGGGAGAAACAAGGTTCCATGTGGAAACATTGGCATTAATCCTCTTGGCCATAACTTCATTATGGCAGGAGGAAGAGGGATGTGCTGAGGTTTTGTGGCAGAAGCATGCAAGCAGCTCAATGGTCGTCTTTCCAAACACACATGAGAAGTCAGACATAATGGCATCCTTGTTTTAAAGAGGAACGGTGCGAATTGTAGTTGAAAAATAACAAATCATATTAATGGATGGAGAAGCTTTATTGCTTCTAATCTGCTTTATCAAATCATCTGTTCCTTCAGTATTTCTTGTGGGTAGTTGCTTCCAATAGGTATTGATGGATATGGGATAGCAGAAGGGAAAAAAATTCACCTGAATTTTCTGGTAGTCAGGCTTTATCAAAGAAAATAACAAGAAATGAAAATTTTCTGATGAAATAAAAGTGAGTGCCGTTGTTAGGATTAAAAAGAAAAGGAGTACTTGTGGCACCTTAGAGACTAACAAATTTATTTGAGCATAAGCTTTCATGAGCTCAGCTCACTTCACGAAAGCTTATGCTCAAATAAATTTCTCCGTCTCTAAGGTGCCACAAGTACTCCTTTTCTTTTTGCGAATACAGACTAACATGGCTGCTACTCTGAAAATTGTTAGGATTGTTACAGTAAATATATTAGGTTTATTATCAGAGCTGTACTACTGTGCTTCCTCATTCTTGTTTCTACTGATTGGTAGTGACAAGCTTTGGTAGGAACCAGAATGATCAGTCTTTGCTATGACGTAAACCAGACTGCTGGCTTTGTATTAACTGTTCCTCCCATAGACCAGAAGGAAGGGAAAAAACTCTGTAGAGAGGGAGTTGTTAGGAAAAATGAGTAGGTTTTCCTTTCATTTTCTTTGATCCAGTTTTCCTTTATCCACTGCTGCTTTTGCCTGGAGTCTCCTGGTCTCTCAACTTCCAGTCTTGTCATTCATTGGCTTAGCTCTTCTGGCCTGAAAGGTTGTGGTATGGGAAACATTTTCAATGTTTGTAAAATTGATAGAAAATCATGTATTTTATTATCTAAAAAATTAATGTGTTTTTTTTTTTTTTTTTTTTTTACTGTAAGAACCTCTTCTTTTGGAAAAATTTATGGAAGGCATTCCATTCTGTCCACTTGCATTATTTGGAATGAAAAAAAAAAAAAGCTCTGTTTGTATCTCTGTGTGGAACACTTGACTGGTTTGATTTTTAATTTTCTATATTTTTTGTGTTGAATATCATAGTTCTGCATGCTTACTAGGTAAATGCAAATAATCTGTTTAGTGCTGAAAATGACTCTCAGTCCATGTCCCAAAGACCTTACTCAACACAAAGGGGGAAGGCTATTTTATTTATTGACTCTTGGTCATTCTGCTTTTGTTGTTGAGTAGACGTCTGACAATCTGGAATATCCTTCTGTCTCTGGTGTTGGTTTTCATGATTTACCCTGTCCCCCCCCAGAAGTATTTTTCTGGGGCTTAAAGGCACCAAACTGTCTTTCATAGGGGGTGCTGGGCTCGGCACTGGAAGACTATCAAATAATCTTGCTCTAAGCAAGAATGAGTGGAGATGCACCGTCAGATCCAGATTGGCAGTTTTATATTTTTAACGGGAGTCAAATCTACACCTTAGGGAAAAGTAATTCCCTCTCTCCACAGCTTTGATGAAGATGTGGCCTAACACCGTTGCATGTACAGCACTGTGGTGGCACAGCTGTACTGCTGCTGCGTGTCTGGTGAAGATGCTCTATGCTGATGGGAGAAAGCTCCCCCATCGGCGGAATAAAACCAGCTCCACACCTGGCAGAAGCTCTCCTGCCGACATAGCGCTGTGCACACCAGCCCTTATGTTGTTGTAACGTATGCTGCTGAGGAGGGTGGTTTATTCTGAGCGACATAAGATGTAGTGTAGACATAGCCTTTGTGCCAAGTAGATCTGAGCCCAAAGTACAAAGATCATATATTCCAAAGATCTGAATTCTTCCAAAGTTTGGGGAAGTTTGGATCCAAGACTTTGCGTATATCTTCACTGCAGAGTTAGCCTAGGCTCCTACCTGGGTGTTGCCTCTCATTCTCCTCCTGTCCATACACACAACTTCTTCTCCCCTGAGTATAGTGTGATGCTGGTCCATCCAGGGGTATGAATTGTAGCCTGGGTTCTGCTTGTAACTGTCTCACTTTATAGTAAGGTTGCAGGCTAAATCACTCAAGTGGTGCTCATCCTTTAGTACCTTCCCATAATTCCCCCTACATGCCCCGAAGGACAGGTTCTCCCACAGTGCACTGGGAAGGAGTCACAGAGTGGCTCAGCTTACTGCAGTACAAAGAGCCATGGGCTGTGTGCCCACAAGTCCTAGAAATATACGGAGGAAGAAGTAGCACCAGTGAAGAACTCTACTCTGGCATTTACAGCATAGCTGCTCATAGCCTAGCAGGCTAACGCCAGTGCTTAGATCAGGTGCTGATCACCTAGGTTTACGCTGCACTGAAGACCTACTCTTCTCATCTGTAGTGCAAAGAGACACAGGCTTTTTTTATTACAAAGACATACTTTTTTAAAGAAAATTTCAGAATTAACTACTTTTTTTTTGTACCTAGATCATTATAATTTCAAGCCCAGATCCTGTTAATGGAGGTGTCAGAATGTTACCTTGCAGCATTGTTTCATTACTGCCGCTTGTAAAATTCACTCCAACTCCTGTCACAAATTTGCACAGTTATTCTAAAAGTCAAAATCTTGATAGATTTTGAACTATTTCTTTTTAATGCTGAAATTTAAAGACTGTGAAGCAACTGACAAAACACCAGAAAATCATTGTTCCCAGATGAGACCCCATTTTGTATCTGAATTTCTTGGCCCCTAAGGGTATGTCTACACAGCAAAGAAAAACACGGGGCAACTCGGGCTGCGGGACTATTTCATTGCAGTGTAGACTTCTGGGCTCCAGCCCAAGCCCAGAAGTCTACATAGCAATGAAACAGCCCCGCAGCCAGAGCTCGGTGAGCCCAAGTCGGCCGGCATGGGCCAGTTGCAGGTTTTTCTTTGCTATGTAGACACACCCTAACTCTCTGTGTGTCTGTTTTAATAAAGTGGTAGTGCAGTTGTTAATATTCAGTATCTCCCTTTCCCTTCCTCTCCTTTTTCTGCTGAACTGACTCTGAAAACACTGAGACTGTGTCTGCCCTAGAGAAATGAGCCACTAAAAACTGGAGCAGTGGGATCGCACTGGCTAGCTACCAACAGCGCGGGGTGTGTATGCACTAGTTGTGCTGTTTAAATTTGCTCTATGGCCATGATGTGCTGTATTATGCCATTGTAGTCACACTGCCCTCTGGGTACCTTTCTCAAAAATTCCTGACCGTTCCCAGATGCAGCAGCTTCTGGGAGATTTCAAAAGGCCTTGGAGAGCAGAGGGGATTTACAGGAGAAGACTTCAAAATCCCGTAACTCTCCAGGGAACAGTCCTAAATTACCTGGAGATGGTGACAGTTCCTAGTCCTGTTTATCAGAACAGGGGCCAGGTGAATGCTCTGTTCTGCCTCTTTGCTCCTCAGGAAACATTCCTGCTGGTACTTAAGTAGTCATGAGGCATCTGAGGTGGCGCCAGTGGGCCGATAGAGGAGATTTTGTTAATATTTGTGGCCACCTAGAGTGTGGATTGGGCTTGTTTGCAGAATCAGTGATGCATTTGTCATGCACCTAGCACCTCCTGAGTTGGTGGCAATGTCTTGTGCTTATGGGTGAGCCAGCAGATAGAGCACTTTTGCATCTGAGTTCAGACCACAGCCGCAGACTGTTTGGACCAACAGCCCTAGTTGCATAATTTCATGAAGAGGAAGAACGCTTTTTTTCCATACCTTGGTGGTGAGTTAACCCTGAGATCCTCATGGTCTGGCACTAAAAAGAAAGCTCTCTGCAAAATGGTCAAGAGAGACAGAAGTGTCTTGTGAGAGCTGGCTGCCCTGGATAAGTCACTGGTTAGTTTGGGCACTGATTTGAAGTTGTAAGTTCTACAGTGGCTTTGTCTAGAATGGGAGAAACTAAAACATTTTGTTTAACGCATTAAATCATTAAATAGCATTTAGTGTAGACCAGTGGTTTTCAACCTTTTTTCCTTTGCAGACCCCTAAAAATTTTCAGATGGAGGTGCGGATCCTTTTGGAAATCTTAGACATAGTCTGCAGACCCCAGGTTGAAAACCACTGTTCAGTGGTAACACCACCCTTTTGTGGACCCCTTAAACATAGTCTGTGGGTCCCCCAGGGTCTGGACCACAGGTTGAAAACCACTGGTGTAGACAAAGACAGACAAGTATAAAAATGTGCTAGCTGGTTGTGGTTAACCCTAAAGGAATGCTGCTGAGAGGCAGGTGAACTGGAAAATACATTCTGTGTTTCTGGGGTATGTGGTTAGAATGGGCAATGTGCTAGAGATCACAGAGGGATTTAAAAAGCTGGAGTTCTCAAGCTGTGCTTGAACTATTAATGGAACCCTTGCGCCTCTGCTCCTTTCTGTCCACACCAAGCTCAGGAGGTACAGTAGTAAAAATGGATACCATTTGTCTCTTTACCTTATAAGCAGCCTGCCTGCTCCAGTGCTTTTTGATGATGGATGTGGTACAACTCATAGAGTGTATGTTGGGGTATTGCATTGAGTTGGAGTTAGAAATTGCTGGAGGTCAGTGAATGTTTGAGGCTGCAGGGACCTGTGCTCTGCATGTAAAAAGAAAAAATGTAAGTGTAGATTACTAAAATTGCCACTTGCACATGCTGACTAGGACTTTTTCAACATTTGCCCATTCGTTTTCTGAATGTTCCTGCCTCACTGTGCATGCTCTTGATCCTTGCTGACCTGCCTACCTGTCTGCTCTCCCCCATCAAGAGACCCTTTGGTTGTATGGAAGGTGGATTCGGCTGGAAGCCAGGAGACTGAGTTCTTGTCCCTCCTCTCCCATGCACTGACATTAATAATTCTGTGTACTTCACAGACATTGTAGCCCTTGTCTCCTCATCTTTTACTTAGGAGGCAAGAAAGTATTATTCCCTCTCGTCTTTTACTTAGGAGGCAAGAAAGTATTATTTAAAAACTTTTGAGATCTTGATTTTTGCATTCTTCTACTGCTCTGGTGTCTTTTTGTGTGGAATTTTATTTGAATTACAAAAACATAGTTGTAAGTTTTTTTATTTGTTTGTGAGGGGTCACTTGAGGTTGTTGAACAAACTGGGTTTTTTAGAATAATCAAAACTAGTTTATTAACTACAAAAGGCAGTAGTGTCAAAGCATAGTCCCAGGAAGCTTCTCGGAAAGGAAAGAGATTAGTATCTTCCAAGTCTTATTGTTCCTTCCTAATGGCCCATCAAGGCTGATGGCCTGCTGTCTGGTGGGTGTTTCCCAAGTGTACACACAGTTGTAATTGTTACATAGTCAATATTCCTAACTTTAGATACAGAAATGATACATTCATACAAATTCGATAATCACATTCAGTAAATCTTAACCTCTCTAATGGTATCTCACATGACCCATCTTGCATAAAACATATCTTAGTTATGCCATATTCATATCAAAGGCATATTTTATGAAGAAATATGGGGTGTAATGTTATGGGGGATGTTGGAATAATTGCGAGGTGTGCATAGTGAGGGGAAATTGGGAGAAGGTGGTAGAGAGGAAGAGGGAAGCATAATAAGTAGGGAGGAGGAGGCTGGGCTGCAGTGGCAAGAGGGTCAAGTTGAAGGTGACCAACCAACCAGTAGTGGTAATGCAAATGAGAGGAATAAGTATATCCAAAGTCCAAATTCGGGGTTAAGTGAATGATTTCAGGAGTTTGAAGATTCCTACCAGCTGCAGCTGTTCACCATGAGAAGGGGTGGGTAGGAGAGGGAAGACTGTTTGGTCCAGTGCCTAATGTGGGTCCCTCTGAGTCTGGTGGGATGTGACAAATCAGGGCTGAATTATCCTGACCTATCCTCTGCGTTCTGAGCTGTAATTAGTGCATGTTGGTATTTGCATGCATAAACATTTGTCCATGTCCTGAATTTCGGAAAGGTCTTTCAGAGCTCTTCAGTATTTTGGATTGTTTCAGGTACATATGTAGCTCTTCTACTTTTAAATGGAATCTAAATCCTGACTGCCAAGAATGAGATTTCCTCTCTTCTTCACTTGCTAACCTATGGTACAATGCACTTAAATCGGCCTGTGTGAATTGGTGACCATTCTGTATAACACTGCAATTAATTATGGGGCTGATCCCCAGCATCTCTTGTTATGGGAGATCAGAAGTCATTCTGACCCTCCTGGAGGGGAGGGGAAACCATTTCAACCCTTATCAGGGGGACAGAATACAAATTATAATTGTGCTTGAGTTCCAAAAAATGAGGCTTTTTGGAAGCTATGCAGTTCAGATTGCTTGTAGTGTTAAACTGTCGTTTGAAAGCCATGCCATGCCAGTCAGGACCCAGCCTAGTAGGAGCTTACAGGATTCTGCGCATGTCTTTAATCTCTTGCCCAAAGCATTGTCTTACTTGCCCAGACAAGTCATTCACCACAACAGCAGTGTGTGGGAAAATAACCCAATCAGAGCGATCAAAAGATGAGTAATGATTGTGCGGTTAAGCATTTGGAGGTGAACTAGCATGTACGTTTCTTTTTTTAAAGTTCTGGAAGAGTATACTTCTAAATGTATGTGAAATGTAAAGAGAATCTGGTATCTTTGCACATAGCCAATACCTCTGAAAGAGGGAAAGTACAGACTAAAAATACAGACAGCTTCTTTTAAATATTTGGGATGGCTTTTGAGAATCCTGAAACTTTATACTTTTGATTGTTCTGGCAGCAGTTCTGTTCCACTCAGATTAACTCTGAATGTAAGGGAATCTTTGTCATTGAAGATTGTCAATGATCACCAGGGCTATTTAAGGTGTGCCAATTGACCCTTGAAGTCTATACCTCTTGTTGCTCAGCTGCACAAATCAGAATTTATGGACATACAGAATGTAAGTATGGAACTATAGAACATATCCTGCATATGAGAGAGAGTGAGTGAGTGGAGTGTGCTGAGGCTGTAGTTGGTCAGGTGCAGAAAGGGAACTGATGTTTACATTTGAAAAAACAGGAAATGTTTCCTGACAAAAGCAGACCTTTCAACAGACAGAACTTCAGATCGGAGTTATTTCTGCTCTTGCAAGATGTAATCTATATTTGATACTGTTGTTAGCAACTACTATTTAAGAGATGTCAGTAAAATAGAACAAGCCAGGGCTTTCTTGCTGCTATGTAAATGACAAGAAAAATAATGCATTTGTTAATTAGGAGACACTGCTCTCGTGACAGAGTTCTTTTTCAGGATCTTTATTTGTATATCATACCATGCACAAAAAAGATGTATTCTAGTTGTGATCCTGTTTTTCCTGATGCATGAGAGTACAACAGAGTGAATTAATTGCTCTGTACCAGCTTCACTCTGACTTGGAACAGAGTTTGGCTTGAAACACATAAGAACAGCTTATTTTCCACTTTTACAAAGTATATTATACTTTTGGAAATAGGTTTTTGACTAGTTTAATTTTTTTTTAAAAAAAAACGCCTTTTGGCATTAAATGAGGTCATCCAGCCTGATTGCTAGGGCCATCTGTTATAATTTATTAATACATTTTTTAAAAGGGCAATGTGAATTGATGATATGGTAGTTGTATTCTTGATGCCTCTGTAGTTTGGTTGTCAAGTACTGTCATTTATATGGACCAATGTTCTTGAAGGGTTTTGGTTAAAATAGTACATATCTGCCATCTGTTTGAGAAATGCAAGCATCCTACACAACTACTGTGGCATTGGGAATAGTGTGCGTTTTCTTGAAAATAGAGTTGATGGCAGATTGCAGAAATTAGCCAGTTCTTCAAGTGACTGTCCCCACATTTAGTTCACTTTTGGTTGTGCATATGTTCCATGCAACAAAGACCAGAGAATTTTCTTTAGCAGTGTCCATGTGGTCTGTGCATGCGTCCCTGCCCTCCTTGTGCTCCACACCAATGGAGTAAAGGGGGCTACTAGACTGCCACCATTTTAGTTCCTTCTTTCTGCTTGTGGTCCAGGACAGAGCTTCAGTGTTCATGCTGTATGACATCTCCCTGTAAATAATTTTTTAAAAGTTGTTGTATTGCTTAGTTAGTTTAGTTCTTAGCGCAGTTAGTTTAATAGGGGTCTGGTTCCATATTTTGGAACCCGTTTCTGGGACGAGAAGCCATGGTTGTACTCGCTTCTGCCCTGACCCTCCAGTGGTTGCAGAGATTATGCCAAGGAGACTTCAAAAGCTGCAATATGTGCCCCAAGACCTTCCCAGTCACAGACTCTCATGATGCCCCTCTGTACTGCAGGGTGGAGGTGGGGAGTGCATGTCCCTTCCAGATGAGGCATCTGCAAGTGGTTCCCAAGTAGAACTAAGGAGTTTAGGAAATTTCAGAAAACATGTTTATAAGCATGCAATTATGTTAAAGTTTTCTGAATAATTCTACACGTGTTCAGCATGCAGCATGGCAGAACGAGAAACTGAAGTCCTCATATATATCTGCAGAATAGACACTACATGGGTAGAGAGAGTGCGAGAAGATCCATAACATACTTCTGTTACCAAGAAGTGGTGTGTGAAAGGTTTCTAAAAACTTTTATTTGCTGTTTCTCCTCCTAGATTTTTAGACCTCATAAGTCAATTATCTGTTTCTGGGATAAGATTTGTAACCTGAAATCACCAAAACAATTCATGAAATATTTCCGAGTTAGAAGCTGTAAAGGCAGCGACGCTGTGTTTTACACTTTCGCCAGTAAAAAGCGCCTAAATCACAGCTGCAGTATAAGCCACACTGATAGCAACTCAGCCAGGAACACCAAGGCACAACTATTCCCTGAATTGTGCAGCGCACAGCAATGCGGTGCACTACAGACTCATAAGCCAGTCATGAACGTGAAAGCTGAGTCCCAAATGTCAAGCAGCAATTATACCTGTATGTGCAATGCAAAGCACTGGCTAGTGTTTCATGTTGCTGGAGAGAGCAGTAAGAATGGGGGTGTGGCATGTTCCCTTTAAGTACCTTTCAGACAAATTACTACTTACAAATTTAAAAAAAAAAAGGCAGAAACAATCCACTGAGAAGTGGAATGTCAAATTTGTGAGAGGATATGGGAACAAACAAGGCGGTCATAGTACGTTGGGGCGCTTTGTGGGCTATTCTATTGCCCAGATTGTGGAGGTGGTAGGTAATGAAATGTTAAAACAAAAGTTAAGGATGTGTTTTGTGCTAGCCTGAGCACAGGAATAAAAATGCTTTGTGGGTTTGGGAGGAAAAAACATACCTTACTGGACAAAGGCTGCTGGTGTAGTTTTTTGTTGGTGATGTTTGTGGAGACATAAGTAGCTAGAGGTGGGCTGATATTTTTCCCCATACTGTTTTGTCAGAAACAATCATTGAAGACTTCATCTTAAGATAATCCTGGGGATTTGGACAATGCATCTAGCTGTTGTGGTTGCAGCAGACAGTTAAATTTAACTTGGAGTTGGACTGCAGGGGTATTATTTTAATCCAGACTAAGGTTAGGCTGTGTTTAAAGCCTACCCCTGATTATAGTTTGGGGTTCAGTGGTACTCAAATCCCAGAAGCAGATCCTACAGTATTTTGGACAAAAATGCCATAAATACCTCAAGTTCCATTAATTATGTGAGATCAGCTGTTTTCACAAGATTTCAGTTATCTTGGACCACATGTCCTGTGCGAATACTGATGAGTTTGTGAGGTTTCAGCTACATTTCAATTGGAAAATTTAAGCCCCTTCCAGTTTTGGATCCAGCCCACAAAAGCAAGCTGGGGTTCTGGTTGGGTTTGAATCCATAGATTTAAGTCTTAATCCTCTTTCTCAAAATTCAAATGAGGTCTGATTTGAGATTCTGGTCTTGATCCAGGTCTAGTTTTACTTTTAAGATTTTTTTTTTTATTATTATTTCATCCACAATGATTCATCTATTATGTGCTTGCAGTCAGCCTATAATTATAGAGCTTTATTGTTACAGTCATAGGTACGTTCTGATGCAAACTCCTGTGGCAAAATTCCAGGCTAGAGTTGTCGTCTTTTTCTTTTTTCTTTTTGGCAGGAGAGGGGTGTTTGGAAATTTTTAATGCGGTGTTAGATCAGAAAGTGTTTATTTTATTTGACTTACCTCAGGCTTTTGGGGAATTTCTTAGGCCATTATAACAGCTGCGGCAAGCTCAGGACTTCCGTGGTTGTGGCAGCTGCAGTACTAATGAAAGTAACATGGGCTGTACCAGAGAGGGATCC
Organism: Eretmochelys imbricata; assembly: GCF_965152235.1. Classification (NCBI taxonomy): domain Eukaryota; kingdom Metazoa; phylum Chordata; order Testudines; family Cheloniidae; genus Eretmochelys; species Eretmochelys imbricata. The sequence continues at coordinate 82,720,586 of NC_135575.1, forward strand.
TGTCCAGGAGGGGTACCGGTAGTGGGTGGTGCTGCAGGTAGCAAGGGACACAAACACCGACACGTGGACACGGTCTCCTCGGCAGGTTGATCATATTTTCAAAGTGCAAAATCTGAGACACTAGTGGAGTGCAGGTATCACAGAGAAGCATTTTGGTGGAGTCTAGGGAAAGCTGGTGGGGAACTAGGAAGAAGTGGCACCCTGCCTCCTTCTAACACCCCCTCCCTCGCAGAATGCAAGATTGGAACACTTTACTGTAAAGGGCAGAGTGGAAAAGAATATTTATCCCTGTGTATAGTATTCTCCAATTCCAACTTCTTCCTGGCACTCTAATTCTTACCGTACCACCTGCCATAATATTTTCCTCCTCACGCACTCACTTTCAATTCATCCATACTCTCATTCACCATTTCACTCCATTCCCCTACACACTCAAACATGCCAACCCCTTCACTGTCGGGTCAGAGTCTCCCCAAGCCCATTCAGCTTCCACTAGCCCAGGTGAAAAATTTAGTGAAAACTGATTAAAGATCTCTGCCTCTCAAGTACTCAGATTTTTCCTCTGTTCTTGCACATGTACACCCTTAATACTTCAGCAGGCAAAACCATCTACGTCTGTCTTAAAAGTGTGGGTTTGTGGAAGAAAAGGGAGGGAGACAAGGAACTCTCACAGGTCAACATTAGACATGGAGGCAATTTTTATTGAAGGGTAGAGAGCCCAACATACTGCTTGCATTCTCACACATTTTTTAAATGTTTAAAAATTCTGATGTAGGTTAAATGAAACATTTAAAAATGTATCCAAACTCGTAAAGATATTGTGAATGCTATATGGTAATTAGGCAGCAGAGTGTGAGAAGCAAGAAGCTTGGCAAAGGAAGACAAGGATGTTTCTCAGAGTAACTCAACAAATTTGCAAAAGTAGAACAATCTTTCCTTTTTAACCATCAGGGACATAAATTCCCTGAGACTTGTGAAGGATACAATGCCTTAGCAGTCCCCATATAAAAAGATTCTGAAAACTCATCGAATCTTTAGAACAAAGAGCAATTTTTTTCCTCAGGTGTGTTTTGAAACTATTGTATTCCCAATAGGGCTATCAATTAATTGCAAATATATTGATTTAAATTACAACACAGAATAAAAAGTGTACAATGCTTACTTTATATTGTTTTTATTACAAATATTTGCACTGTAAAAATGATAAAAGAAATAGTATTTTTCAGTTCACCTCATACAAGTACTGTAGTGCAATCTCTTCATCATGAAAGTGCAACTTACAAATATAGATTTTTTTTTTTGGGTTAAATAACTACACTCAAAAACAAAACAATGTAAAACTTTAGAGCTTACAAGTCCACTCAGTCCTACTTCTTGTTCAGCCAGTCGCGAAGACAAACAAGTTTGCTTAAATTTACGGGAAATAATGCTGCCTGCTTCTTATTTACAATGTCATCTGAATGTGAGAACGGGCGTTTGCATGGCATTTTTGTAGCTGGCATTGCAAGGTATTTACATGCCAGGTATGCTAAACATTCGTATGCCCCTTCATGCTTTGGCCACGATTCCGGAGGTCATGCTTCCATGCTGATGATGCGTGTTAAAAAAAATAATGCGTTAATAAAATTTCTGACTGAACTCCTTGAGGGAGAATTGTGTGTCTCCTTCTCTGTGTTTTATCCACATTCTGCCATATATTTCATGTTATAGCAGTCTCGGATAATGACCCAGCATGTTGTTCATTTCAAGAACACTTTCACTGCAGGTTTGACAAAATGCAAAGAAGGTATTAAGGTGAGATTTCTAAAGATAGCTACAGCGCTCGACCCAAGGTTTAAGAATCTGAAGTGCCTCTCAAAATCTGAGAGGGACGAGGTGTGGCGCATGCTTTCAGAAGTCTTAAAAGAGCAACACACCGATGCAGAAACTACAGAACCCAAACCACCAAAAAAGAAAATCAGCCTTCCGTTGGTGGCCTCTGGCTCAGATGATGAAAATGAACCTGCACTGCCTTGGATCGTTACTGAGCAGAACCCATCATCAGCATGGACATGTGTCCTCTGGAATGGTGGTTGAAGCATGAAGGGACATATGAATCTTTAGTGCATCTGGCACGTAAATATCTTGCAATGCCAGTGACAATAGTGCCATGCAAATGCCTGTTCTCGCTTTCAGATGACATTGTAAACAAGTGGGCAGTATTGTCTCCAGCACATGTAAACAAACTTGCTTGTCAAGCGCTTGGCTGAACAAGAAGTAGGACTGAGAGGACTTGCAGGCTCTACAGTTGGACATTGTTTTATTTTTGAATGCAGTTTTTTTGGTGCATAATTCTGCATTTGTAAATTCACCTTTCATGATAGAGATTGCACTACAGTACTTGTATTAGGTGAACTGAAAAATACTATTTCATGTATTTTTACAGTGCAAATATTTGTAATAAAAATAAATATAAAGTGAACACTGTTCACTTTGTATTCTGTGTTGAAATTGAAATCAAAGTATTTGAAAACGTGGAAAACATCAAAAAAATTTAAATAAATGGTATTCTATTATTGTTTAACAGGGCGATTAATTCTTTTAATTGCTTGACAGCCCTAGTTCCCAAATGAATTTCATCAGGTGTAAATGTGAGAACTTACTTTCACTAGTCCTGAGCTGCTAAACTTTTCCCAGTAGAAACTTGTGTCTGGCAATTAATAGTATAAAAGGTTATGTTAGTGTTATTAACATATTAATTGTTCCAGGCTGATCTTTATTATGAAAATCAAATAATTTTCTCTTATTCTTAGATTCTAATGATAACCATTCTAAAGATAACCAGCTATTAACCCCTTTATTTAGTTTAGCAAATTCTTCCCACTATAAAAGATTTTTTCTGAGAAGTTCTTAACACCTGAATTGTTTGGAGCAGGACTCTGAAATTCAAGGAGGGGGAGGCCCTTGGGTTAGACAAATGTCTTTTCTTTGTCTCATGAAATTCTATTGAGGGTTTAGTGATAAACTGTTTTCAAATTGCCATTTCTTTCCTGAGGCTTATGTTCCTGAGGAAAATGTTGTCATTCTGTCAAAATAACATTGACTGTTCTAAGCCTGGCTCATGCAGTAATCAAGACATCAGCACTGAGAATGCCTGTTAGCTGCCAAAGCAACTGTAACTCCCCCGAACCCAGTACATGCCCCAGCGTTTTAGTCCCTGCTCTGGGTTTACCACACAGGACAGGAACTCCCCACCTCCCTGCTGAGAATAAAGAGAGCTGGGGCGGCTCCCCACAACCACCCACCAGATCCATCCTGTGGTGCCATTACTTTCTAACATAGTAATCGGCACCAAAAATAACTCTGTATTTGAGTGTTGATTGAGTTTATGGGGTTATATTATTTGTCCTTGATATTAGGCCTGGTCTAAATTGAGACAATATGTGATGCATCTATTCTCCAATTGGTGTTAATCATGTTAGCTACCCGTAGTTGAAACACCACTTAGCGCCTAGTGTTACAATTTAGTTCAGCATCTCTAAAACCCCTATAGGGTCAATCCCAGCCAGCTAACGTGGATTTAAAGCAGGCTACCAAATGTGTGGGTGTCATCTGAAATACGCAACGCTTAGTAGCCCTGCTTTAAATTCACACAGTTGGCAGGCCTGCCATGTGTTCCTGCAGACCAGCTCAGATGTTCTGCATTCAGCTGAGCTACAGAAGTCACTTGCAATCGCAGCTCATGGCCCCAAGAGGCATGCACCTGTGGAGCAGACTGCCAGCAGCTTTTGTCTCACTGCTCTCTCTGATCAACAGTGGTCCCCAAATGATGATTCAAATGTGGCTAGTTAACACTGTTTTTTAAAACACATATTCTTCAGTATAGACAAGGCCTTAGAGGCAAATCCAAAACTATCGTCCCAACTTAGCATATGGGTGCAAATCCTGGGTGAATGGAGGAAGTGCTTGTTCTACTGCATGGGAGAAAGATGGGTCACGCTATGGGTGCTGTAGTGGCATAGATGTGGTGCTGTAGATATTTTTCAGTGACTCAATAGGGCAGACATAGACTACGGTTACGGAAGGGGTTTTTCCATCACTGTAGGAACTTCATCTACCTGAGCGATGGTAGCAGACAATCAGTAAATTCTTTCAGGTTCATTGTTCCTTTAGTCTCCATTTAGCTCTTTTAAGTTGTGAGCATGAGTGTTTTTATAGACTGCTAGTGCACATATATTTGCAAGTAAAAATCCTAAATAGTTGACTTCCTAATATAGACATATTATGTTCTTTTTAGTTGAGAACAGGCAAATATGCATCTCCAGTATTACTTGTGTCTTAATATCTGGGTTTATTGGTTGAATGTTGTGGGTGTAAGCAGGGGAATAGTCCCGCTATTGTGGGGAACTTTCCTGGCTTCTGCACTACCCCAGTGAAGTGGGTTATTGAAAGGATCTGAGTCCTCGCTCCCACTTCCTTTACCCAGTGGCCTCCCTGCCCTTGAAGACTCCCCTTCCACTCTCCTGTCTGGCAGAGTCCTTGTAACCCCAATCAACAATTAATTTTAAAAAGAATAAGGAAAAATGGGAAAGGTTAAAGGTCAACCGGCTCTGTGGCAGGGAACATCACAAACAGTGTCTCTGGAATGTCAGGGCAGTTCACAGTCTGTTCCTTGTAAGTCCCAGGCTGCCTTCTCAGGCCCTGGCTGTGCTGCAGGGATGCTGTGGGTTGGACACTTGCTCTGGTGGTGGCCACATGCTCTCAGGTTCTAAGTGGCAGGACCCTTCTTCCCAGTGTCGCCCCCGTCCTGTTGGGGTTACGATCCAAGCCTGGCCTGCAAAGCCTCTTGGCTGAGGTGTGTCCCTGTGCTGGGCCCGCTGCCCAGGGTCCCCCTTGCTCTCCCCAGCAGCTCACTGCACCCAGCTCCAGACTGCTCCAGCCCCAGCTCCACCACTCTGTCTCAGCACTGCTGCTCTGCCTCCAGCTCCCTGGGCTGCTTCTCTGGCCCCTCTGCCTCTGGTTGCTGCAGCTCTGCTCCCAGGACAGGTCTGCTCTGCAGACTGCTTCTGTGACTCTGCTCCCAGCACTGACCTGCTTTGTGGGCTGCTTTTCTGGCCCCTCTGGCTCTGGTTGCTGCAGCTCTGCTCCCAGGGCAAGTGTGCTCTCTTTGGGCTGTGCCTCTGGCTTTGGGGCTGGAGCTCTGCTCCCAGGACAGGATCTGCTCTCTCTGGATCTGGCACAGCTCTGCTCCCCAGCTTAGCTTGGGCCCCTGCTTTCTCCTTAGCTCGGCCCCACTCTATCTGACTCTGGCAATTCCAGCTCACACAGAGGACGGGAACTCCCTGCTTAGCCTGCCCGCCCTGTCATTCAGGCTGACCTGGAGCACTGGCCTCTCCCCATTGCTCCTAGGGATTGGCACTCTCAGGGTCCTGATTCCCCATCGACCCTTCCCCCTTTTTAGTACTGGGAGCTAGCAACTAAAACACCCCCACTGAATGTTAGTAAGGGGGCAACAGTCCCCTTACATGGGCAATGTGTGGATTAATTAATTCAATTCCTTTTGGCCATAATGGCTGTCTTGTGATTACATTTTATTGCAACTGCATGGAATAGTCTCCAATAGTTAAGTCTGATCTGCTTGGTATCTCAAACTTGCTTTCGGCATTAAGGGTCCACTATTTTAGATGTGAGTGGTAAATTGACAATTGCCTCCAGACAGAATATTGGATTAGAAGAGGGAGGGTAACAAAAGTCTGTTTTAAGCCAATATTGCATATGTTTGCAGAACTTATTCTGATTTCTGAAAATGCGTGATATACACACAACATTCTCCTGTTTGATATAAAACAATGCCTCTGTTAAGCAGCATTCTTGTTTATTACCTGTTTATACAGTAGAGGGCACTATGTGGTATAAAAAGTTAAAACAACTGATTTCCTTTTTTCTTCATTAGTTATAAAATTGCCTTTCAAAATACTTTTTCCCATTTCAATTGCCATCTGAAATATTGTTTACCGTTTTGCTTTGGTAGCCAGCCTCTCTCCAGCCATCACGTCTTGAGACTGAGAAAATACGTGGTTGTGTAAACCATCAAGGTTGTGTTTTTTTTAAAAAAAATATTACTATATTAATTTTTTTCACTTCACCGGTACTGTTGCCTGGCATTGTTGTTATGACTCATAGTAAGTGTTTAGGCGCTATAGTGATGGGAATGCTATAAGGACTTGGTATCTGTGACATCATACAAGTGAAGTGGTCAGTCATGTGACAAAACTGAATTTATCACATGGATATCAGAACCATGTATACATATGTCTTAAATATTGAGCGCTATCCATTGAATAATTCATACAATTTTTCCAACTTCATTTAAAAATTTATTTGACTAACAGGGTTCTTCAGATTGAATGCATCCGATGAAGTGAGCTGTAGCTCACGAAAGCTTATGCTCAAATAAATTTGTTAGTCTCTAAGGTGCCACAAGTACTCCTTTTCTTTTTGAGGGTTCTTCAGTGTTCAGCTTGCTCTATCGCTGGTTGAATGTTTATTAAAGAAGTTATTCAGTGAATAACGGCAATATTTGTTGACCAAAATGCAATGATTTTTTTTCCTGATATTTGGCCACCACTACAGGTAGCCTCTGAAGAAAAACAGATGGCTTATGTACAGCTCTGTACATGGAAACGATGGTATGTCTACACGGCAGTAAAACACCTGTGGTTGGCTTGTGTCAGCTGACTCAGGTTTGTGGGCGTGGGGCTCTGTCTGTGGGGCTATAAAAGTGCAGTGTAGACATCTGGAATCTGAATGTCAGACTGGAGCCTGGGCTCTGGGCACTCTGGGATAGGAAGGGTCAGGAATTACTCTTTCCCTGCACAGCTGCTCTCAGAGGGGAGATCAGACCCACCTCCAGGTGTCTCCCCTGGCTGCAGGCAGCACCGGGGTTGGGCAGCAGCCATGGTGCTTCCTGCAGCCACAGGAGGTTGCCGGAGGTGGAGCGCAGAAGTGAGGGTGATATACAACAGCTTTGCAATTCTCCCCACCACCCTCTTTTGGGTCAGGACCCTCATGGTTACAACACTATGAGATTTGAGATGTAAATGTCTGAAAACATGAAATTGACTAATTTTCAAATCCTATGGAAATTGACAGAATGACCTGCGAATTGGGTAGGGCCCTAAGTATTTGACCTACTGTGCCATATTTATATCTACATTAATCAAAAGTCAGATTCGCTGCTCGCCCCGATTCTTTCTTTAGATAGAAAATCAGCCTTAAACTCAGTTTTTTGAAGACGTTCATGGATTCAGCATATTTATTTTTTATTTACATGTTTTAAGATATGATATATTTTGTATTAAATTCAGATATCATTTTTAACATGTTTATTTTTTAAAAGGAAAAACTTCTAATTTAAATAAAATAAAGTAAATTTAAATAAAAGTTTGATTTAGATAAAAATCTGATGTTTTAAAATTATTTTAAAAAATTGTTTTTTATCCATCCTATTTCCTGTGTGACCTTAAGCAAGACTCTTATACCAACATTTTCAAAAATGTACAATAATTGTGGGTGTCTCCATTTCTGGATTCTTTATTTGAGTTCACTTGTACCTAACTTTTCAGAGGTGCTAAGCACAGTTAGCTCTCATGGACTTCAGCTGGAATTGTGGGTGTCTAGTACATCTAGGACCTGATCAGCAGGTATCTCAGCTTGGATTCCAGAAAAATGGAGATATCCAAAATCACTGGACAGTTTAGAAAAACAGGGTTATTCTTTGCTTCAGTTTCCCCAGCTGTAAAATCCCTATTTCACATTTTTCATGAAGAAAGGAGAGAGATTTTTCTTGGTGGATTGAATTTTTATTGAAACAGACATGGTGCTATTGTGTGCATTGATATATGAAATGTGTTATATTCCTTTTTGTATGTGAAAGGAATAAAGATGACATTTAAAAAGCTGTTCCCTACTATAGATCCCCACTTTGAGTCTGGAAATGACCCCTATCAATAATGTCCATGCATCCATTAATTTTTACTGGGACAAAAGTCATGTTTTTAAACTTCATGCACCTGTAAAAATTTCCTTTTTGAAAGAAATAATGCAGGTAAATTAAGCTAGGAAATGAAATACTACATTGTGGGAGAAAGTAGGTACATTTGACTTCAATGTTCTTTCACTACGTAGAGAATTGTATATTTCTGTCTGTGCACTCTGTGTTGTAATTGCTTATCTGCCAGGAAAAAAATCAAACTCTACAGGCAAACAGATGGTGTTCATGAGTCTCTCTGTATAACACTTCCTACACCAGTAAGTGGGTGGAGAGATGGGGGTAGACTTCTTTATGTTGACAAACAAGAACTGCAAAGTTCTGCGGCAGACGTACAGAAATGGTGGCGCTAGCAACAGATGCTATTGGGTTAAACTGGAGATCTTCCTTCATGGAGGCCTCTCTCCCTCCCATCCTAATTACTTAACTTCCTTAGGGCATGAACCTACAAACATCTATTTCTAGATGTAGTACTCCCAGTTATAAGCAGTCCCACAGAAGTCAATGGGACTACTTAGAGTAGTGAGAACTATCCCCAGGAGTGGGGATATATAGGTCCTGAGAGACGCGAAGAGAAGTTGATTCAAATGGGTTTAGTGTTTGGAGTGCTGTAGTTCAATAACTTATCCAAAATGGCTTTCCCCCAGCACTAGCTCTACTCTGAAGATGGAGGACTTGTCTGTTGTTACAATATTGAGGTCTGTCTGTAGCAAGTGGATTCTGCCTTCCCTTGCTGGCCTCTCTTAAGAGCATGCTTCTGTTTGTAATGCCTCTGATAAGCACTTCCTGACTTACATTTAAATCCTGCTAATTTGAAAAAATTATTGAACCATTAGAAATGTCTTGATCTACTTTCTGGATCCAGAGGACTTGGAAGCCAAGTAATTTTGGGGGACAACTAATAAAACAACAGGAACAGGAGTGCGGTCAAAGGGTCAAACAAAGGGAACTGCTCTTGCCAGTAAGTAAAATTATACTCATTACTTTAAATCTTCCAGTCACTTCAGTTTTAGTACAGAAATACTGCAGTGTTTGTGAACAACCTTTTCTTCTGGAAAAAAATATTAAATTGTCCAGAAAAGGACTTGGTTGGACCTGAGGCACTACCATAGTAAATACGATTGGGGTGTGCTCAGAAATGGGAGGATGTGCCACACACAACTTGAAATGGGAAAGGAGGTGGTCCATGTAGTATTACATGAAGGTAGGGTGACCAGACAGCAAATGTGAAAAATCGGGACAGCGGGTGGGGGGTAATCGGAGCCTATATAAGAGAGAGACCCAAAAATCCAGGCTGTCCCTATAAAATCGGGACATCTGATCACCCTACATGAGGGGGAGAATGTCCATGAGACAATCTGTGTTTTTAAACATGATTCTCATTATGAATCTTACTGCCAGTGACACAGATTGTAAATTCTACTAGTGAAAATCTGATGAGTCAGTTTCACCATGTAGTAGCTAGGTTAAATGTAGGAAGAGTTCAGCAAGATGACTAGAGTTAACCAAGGAAGCCACTTCTTGTTTTAGAACTATTGTAGAAAGACTGGTAATGAGATCAAAGATTAGTATCCTGGCACATGTGGACATAAAATTCCAATCTTTTAAACAGAATTTTAAGAAACTTTTTATAATAAAAAGCACGCCTTGAGAAGAGAGGGAAAAATAAGTGGTGTACTTGGAGTAGCATGTTTTCCATTCATCATAGGTAGGCATACAATGGTTTGTGGGTATGTATATGGATGATTAATTTTGGGGATAGCAATATTCACTGTGTAACTAAGGTATCCTAAGGACCATGTTTTATGGTTGTTGCTAAGATAAAGCATGGTCCTTTTTGCAAATAAGAGAGTAAATTAACAAATTTAGCCCACGTAAATTATCAGAACAAGAGTGATAACTAATTGGCCATCTGTTTTGTTGTCCCCCAACATCATTTTTCTCCCTGCTTTTTTTTGGTGTGTGTATTTAATATGCAAATTCCCGAGGTGGCAAGTTGAATATATATGTATTACTATTTTGAATTTAAAGGGAATCTTAACCCTTTGCTTTATGGGTGAAATTCTGGCCCGTTAGACAGCAGGCTCAACTGTGGATACCCAAATGCATTTATTATTAATACCCAGAGTATGAATAATTTCCTGGATAATAGTGAGGGTCAGTATAAGAGGCAACCAGCTTGTCATGGGAAAGGTACACAGTTCTGCTTTTGTAGCATGATGGGGTATCTGGATTGTTTCCATTGCTGGATCAGTGTACAAACGTGCAGTCTTATTTCCTGATGTCCTCTCTGCAGCTCCTGTAATGAAGGGCTTACGGTGTGGCCTCTGTGTTTTGGGAGACCCAGAATGTCTGAGGTGTATTTAACCTGTTGTTCTGTCAACAGGTTTTCTGATATGGATCTACTAGTTTGACTGCTAGAATTTCTCTCAATATGTAAACTCCCTTTAGATTATTCATATTATTAAAAAATTATTTGATTGTGTTCTTTCAGAAATGAGAAGGGTTAAATTATATCTATTCATTCCTGGGTTGGCTGAGCAGTGTTTTGAAAGATGGATAAAACAAAGCAAAATTCATGTTTCTAGCTGTACCATCCAGCACATATTCTGGTGCTTTGTTTGTTGCACTGGCTCCCTCTAGAACTGATCAAATTCAAGATCTCTATGAATCTTCAAAGCCCTTCACGGACTTGGCCAACAATACCCCCAAGAATGTGTGTGTCAGTGGGACAGTGACCTCCCGCGGTGGTTGCATTCCTCATGAACTACGCAACTGTCAACCTGAAACCTGAAGTCCCTGATAAGATGAAATGGGGCTTTCTTGGTAATAGGGCCATGGCTTTGGAAGTCATTACAGGAGAGGATAAGAGTGACTACAAATCTCTCAGGTATCAGAATGAGTATAAAACTTAATTTTTCAACGTAGTTTCCCCAGATTTTGCTTAAAACTGCAAAGAAGAGAGGAAGAAAAATAGGTGAAGGCAACAAGAAAGAAGGGAAAGGTATGAAATGGGGGAGGCAGGAGGAGGAGCCCCCTCCCCCAAATCCCAGGTGATGGAAATGCAGGAGGAAATGTAGCCACCAGTCAACTGTGACTTAGGTTATTAACTCCTGGGATCTGCTCAGATACTCTTACTGTGATGGGAGCTGTTAGAAGAACCTAAATAGATGGAATACGGTTTGTTTTGGAGGAATTGTTCTTGATGAAGCGTTCTTTGCAGGATTTTAGATTGTGTAGCCTGGCTCATCACATCCAGCTTGGCCCCATGTCACTTCTCCACTAGCACTGCAATCTATCTATATTATTGTTATTATTTTTTTTGCCTGACTGCTAAGGAGACAGGCAGTGGCTTTAGCAGTTTCAGCTGACGCTATATTTTTGGGAAAAAGCTGATATGTCGCAGTGGTGATTTCTCCAGGCCCTTATTGGTGATTGATTGGCTGATCTCCTACTTTTTTTTTGTATATCATTACTCATATTAATCAACAACAAGTATGCTAAACAAAGGGATTAATAATTTATGAGAAGAAGGGAGGTGATAAACTAGTGTCCTATAATTCTAGATTTCTATTTTCATTTATCAAGAAGTTGTTTGTGGAAAGATAATTCACCATCTGGGTTTGCAGTGAAGTGGAGAGCAATAATATAGGTCTGCATTGGTGCAGACATTCTGTTTCTGGAATCCAGAATACAATAGAACCCTTTTTTTTTTTAAATGGGTGGTATTTGGATAGTCCGAGTAGGACAGTTGAGTAGATAAGGAATTAGTCTTTCCAGCCAAGAGACAGGATATCTTTTTTTATTGGAGATTGGTGAGCTCGAAGAAGTAAAACGTGCATATTTTGGCAGCTGTTTCCAGCTCTAATTCAGCTATTCCGTTCCTCAGCTTCCTTTCAAAAGAAGTTAGAACTGTAGGCAATAACAAATTGAGAACATGCTGGTTGTTGAAAGCAAAGCAACTGAGGAATGAATTTTCAAAAGCTGTACGTTGTATCTGTTTCTTTTATAAAGACTATTTCCTTTATGACTTCTTCCAGCTTAGTATTTAACATTTCAAAGAACTTTGGAGGACCATGTGTAGGCGGTGCCTTCAAGAAGCAATAGCCAAGGATTTAAACTATTGTCATCAATGGGCACAGAAGCTGAAAACTGCAGGCAGTTTTAATCTCAGCATTTTTAATCCCAACCTTTTGTGTTCAGATTAGGAACACCGGGGGATATATTTAAGGGGCATTAGCGGAAGTTTTTTCATTGGCAGTTCAATAATAGCATCACCCTTTGGAAATACTTTTTTCCCCTCTATTGTTTTTGGTTTCAGTGAGTGGAAATCTGTGGAGTTTAAGTACTGCTGAAATGATTAGGGGATCAGGACACTAAAAATACAGGTGCTTGTGTTCACAGCTCCTTACTCCACAGGCAGTTGAAGCAAAGATGCTTAAACGTCTCCCTGATGACTCTACCTTTGTTTCATTTCTGAACACAAGGTCTCTCTGTGTTTTTTGTACTGCATTCCACATGGTGCTTGGGACTGTTCTTAGAAATAGAAGGACTTTGGATCCATGGGTTTTAGGGGCCAATCTGCTGACCTGGCGTATAGGTGTGGCGGGAGGGAGAGGAAGGTGGTAGCGGCATCAAGAAAGTGATCAGGAAAAAAGATGAGTGCATGCAGGTGGAGTTTCCTTTACTCTTTCACAGAACCCAAGACAGGTTTAGGAGGAGTGTGTGATGAATCTTAGAATAACCGGAGAAAAAAAGCATTTTAAGTTTGTGTAGCTGGGTTTGACGTTCCTTCAAGAGTTTATAGGATGATCAGCATGACTAATGGCATTTACCTCAATTGACTTATAAAGGTATTGATTTCTGTTCAAAAGTGATCAGTTTTTAATGGGGACTCGAGAGAAAGCACCAGTTCCTCAGTATCTGTGTAATACTGTTTAAAATAGAACTGGATAAATTCATGGAGGTTAAGTCCATTAATGGCTATTAGCCAGGATGGGTAAGGAATGGTGTCACTAGTCTCTGTTTGTCAGAGGGTGGAGATGGATGGCAGGAGAGAGATCACTTGATCATTACCTGTTAGGTTCATACCCTCTGGGGCGCCTGGCATTGGCCACTGTTGGTAGACAGGATACTGGGCTGGATGGACCTTTGATCTGACCCAGTATGGCCGTTCTTATGTTAATTCTTCTGAGTGAAAATGTTTGTTAAGAAATGTGGGCTATGAACTTTCTTCTAAAATCACCTAATTTAGGTTTTGTTTATTTAAAGGATCTTTTTAGATTTCTTGAACTATTAAGTACAAGTTGTTTCCTGGGCTTCATACAAATGTATGGTAATGTGAAAAGCATTTACTCTGGAAGAAACACGATCCTTTGCTGTTCCTATTCACATGCTTTGTTCTATAATTGATTAAGTAAGTAATCTTTTACCCGGAAGCATTGAGGATTTTATTTTACAGCACAAGAATGCCTTTTAATTTTATACTTTGTCACTGTTTCTCCAGGGCTATTGCAATGATATTCCCATGTAATAATTGACTCATACTTCGTAGTGTTGTCAAGTTTCTGTTGTTCTCACTCTTGAGTTTGGTTGGAAGACTTGTAACCTGAAAAATTGACACCAGGGTTTGTTCTCATACCCAGTGTGACACTTCAGTGCTTTCTGTAAGGAGTGTAATGCTTCAGATGAGGCATTATATCTAAGCTCCTTCTGTGCAACTCCAGGAAGGGGTTAACGATCCCATAGCAGGCTTCAGACAAGCTAGGGGATAACCTTGCTATACTAGATCGCACTTTTTCTTGGCATTTCAAAAAAGAAAAAGAAAAGAAACTGAATATTGTGTATTGCAGAGTTCCCCGGGGCTGGCGGACTTGCTTTAACAGTTTGCGTTATTATGTAAAATTTAAAACATTTTCTTTTCTTTTGCATAATTTTTTTTTAAATGGGGAGCTTAAAAATGTTGTGAGGTGGAGATATAGGTTTGGAATATACCCCATCGTGCTCTTGGTAAATGCCCCTCCCTTATCCTCTTCTTGAATGCGAAACATAGACACTGAGAAGTACTCAGAAAAACGTGTTCAGATATGCAAGCACAAGTCGTGCCCATCATCTCCTGCCGGCCTATAAACATGACAGTGGAATCATCTCCGGGTATGTGGGTGAGTAATGTGTGTGTTACAAAAGCGAACTGGAACACAGTTGAGGATGGCAACAAACCACGGTAATGGAGAACACACAAGGTAAGCATTCCAGTGACATCTCCACTGTAGCAGGGAAACATAGTTCTTACAATTGGGCCTCTGGCCATTTCCTGGTTCACCCCAGGTGTTTGGTGTACATAGGCAGTATTCTGAATCTATACACTGCCACCATAATAAAAGTGCTGGGATTAGTGTATAGCAAAAATGCTGGGATCAGCATGTAGCTTTCTCTTTATTTCCCCCTTTACTTGGTACAGCTTCATCATTTTCTCTCATCTGTGTGATAGCAGAGTCACTGGAAGGATGAAGCTCCTCTAGTGTGCTTTACTGAGAATATCTTAGGGTTGCTTAAGTGAGGCAAAGCCACAACTTTAATCAATATTGGAAAAGTTTCTTCCATAGCCCCTTCTGCTGTGTAGTGAGAGATTAATTGATCTGATAGAAAGATCTTGGCTTTGCTGTTCTTCAACAGCCCATAATTATTCTCCAACATAAGAATGGCATGAGATGCTAGCAGGAATTATGTTTTGTCTGATCCCTTGGCAAAATATTCAAGGATTAACTGACCCACCATGATATGATGAACAGAAGGTGTTTTTGAGACTCTTTATGCCTGGGGTGTACTCTGCTCCCTTCCTTCAGAACATTATGTGGAAATCAAGCATTTTGTGTTACACAGAGGTGTTTACCTGTGTGAAACAAACTTTGTGAAGAGCCTCATGTACACATGGGTGTATTCATGCTTGAAGGTGTTTAGACTTTTTTCAAACTTGTAGGCTTCCCCATCCTCTTAAAGATTTTAAAGTCCCCTTTCTTTTATACATGCTATATACATAATGTATTGTGTATATACGTATAAGCAAGGATTTTTAAGGTGAATTTAGTGCTTTGTAGTTCAACAAATGCTCGTGGAGTTCTAGAAGCTGTCAAGATTTAGTTCCCTTGGTATTTTTAAGTTCTAAACTGTCTATCAGACATATTTTTTGGTTCATTTGCAAATGTGCCTCTGGTGTTTTGTTCAGGTTTCTGCGTGTGGAAGGAGAATACTTTCCTCCTGTGTATAGTTGTGTGGAATTTAAAAATAAATGTGCCAGTGAATGGTAACTGCTGAAAAATACAGAAATTGTCCACTTGTTATGGGTATAGCTACATGCTTCCTTTTATTTTGGAATGTATTTTTTTTTAAAGGGCATGAAAGAACAAACTCTGAGTGTCAATTAATTGCCTTATGGGGGGAAAAAGGCAAAGAGGTATCTGTATAATAGTCTTTGAAAAACAGATATGTCATGGGTTTTACTATTAGTAAAGATTGATTAGATATTTATTTTTTATCATTTTTTAACATCCCATACCAGACAGTTAGGTTATGTCTAATTTATAATAGTACAGCTGGCTCCTGGATATCAATTTGTTACTTAAATATCCGTGTACTGAAGATATTTGACACCAGTGGAAAACAAGTAAGTTGTGGTCGACATTTTTGGCACGTTCTTTACTACTATTTCTTTTGTGCAAGCAGCCAACGAATGAACTGAACTGTTATAACTCCAGTTTTCCAGGATTTTGATTTTTATTGTATATGAGAGGTTTAATAACTTGGCGTGGCTTGGCTGTTTAAAAATCTGTCCAGTATTCAGGTTTTTTCTTGCCCAGCTTGTATTTAGAGGCATAATCCCACCTCCTTTCCCTCTTGAGTCACACGCTTCACAACTCAATGATAATGGGAGCTAACAACTTATATCAAGAGAAGACTATAACTTGTAAAATGTATTCCCTTTGGTGCCAAGCTGTGTTTTTGAGTAGCCTGGGCTACCCAGATTAACACTCCCTTATCAATTGTCTTCTGTACAAGGGAAGCCATGAATGCAATCAAAAAGGCTGGAGTGGAAACACATACAGGAGAGCCTTTCTTCCCTTAAAAGGGGTAGAGGGAAGGCAGGATTTATCTAAAAGCAGTGCTAGCTAAAATAAATACTGGACTGTATAAGCCAACACATAGAAAAATTAATCGGTGAAATACAGCATTTGTGCAGCAGCACTGCATTCCTGTCATCACATGTTCCCAAACCATAACAGTGAGAGAAATATGATCTGAAACTAGCTTAAGAGGTGGTGTAATTAAACCAGGATTATTACCATAGCATAATATAACTTGATATCATTTTGGAGTTAGGCTGCAGGGTTGCCTTGTGATAAGCTTGAAATATTTTCCCCTCTTCTCTTTTGAAAGTTTTTTCTCTCACATGTTCAACTTCTGGATTATTTCTCTCTCTTTCTCTGGTAGAGCTTCTCAAACAGTTTGCCCAAGAAGAAAGAATCTTTTGAATGAACACAGCTATTAAAACTCCTTTGTAGCTGTTAAATCCATCAGCAGAAACTGCCTTATTTTGTAATATGGGTTACAAGCCTGGGCAGCCAAATAGCATGGCTTCTCTTCCTTCCCCCCACACCCCTCGCCTATGGTATGAATGATGAGTGCTTGTGAAAGATGACAAATTAATAACACTAGTGACCTGAAAGTCTTAGTGATCTGAAAAGGAGACATGCTACAGTGTACGTTTTCTGGTTTACTTTTGTTAGTGCACCTGAATGCTAACTATGGAAGAAGAAACCCTGTTACTTCCTAAAATCAAAGGACAGTTGTAACCTGTTAGCAGAATTTCTTATGCAATAAGGGATTACACAAACGTTTCTTTAAAGGTTACCTGGGTTAGTGCCCTTTTTTGCTGTATCTGATAGTAGTGGCACATCCATAACTCCTGTTTTGTGTGTGTGAAAGTCTGAAAAGCTTTTTTCTTTTACAAATTTTTTTGTATATGTTTGTTTATAGTAGAAATTCAGGTCTTGTTTACCTGTTTTCACTGGCAGACTGTACAACTGGAGAGCGAATAGACTGTGGCATCATGGATATCTGTGGTATTTTTCTTCTTCTAGTTTCTCTCCCCTGTTCTTAGTCCTATCTTATTTTATTTTTTCTTTTCTTCTGTTGCTAAACTATACCCTTCTCCTTCCTGCTTTTTTCTGCTTTCAGCTGCCTGTACTAATTTCTCTGTTTTCTCATTTTGTCCTCTGCTCGACCCTCTTGTCATCGTATCTTCCCATCCTTCAGTCTTCTACTTTCACCCTGTATTCTCCTTTGTCTCATTCACACCCTTGCTTCTCTCTGTCCTGTCCATAATGGTGTGTTTGCTTCACACACCCCTCCCACAGCCTGTTCTCTTCTGGGGACTTCCAGGGAGAAGTGGCTTAAAGAGGATACATTGCACCGCAGCCCAAGGAGCATTCCACAGTACTCGTCCTGCCTGGTACCTCTGTATTATGTGGGTCTGACACCTTTTCCATTTCCACCGAGATATAAAAGAAAGGTAGTGCCAGCAATAGATTTCTGGTTAGCTCTGGTGGTGGTGTTCGAGTGCTTGGTCATGTCCATTCCATTGTAGGCATGTGTGCTTGCCACATGCACCCGTGCTGGAAGATTTTCCTCAGTGGTGTCCGTAGGAGACCGTTTTGGCGCCTTCTGAAGTGGCATGCATATGCACCAGTATAAGGAGCGCTCCCCTTGTTCTATCAAGGGGTTTCTCTTTCAATAGTTCTACAAACTTTCCTTGTTCAAATAGTTGCAGTCAGAGACAGTTAACAGTTCCTAATAGTGTTAGTATACTTAGTTATTTATAGTCCTGAGGGACTTAGCCCAGGCTCCCCAGGCTTCAAGCCTTGGGATTACTTTAAGAAGCCCATGCCAGTCAGCGAGCCACATCTTAGTTGTTTGAAGTGTCTGGGTGAGGCCCACATTCATGAAAAGTGCCATATTTGCAAGGGATTCAAGCCCCGGACCAGAAAGGAGAGAGACATTTGGCTCCACCTGCTTCTCATGGAGTTTGCTCTTGCACTGGTCTTGGAGCTGGCACATTCGGACTTGGTTCAGAGTACTTCGGCATCAACTAAAAAGCGTGCCCCCAGCACTGGCTGCTTCTTGATGCTGATCCTTGTCACCAGTATCAGCCAAAAGGCACAAAAAGCACGCCGGGAGAGGGTGCTACCTCGGGTCCCGTAAGGATAAGGGAGAAGAGGAACCTCAACCAAGTTGAACCATCTCACCATCACCGGAGCGCAGCCAAGCAGCAGCCTCTTCTATTGCGCCTAGTCTGCCCTGTGACCTGTCTCCTACCCCAGGGAGTGGTAGAAGTACATGGTACCGTCAACCCCAGAAGTCTGACAAGCAGCAAAAGATGACATCTCCCTCCCGCTGCTGCCTACTCCTTGGGAAGAGCGGCCTAACAGCCCCTCCCGCCCATCTGTTTTTAGGGGAAAGTCCTCAGTGGCACCCCTGCAGAAGGCTCGCAGCCTCATACTCTGGCCCCCTCACCAGGACTGTGCCAATGATCTCCAGAGCCGCGTCTCAAATCACAGACTTGCGGCCCCTCAGCAGGTTCCCGGCACCAATCACCGAGCTCCAGGCACTGATCTCTGGGATCCATACATTGGTCACCAGATCCACGGTATCGGGCCACAGAGGTTCCCGGAACTCCGGCAGCGGTCACCGAAAAGGTGCCACCCCCCAGTTTCCAGGCGTTGCTCACCAGAGCTTCCTCGGTGCTCTCCAGAGTCCCAGAACTGCTGCGCAGAGCAACACTGATCTCCAGAGCCCTGACGCCGGTCATTGGAAGGCCGATACCAGTCACCGGACCATCACTGGTTGCCGGAGCCCAGACGTTGGTCACTGGAGTGTCCTAGACAATCCCCATGCTCCCGGTCATCGGAGCCTGCACACCATTCCCGAAATGGGTGGCATCATTCTCCGGATTATTACTGGGCCTTTGAGCAGCGCTACCAGTTGCCAGATACATGGCACGACTCAGCAGGCTCCCGATACTGCTCCCCAATTGGCAGGCATAAGATCACCAGACATAGTGGGGAAGCCTACCCTATTGTGGCGACACCATGGTCACCAGAGGAATACCATTCCTCCTGGGGCTCTGAGAGCAAGGAGTCGATGGCCCCCAGGGACCAACCGCCACCTGCACAGCCAGCAGGTTCTTCCCAGAGCCAACCTGCAAGAATGTAGCCACAGGGTCAGGGACCTGGGCTTTGGCAAATCTAGAACCTATGGGCAATTCCCCAGGCTGGGAGACCTCAGGCCCAACATGCAGTCTCAGGGGCGTCAGAAAGACTGACCTTGGTGTCTCGATCCCGGGCTCAGATGTCGCATCCATCCAAGGGGCCCAAGAGCCACTTCCTCTGGTGGATGTGGTTTTCCAGGCAGGGGACATGGAACCCATCCCTCATCCTGGGCTGGCCTCCTACTTATTATAGCCTGATGAGGCAGTAACAGGCCCGTCGCAGATTGTGCCTCAAGATGATGTCAGAGCCCACCAGGAGCTGCTTAAATGAGTGGCAGCCAACCTGGGATTGGAGGCAGAGGAGATGTCCAAACTCGCGTACTCCCTATTTGATGACTTGGCGGCAGTGGCCACGGCAAAGGTGGGTCTACCCATGCATGATGGGGTAGTCAAAATTGTAAAAGCCCTGTGGCAGACCCCATCATCCCTGCCCCATTTCTAAGAGGGCAAAACGCAAGTACTACGTTTCTGGAAAGGGGCTTGAGTACTTATACACGCACCTCTCCCTCGGGTCACTAGTGGTCGCGGCTGCCAACAAGCACGAGAGGAAGGGGTAACCCAGCTTGACCCCGAAAAATTAAGATGCAAAGCAACTTGTTCTGTATGGCAGGAAAATTTATTCTACAGCCTGCCTACAGCTTCACATCGCAAACCACCAGACCTTGTTTGGCAGGTATCATTTTAACGTATGACAGTCCATGGCCAAGTTTGCTGACTCGCTCCCGCAGGACGCTAAACAGGAATTCAATGCCATACTAGATGAGGTTAGGGCAATCACGAGAGCCCCCTCCAGGCCACCTCAGATGTGGCAGCTTCCTCAGCCAGGCTGATGGCTTCTGTGATGGCCACGAGAAGGGCGTCATGACTTCAGTTGTCTGGTCTGTTGGCAGAGGGGGGGAGGGATAGCTCAGTGGTTTGAGCATTGGCCTGCTAAACCCAGGGTTGTGAGTTCAATCCTTGAGGGGGCCATTTAGGGATCTGGGGCAAAAATTGGGGATTGGTCCTGCTTTGAGCAGGGGGTTGGACTAGATGACCTCCTGAGGTCCCTTCCAACCCTGATATTCTATGATTCTATAAGTCCAACAGTCCTTCCAGGACCTCCCATTCAACAGCTCAGTCCTATTTATTTGCTGAACAAACAGACAGCAGATTACATGGCCTAAAAGACTCAAGGGCCACTCTTCGCTCACTGGGTCTGTACACCCTGGCCCATGCTAGGAAGAGATTTAAACCTCAGCAAACGCAGAGGTTCACGGGCTAGACCAGAGCGGAACCGTGCCACAGAAAGAGCAGGAGATATAGGAGTTGCCAAGGCCAGCTGCCTGTAGCAGGGGCTCATTTGGGCTTGAGCCGTGCCCCTCCCAAGAACAGGCAATCATTCTGAGGGGATGCTCGAGGGCGACTTCCCAACCTGCAACCAGGATCTGTCTTACCCTTTATTTTCCCACCATTTGTTACCTTTCCTCCGTGCTTGGACCGCCATAACTACAGACCACTGGGTCCTCAATACGGTGGCAGCAGAGTATACCCTCCAATTTCTTTCTATCCCCCCTTTCACTCCTGTTCCCTGTCCCTCTTCAGGGACCCTTCTCATGAGCAATTGCTTGCCCAGGAGGTACAAGCCCTCTTGCTGCTGGGGTCTGTGGAGGAAGTTCCAACAGAACAAGTAGGGAAAGGATTTTACTCCCGGTACTTTCTCATTCTGAATGCCAAAGGGGGCCTACACCCCATCTTAAACCTACAAGACCGCAACAAATATCTCAAGAAGTTGAAGTTCCACATGGTCTCCCTGGCCTCCATCATCCGCTCCCTGGACCCCCGGAGACTGATATGCTACCCTTGACCTGAAAGATGCTTGCTTTCACATCTCAATATTTCCCGGCCACAGGAGATTTCTGTGGTTTTTGGTCGGTCAGACACGTTACCAGTTCACAGTGCTCCCATCCAGCCTAGCGACAGCACCAAGAGTGTTTACAAAGTGCATGGCGGTAGTCGCAGCTTACTGTCGGAGGGTCCAGACCTATCCCTATCTGGATGACTGGTTCATTAAGGGCTGCTCAAAAGGGCAGGTGCAGCCCAGTATCGAGGTGTTGCAAGCCACTTGTCATGCCCTAGGCCTGTTGATAAGCGAACAAAAATCAACATTGGTCCCTGTTCAGAGGATAGAGTTCGCTGGAGCAGTCTTCGACTCTACCTAACCAGAGCATTGTTACCACAAGCCAGGTTCAGGGCAATGTTGGATCTGAGTGCCCAAGTCACCACACACCTGCTCACCGCAACTCAGGTCTGTCTCGGACTCCTAGGGCACACGGCTGCGTGCACCTACATAGTCCAGCACACAAGCTATAGCTGAGTTGCCTTCAAATGTGGCTGCTGTTGGTCTATTCCTCAGACACCCCCTAGACAGGCTCCTCACAATTCCGCCCCAGGTACTCCTCTCCCTCCAATGGTGGTGCAATCCAAATCCAGTGATGGAAGGGGTTTCGTTTGTGGCTCCATGGCCCACAGAATCCCTGGTGTTGGATGCATCTGACCTCAGCTGGGGAGCGCACCTTGAAGCCCTCAAAACTCCAGACTGTGGTTGTGGGAGGAGCAGTCACTTCACATAAACAGAGAGCTCAGGGCCATCTGCTTGGCATGTGAGGTATTCCTTCCCTATCTATCTGGTCGAGTGGTGCAGTTACTGACAGAGAGCACAGCCTCCATGTTCTACGTCAACAGACAAGGGGGAGCCCGGGCATCAGTCCTGTGTCAGGAAGCCCTTTGCCTGTGGGACCTCTGAATCCAGCATGCTGTCCACCTAGAAGCCTCCCGCTCCTCAGAGTCTGGAACACGCTGGCGGATTACCTCAGCAGGTCCTCCTTCTCTCACCACAAGGTCCCTCCACTTGGAGGTTGCCCGGATGCTCTTCCAAAAGTGGGGAGCTCCCCAAGTGGACCTGTTCGCCAACAAACAGAACAGAATATGCCACCAATTTTGCTCATGACAAGGCCTTGACTGCGGCTCGCTATTGGATGTATTCCTTCTGTCGTGGTCGGAGGGTCTCATGTATGCCTTTCCGCCAAGCTCACTGATCAACAGGGTCCTTTTCAAGATCAAGAAGGACAAGGCACAAGTCGTCATGTCTGGCCTGGCCTGGCCTGGCCCGGCCTCGCCAGCACTGGTTCGGCACACTCATGGATGTGGCAGTGGCAGCCCCATGGACTCCCCAGGCCATCCAGACCTGCTGGTGTGGATGCTGTGTGGCTGAGCCCAGAGGAGCAAGCCTGCTCCACGGAGGTCCAGCAGGTTCTTCTGGAAAAAAAGAAAGCTCTTGTGGAAGGCTGTCTACCTTGTGAAGTGGAAATGCTTTTCCTGCTGGGCTTCGGAGTGGAATGTCTCCCTTGCCAGTGCCTCTTTACAATCCCTCCTGGACTACCTTCTGCATTTAAAGCAACAGGGCCTTGTCTTTTCATCTACTAAAGTGCACTTGGCAGCCGTATCAGCATTCCAGATGCATTTCCGGGGTAGATCAGTATTCTCACATAAGATGACGATCAGGTTCCTCAAGAGGCTGTTTCCTCCAGTCTGTGATCCGGTTCCCCCAATGGGATCTCAGTCTAGTCCTTTTCAGGTTTACCAGTCCTCCTTTCAAGCCTCTAGCCTCTTGCTCTCTCTCCCACCTGTCGCGGAAGGTCACATTCCTTGTAGCTATTACATCAGCAAGGTGAGTCTCCGAGATTAAAGCTCTTACGTCAGAGCCACCGCACATGGTGTTCTACGAGGATAAAGTCCAAATGCGTCCCCATCCGCCTTCCTGCGAAAAGTGGTGTCGCATTTCCATGTCAACCAAGACATCTTCCTCCCGGTGTTCTGTCCAAAGCCACATGTGTGTAACAAGGACAGGCTCCTGCACACCCTACACATTAGGCGTGCCCTGGCTTTCTACCTAGAGCACACTAAGCTTCTCTGCAGATCGACTCAACTCTTCGTTGCAGTGGCTGACAGAATGAAGGGCGTCCCAGAGGATTTTGTCCTGGACCATCAGCTGCATCCGTACCTGCTACAAATTGGCACAGGTGACGCCCTCACCAGTAGTAATTGCTCAATCCACAAGAGCTCAGGCATTGTCTGCCGCTTTCCTGGCTTATGTCCCCATCCAGGACATCTGCAGAGCTGTGATGCACACCTTCAAAATGGATTACACCATCACCCAGCAAGCCAGGGATGATGCTGGATTTGGCAGAGCTGTGTTGCAATTGGCACGTCCATAAACTCCTACCTGCCTCCAGAGGTACTGCTTGGGAATCACCTACAATGGAATGAATATGAGCAAACACTCGAAGAAGAAAAATTGGTTACTCACCTTTCGTAACTGTTCTTCGAGATGAGTTGCTCACGTCCAGTCCATGACCCACCCTTCTTCCCTTTTGTCGTAGTTCTGTCAAGAAGGAACTGAGGGAGGGAGGGGACTGGCAGCACCCCTTATACTCACGCATATGTGCGCCATGCCAGAGCTGGTCCCCTACGGATACCCCTAAGGAAAAACTTCCGGCACCGGTGCCTGTGGCAAGCACACACACCTACAATCAAATGGACATGAGCAACACATCTTGAAGAACAACAGTTACGAAAGATGAGTAACCGTTTTTTCCAGCTGCACAGTAACTTTAGGACAAACTTAGGCCACGTCACAGCTTGAAATACTTAGAAAATCCCTAGTTTTATAAATACAACTAGGAGGCCAGGACTGCCCCTGAAAATTGGAGCTATTTGTAGTTTTCCAGGACACATGGTCACCCTACCTCTATTGCCTGTTTGGTAGAGACTGCCTCTGCAATACAAACACTAACTCTCATATTCTTCCTTGCTTATTTCTACAGGCTTTGAAAGGATTCTCATTACATGATAACAGTATAGAGACTGAAGTTTCAGCATTTTTTTGCAGGGAATTAAGCACCATACCAAAACTGATTCCTGTGATTATGTTGGAAGCTTGTCAACTATCAAACTTAGCCAATGGTAATAAAGCAAAGCTGCTTTAATTTCCTCTTTGAGACATATGATTTACTATATGCAATGAGCAAGGCGGGGTAGTAATGTAGAAATGAATCCTTGAGCACACAGATATAGAAACTTTGATTTTAGGACTGAGGTTCATTTTTTCCCTAAAATGAGGGGTAAAGCTGTTGTTCATAGATTCATAGATATTTAGGTCAGAAGGGACCATTATGATCATCTAGTCTGACCTCCTGCACAACGCAGGCCACAGAATTTCACCCACCGCTCCTGCAAAAAACCTCACACCTATATCTGTGCTACTGAAGTCCTCAAATCATAGTTTAAAGACTTCAAGGAGCACAGAATCCTCCAGCAAGTGACCCGTGCCCCATGCTACAGAGGAAGGCGAAAAACCTCCAGGGTCTCTTCCAATCTGCCATATTTGGGGTCAGGAAGGAATTTTCCTCCAGGGCAGTCAGCTAAACCCTGAGCATATGGGCAAGATTCAGCAACCAGATACTACAGAAAATTCTTTCCTGGGTAACTCAGATCCCACCCCATCTGATATCCCATCACAGGCCATTGGGCCTATTTACCATGAATATTTAATTACCAAAACCATGTTATTCTATCATACCATCTCCTCCATAAACTTATCGAGTTTAATCTTAAAGCCAGATAGATCTTTTGCCCCCACTGCTTCCCTTGGAAGGCTATTCCAAAACTTCACTCCTCTGATGGTTAGAAACCTTCGTCTAATTTCTAGTCTAAATTTCCTGGTGGCCAGTTTATATCCATTTGTTCTTGTGTCCACATTGGTACTGAGCTTAAATAATTCCTCTCCCTCTCCGGTATTTATCCATCTGATATATTTATAGAGAGCAGTCATATCTCCGCTCAACCTTCTTTTAGTTAGGCTAAACAAGCCAAGCTCCTTGAGTCTCCTTTCATAAGACAAGTTTTCCAT
This sequence comes from Eretmochelys imbricata, assembly GCF_965152235.1. NCBI lineage: Eukaryota > Metazoa > Chordata > Testudines > Cheloniidae > Eretmochelys > Eretmochelys imbricata. The sequence continues at coordinate 82,745,885 of NC_135575.1, forward strand.
TCCTCGGATCATCCTAGTAGCCCTTCTCTGCACCTGTTCCAGTTTGAATTCATCCCTCTTAAACATGGGAGACCAGAACTGCACACAGTATTCCAGGTGAGGTTTCACCAGTGCCTTGTATAACGGTACTAAAACCTTCTTATCCCTACTGGAAATACCTCTCCTGATGCATCCCAAGACTGCATTAGCTTTTTTTGAGCTTTGTTCATGTGTGTCTTGATTATTTCCCCCATTTTGATTTTACTGTCAAGATGGAGTCTTGTCAGTTTAAACTCTCATTTCATTTAGAATCTGAGCCGTTGACCCTTAGGCCTCGAAAGCTAAAATGGCAGCACCCACCAGCCCTGCTATTTTAAAGGTCTGTCCATTTTCTATTTACAAATTGGTTTGTTACTTTTTTAATTTAAAAGAGGATCATAATGTTACTTCAAAATCCGCATCTTGCTAACACTGGACACACCATGTCATATGGGAGCAATCACATGTTTCATAAATCAGGGAAAGGTGTGGTCTGTAAATTGGAAGTCAGGGACTCTTGATTTTTAACCACAGCTTTGACACTGACTTGCTGTATGATTTTTGGCAAGTCACTTTTCATTCTGTCTCAGTTTCCCTATCTGGAAAACAGGGATAGTAATAATTAATTCTGTCAAGGAGGATTAGTTATTTAATGTTTATAAAGGACTCTGATGATCAAAATACAATAGAAATGCTTAGTAATACTTGTTTGCTCATTTTGTTTAAATGTGAAGGAGGACCAAAACAGATAACTCATGAAAGCATCTGAAACTTTTATGCAATTATTGCAAGTTACTGAGCTTCCTTAACTTCCGGTAAACTCACCAGGAGTTTGGGGTATTCAGCACACTTTTTATGTAAGCAGAGTCAGGATGGGCTCCACCCTGACATCTGGTGGTGAGGTGTGGCAAGTTGTGGAAAAGAACTTCAGGGGCTGATCTCATTTGCATAGGCACACCCACCCCGCCTAGAATGAGGCCATAACTGCCCAAATGGTCACTTTGGCTGTTGTGGGATCCCCAGTGTCTCTGTTATTGGGGCGGGAAGAATAAATTGTTATTACCCTGATTATGGGAACTGTGCTTGGAACTGTACTTGGCCTTTTGTTATGATGGAGGGACTCACCACCAACTGAGTAGCACTCGCTAGGCAAGGGACATGGGTTCCAAAACTCTGTGAATTGAGAGAGGCTTGAGACAGGTATTAGTACCTGGTGGTGTGGGCCCCTTTGTGAGGGCTGAAGCACCAATTGCACCTCTGTCTCTCTCCACTGTGGAATGTCAGAGCTAATTTTGGGTCGATTAAGAGTCTTGCTACAGGTACTGTGCTGCATTCACTTTGGCCTTATGGTGCACCAGCACTAAGGCTCCCACTACTGTGAGCTGAAATCACTGAGAGCTGAAATCACTGAGCACTGTGTCAAGTAGTGGGGAGCCAGAAGATCTAGAGTGCAGTGGTGCTGTTCGTGGATAGGCTGACGGAGTGTTCGTGAGACGGCGAGGTGAGCAGAGCTGTTCGTGAGACGGCGAGGTGAGCAGAGCGGAGCCGGTCGTGGTGGAGCGGAGCTGTTCATGAGACGGCGAGCTGAGCAGAGCCGGTCGTGGTAGAGCGGAGCCGGTCGTGAGACAGCGGTGTGTTCATGAGACGGCGAGCTGAGCAGAGCGGAGTTGGTCGTGGTGGAGCGGAGCTGTTCGTGAGACGGCGAGTTGAGTGGAGCCAGTCGTGGTGGAGCAGAGCCGTTCGTGAGACAGCGTAGCAGAGCAGAGCCCTGTGGGGCAGTCAGCTTCAGGACATGTAAGGTGCCCCTTACCTCTTTCCCCCCCACACAGGCACATTTTAGCCAGACTGGGGAGTAACACTCTGCAGATGAACTTTTGAACTCTGGGGCTAGACTTTTTTGGACTTTGGGTGATTTGTGGATTGTTGGACTCAAGAGACGTTTGGGTTCTGGGATTCAAGAACCCGAGGGAAAGGATGTGGCCCAATTTTCTGGGGTGGGTCTTTGCTCATGGTTTGGTTAATGAACACTAGTTGTGGTGTTTCCCCAATTTAATGCTGTTGTTGTTTACCTCATGTTATTAAAGATTCTCTACTACACTGAGACTCTGTGCTTGCGAGAGGGGAAATATTGCCTCTTTGAGGCGCCCAGGGGGTGTGTAAGATTTTCCCAGGTCACTGGGTGGGGGCTCGAGCCAGCTTTGCATTTGCTTTGATGAGAGGGAGCCCCTGTGTACTGAACCCGGCCCTTGCTGCTATCAAGTTGGCCTGGCAGAAGGGTTACACTTAATAATAGAAAAATTGCTTTAGGATATATCAAGGGTATTCTAAGTCATTCTCTTTAAATGTATAATGCCAAGCCAGCATCTTTGAAGTGGTCATTTCTAGGCAGTCTGCTTCTGGTAATTACACAAATTAAGTGGGGGAAATGGATGTTAAAGCTGTAGGTTTCTTCTGATTCATCTCAAAACGCTTCAGGACCTTTGTGGCCAGTGCACCCCCGATTCTGCCTCTCTCTTTAATGATGTGTGTGGGGTAGCTGACCAGTTGAGTCATTTTAAGGGCCTCCACCAGTAACAATAACCATCAAGAACAACAACTTCACTTGAACCTGGTCAAGGCATTCTCTTCTTCTTTTAAAAAAAAAAATACAAAGTAATGAAAGGGCCTATAGTCATGAGCCAGACCCTTTCTCCTCTATACCTCCTAGAGCAAATAACAAAATCCCTTATTAATGCCTATATGCAGGGGGCATTCCCCTGCTCCCTCATTCTTAGCTGAATTGGATCATGACAAGTTTGGTTGAAGCTCTTTTCCCCTCCTTCCCCCAAACAAAATAGCCAAAACTTAAACTTGATATTCAAGTTACACATTTGATTCACTCTAGTTAACACCCTTTGGCTTCAAATAGATACAATAGCAGGAGGAAACTTGCTCTAGATTTCTCCCTTCAAAAGGAGGAAATCTTTCAGATATGTCAGAAAACGCTTTCCAGTCTGGGCCTAGAAAGAGATTTAGATATTGAATACAAGGAGGAGAGAGGCATAGATGGCCACTCTAATAAGGGTGCTGCAAGTGAGAGATGGCCTCTAAAACATGCTTCAGACCGACATCTAAAACATGGGGTGGGGGGAGAGAAGTTTGGTGTTGTGATGGTTTATTTATTTATTTTAACTGAAATCTGACTTTTGACTTTTTTCTGGGACAAATATATTAATTTGCACTAAATTATGACATGAGCTGCATTTTTACCCTGGTATACTCTGTCCCAAAGCCCTAACCATGAAAAACACACGTACTCATTCAGAAGAAAAGATGTGATCTTATATTAACCATATACATTACATATTACCATGAAAACATCCTGCATCTGCTGTACCTAGAACTTATCAGGAAATTAAATGTTCAGGTTACCATGTAAGATATGTGCACTGTTCAAAGTAAAAAAAAAAAAAAAAAAAAAGTAAAGTAAAATGAAATTAATTGTTGTCCATGTGTTTCTCAGGCTATTAGTAAAGAATTAGAGTTAAATATTCTGCATATCAGTGGCATGAGCACACACATCTTTGTGTTTAATAGAGCTGTTCCTTAAATCCCCACTCTTGTAAAGATTGATCTGTTGCGGGGTAGACTCTAAAATTCAACTCAGTAATTTTCAGTAGGGAATAATTATGTGGGAAGCCAATGTCAGGATCACTGCTTGTGTGGCCCTACTTGTTTGTCAGTCTGTTATTTCCCCTCTTCACTTTGGGCTTGTCTTCACTGCAATCGATGCAGCAGTGATCAATTTATCGGGTCTAGTGAAGACCCGCTAAATCGACGGCAGAGCACTCTGCAGTCGACCACAGTACTCCACCTCTCCAAGAAGAGTACGGAAAGTCAACCAGAGAGTGTCTCCTGTCGATGCAGTGCAATGAAGATAAGTCAACCTAAGCTATGTTGACTCCAGCTACGTGAATAGCTGGAGGAGTACTGTAACTTAGGTCGACGTATCTTGGTAGTGAAGACAAGCCCTTAGTATTATTTCTTGACCTTGTTTCCCCCCCACCCCCTTATCACTTATTCCATTTAGACCCTTGACTCATGACTTCCTCTTTTTCCTAATGTCTTTTTTTTTTTTTAATTTTATTTTTCATCTGTCCAGCCGTCCTTTTATTTTTAGGAGCAGTAGAATAGCAGCTCCATTCTCCTGTGCAGAAGCACATTATTATAAAGCCATAATAAAACAGACTGCCATCTAAGGCTTTGTCTAGGCTAGGAAAAAGGTTGAGTTTATGTCAGGGATAGGTAATGTGAACTGGCTAACTTTGACCTAAACTTAAACCTGTTTTTCCTAATGTAGATTCAGGGAATATCTTTAGCTCAATTTTTACCTGGTAGAGTTACAGCCTAGGATTTTGGCTATGACTTGACCTGTATCTGCACTAGGAAAAGTGGCTCAGTTTTTAGGTCACACTTAGCTAGTTTGTGTTAACTAATCCCGATCTTAACTCAGTCACTTTTCCTAGTCTACACAAAACTTAGGAGTTCTGAGGAGAGCTCTAATTATTATGGCTTCTGCTTTTAGGTTGAAAACACTGGCCAGCAAAAGCATCATATAGTTATAGGGGATGAAACCCAGACTGTTTAGTAATTGTGTACTTAAAATCTTACCTAATTGTTTTTTTTAAATGGAGCTCTCGGTCATATATTTGCTGATCTTCATTTTCATGTTGCCTTCAATTCATGAAGGAGAAGCGTCAAAGGAAACATGCATCTTTGTAGCAGTACAGAAAAATGACCTGAACGTCGTCCTTTAAATTTTTACACATATTTGTTGGGCAATAAGGGTATATGGGAAAGAATCCCTCAATATTTCATTTTCAAAGCTATATGTGGAGTTTTAGTCATGTAATTCCTACTGGTGTCAAGAGGAGAGGAGCATATAAACCACAAATAATTCTTATTTGCATTGCCTAGGTAGGGAAACTGAGGCAGTGACTTGCCAAAAGCAACACAAGTCAGCTGTGAGATTTTAACTGCATATTTACTGATTCCCAATGCTCAGCTTATTCTTCCAGCCCTCAGAGTTTTAACACTATTAAAACAGTTGGAGTTGCTGTCAAACTTACAGAACTATAATTATCTACCCTTTGAAAATGTGAAATAAGCTTTAGAAGGAAAGAGTAACTTACATTAAAGAAGTAATTTAAAGCTGAACTAATAAATTTAGTTGAGTTTTAATTTAAGAGATGTTTTAAAATGCTGCATTATAGTAAACTTCATATGACAGCATGGATTCTTCACATTTCCCATTACAAATATGTCCGCTGTAAAAGCCTCACTAAGGAGAAATTCTGTGTTTAATATATTTTTAGAAGTCTATAAATTCATACTTCAGTGAAAACCTGAGCCTAAATATTTCTTCAACAAGGCATCTGAAATTCAGATAACTGGTATTTCTGTGTTAGGATGAATATTATGTAATCTATAGAATAGGAAACTATTGGAGCATTTCCTGCTTCTTTGATATGTGGTTTTAATTGTTAATGTATATCATTTTGTTAAATTACAGGAAACAGCACTGGGGGTGCGGAGGGGAGAGGTGGATCATTTGGCATCCATCTGTGTCACAGTGTAGTTCTTCATCAGGACTGGGAAGCAGCTTCCTCATGACGTGCAAGCACAGCAAAGAAAAAAAACCTTGAAAGATTGATTAGTCTGTAGGTGTGGCCGGGGTGTCTTGGGGTGTGTTTATGAGTGGTGGTGAGGGGTTAACCCTTTTGGTTCCATGCAAAAAAGAAACCACTTCAATTCAGTTTACTTGAATTGGTGGTTTATAAAAGTTCATTTTAAAATAGATGTGGAGCAATCCAACAGTGGATAAACATATATTTGAAAATGGGCCTTCAGTCTAGCAGAGAGTTATAACATGATCCAATGGCTGAAAGTTGAAACTAGACAAATTCAGACTAGAAATGAGACATATTTTTTTTAACAATGAAGGTAATTAACCACCGGAACAACTTACCAAGGGTTGTGGTGGATTCTGCATCGCTGCCGGGCTTTAAATCAAGATTAGATATTTTGTCTTAAAAGACATGCCCTGGGAATTATTTTGGGGAAGTTCTATGGTCTGTGTTATACAGGAGGTCAAACTAGATGATTCTAGACTAGATCAATGATCCTAAACTAGATCAATGCATCCGATGAAGTGAGCTGTAGCTCACGAAAGCGTATGCTCAAATAAATTGGTTAGTCTCTAAGATGCCACAAGTACTCCTTTTCTTTTTGCGAATACAGACTAACACGGCTGCTATTCTGAAACTAGATGATCACAGTAGCCCCTGCTAGCCTTGAAATCTTGGAAGGGTCATAATTGCGTGTGAGGACTTTGAAGAAGTGAAGCACTATGGAAATGCTAAGTATTATTAAATTTTATAATACCCTTAAAATCTTTTGTAATCAGAGTGAAGTTTTTAGTTAAACTCCTAATACTGAGAATAATAGCTAAAAAGTGCACAGTTCAGAAGATCACAACTCTCACTCAAATGGGTTTTAACTCTCATGTAGCAGCAGCTTGGGTGTTTCCAGACTGGCTACAAGCTGAAATGTATCTGTTTTTGTCTTTCTGCTCCCCACCCCCACTGCATGCACTGTTGTCCTATAATGATTGGCTGTGGGACTAGAAACAGCTGTATTGAGCCTTGATTTTTAAAGAGGTTGCAGGCCTTCCTGCCGTTTAGCCAGTTGGTAGTGGTTAACAACTAGAGAAGAGAGAGCGAAGTAGCTGTTTCCATTATAGTTTCAAGCCAGCTTGATTCCTCTGCGATGGAATGTGTTTGCAGCTGTCAGATGAACCAATTCCTGCTATCCTCATTTTGACTTGCAGTTTATTGGGTTTGTGCAGAGGAAGAAGTTCTGTAGCAAATATCCTTTCCAAACAAAAGATTTTCTTTCCTTCCATCTCAGGGGGGCTGGACTATCCTAAAAACACGCAGTTTTGTATGTAAATATATGCAAGCTGATTATAGGCTGGGGCACAAGCCAAGGTTTGAGTGAGCCCAAGGGTGTTTCACATTAAAATGTGAAGCCTGACAGGATCAGTGCGTCTAACTTAAGACAGCTTCTTGATTAGCATGAGACTGGGTGGCTGCCTTGTTTCCTGCCCTTCAATAGCTATTCACTGTTTTCAAGGCGGAGAACTGTTCAGCGGAGGAGCTGTGGCAACTTGAGCAGACTATACACGGTTGACTCACTGAAAGCAAATGTTTGGATTAATTTGCAGCCTCGCCTCCCAAGCCTGCAGGAGCTAGTGCATTAGAGAGGAATATACATATATCCCTTAAAACAAATAACGACACGCACAAAAGAAACAACTGGCAAACTGCTGAAGGAGGGCAAAAGACAGAGAAGCATCAGCCATTATGACCATCTGTGTTTCCTGGATTCTGCAAGAATACAGTTGCTACTTCTTGTAGGTCATATGTGAAAGATGTGTGAATGAGACACATGCACATCCAGTGTGTATGGATATGCTGTGGGTGCTGCTAACAGGAAGATTGATCGAATGATTACTGCAGCAATGGTTTAGGCTGCTTCCATGGATTCTTGGCTTGGATTCTGATAGGTGAAGAAAAATGACTTTCACTGTTATCAAAGCATCATTCTAATCCTGTGCCATTGGATATTTGACCCTGCTTTCTACAGTTCCTGGGCGCTCTGTGTTTTGGGTCGAAACCAAAGGCAGTGGGGCTTTCCTAATTTGTTTGGGTCTTTTTGTGTTCTGGCTCACACTTGACTAAGCACTCCTATGCTGAATCGAGCTATTGTTTGGGATCCTAGAGCTTTTCACGCTGCAGTCCCTTACCCCCTCACCCCCCTTGCCTGAGAAGCCACATAATGTGCCTTTCCTCCACATGAATCTGGAAGCTATAAGCTGGACTGATTGCAAATGAAGTGTAATGCATTGTGGGACGTGTGTAAAAATTGGATCATTCGAGGGGGGGAAAAAAAGGAACAGACCTGCAGTTTGCTTCATAGAAGAGGTAGTGGCAAAATGTTTGCAGATTCTACCCAAGCTGTGGCTGTGGTAGACTAATGAAACGAAGCATCGCAAGCACGCCGTGAGGCCTGACTCATGCTACTGCTGCTGGAGGATTAGACTGCAGGTAGCCTCAAAATGAAGAAGACACGGAGTACAACCTTACGGCGAGCCTGGCCTAGTTCAGATTTCTCTGACCGGGCCTCAGACCGCATGAGGTCCCGCAGTGAAAAGGACTACCGACTGCACAAACACTTCCCACCAGCTTTTATTGCCCAGGCATCACGGGGCTACATGACATCAGGTTTGTAACAGCATTTTTGTGCTTATTGCAAGGCTCAGTGTTGGGTGTTTATTTGGCTCGCCAATACTGTGTTGATAGGTAAAAGGGTATACGGTGACTGATAGCATAAGTTGTGAATAATGCAAAAAAAAAAAAAAAAAAAAGCAGACATCCACCATTTTGTACCTCAGCAAGATTCACAGCAGGGCCCTCTCAATATGGTGTTTAAAATATATTAATAAAAAATAAAATAAATGAAAGGAAGTATTTTTCATATCTATATTTTCAGCTCAGGATAGATAAAAATGACCTGGGTGTTGTGATCAGAGCGGCCCCTTTGCTCTTGTGCTTATGAATAAGTATGTGCTGAATATTTACTATCAAACCAAACATTCCCTTTCCAACCGGTTAAGTTCAGTTATCTCAATGGGGGCATATCTATATTGCATTTTCGAGAGAAGTGCCACCTGTAATTCTGAATGCTCTTGCCCTATTCCAAGCTCGTCGGGTTTCAGAAGCATATTTCCATACAGAGAAGTGTATCCGTAGTGAAAATGAATATAAATGCTGTATTTACGTATAAAGAGTGTGTGTGTGCATGCGTATGTATACATGTGTTTATTCATCGGTTCATTGTTTTAAACTGAGGTTGTATGGAAATAATGGACCCTGCATCAAAATGTTTGTGAATGGCAGAAAAGAAGCACAAAAATGTAAAAACAGAGAGAGGCAAAAATAAGGAAGGGTTTACTCTTCAAATTAGGGTTTTATGTAATCAAAAAAGCCTCAGTATTTCTAAATGAATCTTATCAGCCATGTAATTCAGAAATTCGAGAAACACAGGAAGAATACTTGAGAGAATGCTGTGGAGGGGGGAGAATCCTGGAAATCTTCTTTGTTGTTCTACTGCTTGATTATTGTGATCAGACAGAACATTTCATTACTATGATGTCAAATACCAATTTATCATGAAGGCACATTTTTCCTCTAAGGCTTAATTTAGATTGAGTAGGCAGATTCCTTTAAAAGGGAAAAAAGAGGAGGGAGAGGGAAAATGAAGGTATTTTACCATGCATAGTTGAAAACAGTTCCAGTCCCATCTATGTTCGAAAGGTTGAACCAAAGCTTGTGGTTTTCAGTTACATTCTTACTTTATTATCGTCCTTCCTAATAAACATGTCTCTTTTAGCCAGGAGTGGTTTCTCATGTTTTAAAAAGGTCTCATGACTTTTCTGTCATTAACCCCAAAACCTAAAGGAAATAATGTGCATTATATTGCAAATCTGCCTAGATAAGGATATTGTGCTGTTTTGGCAATAGTCTTTTTGATTTTCTCTTTCATGGGACGGATCATATTTAAGGAAAATGACAAGTATAACTTATGCTTAAGCAGCTGAAGAAAGCTACAATGGTTGGTATATTTTCTGAGTGGTGATGGTGCAGCAGATTTAGAAAAGAATCTGTAAGCCAGATCTGACTCCAGCATGTACTTCTAAAATCTAAACAGTTATTCTTTATGACTTTTCTGATATTCTTAGTTTGAGATGCACCTTGTCAGTTTTGTCTCAGACAATACTTTTAAGCTTTTCTTTTAGTATGGAAACCAGGTCTGAAGCAGAAGAATCTTTCAGTAGTGTTTCTGACAGTTGGTGGGTTTATTTATTTATTTAATATTTTTTTTAACGCAGGAGTGCAACTCAGATACATTCTTCCTGGAAACAGTCTGAATTCACAAAAGCATTATCCTGACAGGGTCTGTATGATCAAATTTGAGTCCACCTTAGGATCAAATATATAGCTATCTGTATTTTAGAGTAGATGTCTCTGTGTGTGAGATAGGGGGTGGAAGGGTAACATTCATTATAAATGTGTTATAAAATGATCCCAAAAAGGGATGTTACAGCTATGAATATACAGGTGACTGATTTCTAATGTTATAGCACAGCAATGGAGGAAGAAAAGCAGGTGTCACGTCTAGTATGAGTAATCTAGTAAAGTTATTAAAGGCATAACAAAATGGAAATGAAAACCAGAAAGATTTTTTTTATATTAGTAGGTAGAATTTTAGCTGTAAATGTAATTGTGGCCTTTTGGTGCGTGGCTTGCTTTTTTGTTTTTTTTTTTTTTTTAAAAAAAGAGCCCTGTCCAATGCCCTTCCAAATAGTAGATTTGGGAGGAATGCGTACTATATCTAAGCACGTCTAGTTATTTAAAGTAATCTCTTCCTCACAGGAAATCCATAGGAAGTCTTCTTGCATAAAAGTTGTGATTCTGACTACAAATACATTCTTTGTCACCCAAAATGTTGTACAGGAGAAAGTGCCTGAAACACATAGGCTTTTCAGACTTCTGCATTCTGTTTGTCCAGTCATTTAACCTAATCACCATTAGTATTGTTGTGGTCATTTTAAATTAAATGCTGCATTGTTTGGGAGTGGGGAGAGGAGAGGGAAAGCTTGTTTTCTGGCTTGATTGCTTTAGTTCAGGGATATAAGATAGGGATAGGCAAACAAGCAAATGACTCTTTACTATGGCACTAAAAACCTTAAACAAATAAACACTGTAAATATAACTCAGAATTGTTTGTGGAAAATCGGGTATGTACACATTATTCCTTTAAACAGTACAAAAATACTAGGTGGTGCTATGAAGAACTGTGTTACAAGTAAAGCTTTTGAAAAATGCAGTCTCTAAATGGAATCTAGTTTATTATTAAAGCAGAAGTGCAGGCTCCTAACGAGAGAAGTGACGGTGCACCATTTTTAAACAGTCTTTTCATTAGTAATGAATAAAAACCAGTTTTGAAATTTGATTTATAGTAAGAAGCATTGATGTTTAGTATTAGCATTTTCAATACCTTCAGGGCAAACTGCCCATAAGCTGTGGCAGTTATTGCAAATATGGATGAAATTTATGTGGGGAAGCCCACAAAGAGATTGGCAGATCAATGAAGAATGAATTTAAAATTATATAAATCTAGAAAAATCTCACATTTTTACTGGTGAATAATCTCTTGATGCTGGCTATCTAATCTGCTGTAATCCAGAGTTTCTTCAGGCTTCCTAGCAACCACTGGGTTCAAAGGCCATGCAGTGTGTTCATTGTTTATGTTGAATATTAATTTGCCAGTGGAAGACTGACTAAGGAAAAAAGCTTTTCTATTACTGAAGAAAAGCTATAACAATAAAGCTGTTTGCCCTTGCATATGAGAGAGATTTTGAACAACTGGGTGCAATACATTTTGCACACATCACCAAAAAAGAGAGATTTTACTTTTTATATTTTTTATTGATTATTACTTAATCAAAGGGAAAATAAAGTCCTGTAAAACCCCAAGCAGACTGAAAGTTACTTAGACTCAGGAAGGGGAACTCTGAAAAACCACACAGGGTAATATATATACTTCATCAAGTGTCAGAAGCATTTTTTTTTTTAAAGAAAGTTTGTTGGGTTTTTGTTTAATCAGGAGAGATGATCCATGTGCTGTGGTCTACACAGCTGTTATATTAGGCTACCAAAATTGGATGAGATTGGCTTTTATATAGTTATAAATGAATACCATTCCAACTCTCTTTGTGCTGTTTTAATTAAAGCTTTTTGGGGTTCCAGGTAATTTACTAATTTGAGGTTGGAAAAAACCTATCCCATTTCATCATAAAGAAACAGTCTAATGTAAACAGCATGAGGGCATGTCTGAAGGACTTTAAATGAGTACCTTCTGGAACTACAGAAAGGTTACTTTCTGAGAAGTTTGCAGTTAGTTCTGAGCTCAGAAGTTAATAACGGCATAGTGGATGAAATTTAGATCTGGTGTAAGTCAGTCGATGTTCCATTATGAGCTACTATCTTTACAAAAAGTTTATTAGCGCCCCCCCCCCCCCCAAAAAAAAATTGGACAAAAAATTCAAACAGTTTTTTGCCCAGTGCTAACAAATTTCGCTTCTGAAGGAAAAAGCTTGCTGCTCTCTCTGTCTTTTGGGGTTTAAATTTTGACACAAACTATAGTACTGGTTCTTCAGCTTTGTTTAACAGAGGGAGCCAGGGAGTTATCTGAGAGAATCGGAGAATCCTAGATCTTTTCTTAAGCTTGACCCTTTCAAATTAGTAATAAATGGGAGATGTCGGTAGAGGCTTGATGGTCAAAAGAATACACAAGTTACTGTAGCTGAGGGACTGCAACAATAGCGAAAGCTTGGGGGCTCGCTTCGGTGTCTCCCTTCAGTTGATTATTTGAAGATACATATACTGGCATGAAAGTTGCTGTATTGTAATTGTTAGTGAAATAAACAGCATTACATCACCTACTTTGTCTCAGCTCGAAACTAAGACACTTTCTAACTCTGCTGCTTTATAGTGATGCACTATACCAATCTCTGTGGATTCTGAAATGATCTAGATTGAGCCCATTAATGGACCAGTAAAAATCTTGAACCTGTTAATGTTACAGTTGCAGGGCCAGCTGCACCTCTGACCTCATCTCTGGTCTCTCTGGCTTCCGAACAGCAAGGTGCTTGGCCTCCATTGCAGCTTTTCTCTCTCAAACTAGTTTTTCCTCCTCTGCTGCTGAATCGGTGAACCCAGTCTGGATGGAGCCAGATTGCTCCTTTGTTCACTGCCTATACTCTTGACACCCTCTTCCTCATTTCCCTCTGAAAGTTGTTGTCAAAGCTCCTGGCCCTACCCATAGGTGCTGGAATTAGGGGAACTGAGGGTGCTGTTGTACCCCCTGGCTTGAAATGGTTTCCATTATATACAGGGTTTATAGTGCGGTTCAATGGCTCTCAGCACCCTCACTATAAAAATGGTTCCAGCACCCCTGGCCCTACCCATCCATTCTGTCCTCTGGAGAACCCTCCTGCTCTGCAAGAGAACTGGGACCCTACTCTGTACTGGTCTGGTACCCATTCTGCCTCCGGTCAGCTTCAAACAGCAAAGTCACCAGCACTGACTTTTTCAGTTCTTTAGAAGATTCCTTTCTTTGTATAAATCTGCTAGCTAATCTTTCTTGAGCTGCTCATAGCTCATTTTTCTTATTTATCTTTTCCTAGTTTCTTCCTGAAAAGAACACAAGACATTTTTTCTCTAGATTTTTCCTTCTACAATGCTTGTTTTTACTGCTGTGCTCACTTATTGGAAATTCTCCACTGTCACCATCCTACAACACTGATACCACTATGTCACTGTTATATCGTGTATAGAGTGAACAGATGTCCTGTTTTTATAGGGACAGTCCTGATAATTGGGGCTTTGTCTTATATGGGCACCTATTACTCACCACCCCCATCCCGATTTTTCACACTTGCTATTTGGTCACCATAATCGTGTCTCTCTTACCCCTTCTCTGGTCTCTCTGAGTGCACTCCCTCAGGTCTCAGGCTTCATGCCTTCCCCTCTGGAAGGGTGAATTCTCCCACTCTTAGACCAGGTCCTAGTCTATAGTACCCTGCTCAACAGGTCTGACTGGATTTGGATATCTGTGGCTCTTCCCTTCAGAAGCTTGTGACCGTTTGTGAATACGGGTGGGAGGAGGTATTGTTTCATATTCTCTGTGTATATATAAAGTCTGCTGCAGTTTCCATGGTATGCATCCGATGAAGTGAGCTGTAGCTCACGAAAGCTCATGCTCAAATAAATTGGTTAGTCTCTAAGGTGCCACAAGTACTCCTTTTCTTTTTGTGAATACAGTGACCAAAACAACCGCCTTAAACCAGAGTGTTTTTAAATTATGCTTTGTTTTTACTGTTGATTAATAGATTTTAAAACAACAAATGGTCTACATGCATGCCTATCTATCTTAGAGTCCTAGACAGATCTGTCTAACTCAGACTCATAACCTCTGGGGGTCTAGCTCTTAGTCTGTTGTCCTTAACTCCCTCTGCCCCTATTCTTAATTGCCTTTCTTTAAAACCAGCCAAAGTTCTCATTCTCCCAGCTCACAGGCCCCAAAATATCTTTAATGAGCGCTGCAGGGGGTCGGAGCCGGTGGGGGTGGGCCCAAAGCCGGGGCATCCAAATGAATGGCTCTTGCATTGTCTTTGAAGTGTTCACTGAGAAGTGTATATCTGTTTCTAAGCCACTCCAAGGTGCATTTCCTCTCAGTTCTGCTATTAAATTGACTCAATATATGCATACAGCAAATATCACAATAACCCAATCAAGATACAGACCTTCCCTTGCCCCAAGAATATAGAACACAAAGTATTCATAAATTATTACAGGTAAATAAATAAATCACAGGTAAAAACTACACTCTTTGCCTTCTTGTAAAGATTTTTCTCTCTTTAATACCCACTAAATCTCTGAAGTTGATTTGATAAACCTGGAAAAGGTGGAATATCTTGCCAGTCTGGAACTGAATATAAAACACATCTTTGCAAAACGCGTTGCATGGTAAGGGGAGATGGAGGAAGCTGAGGCTTGAGGACTCACCCTTCGTCTTGGTCCAGCCCAATGCCCTGATTAATTGTCACCACAATGAGAATTAATTCATGTACGCACTCATTTAGAAAGCACAGGGGATCAGAGGGAGGATTAAACTATCTTCTCCTGTAAAATTCTGTGTACAGTTTTAATACTGGGGCACCAGCTTTAAAAAAAAAAAAAAAAAAAAAAAAGCTGGAACTTTGCTAAGGGTATTGTGGCGTTCTTCCAAATCCAAAGGTGTATTTTTTTTTTTTTTGCAGTGTTCCACGGGGGTTTTTGTAGACTGGCACAGGTGTGTTTCAGGTTTCCTCAGATCGTAAAAATTTGCAATTTACGTCTGTTGATAACAACGGTATCACAATCTCCTGATACCAAAATCTGTGGCCCAGTCCATGTTTGAAGGAAGCCATTTTTTCATCGGATTCGTAACGTTTTTAAATATAGTTCAAAAACCTAACTTCCTCTGAACTCTTATCTAATGTGGTTTGGCTAGCTGGAAGAGGCCAAGCAATGGTAAAAGCATGTTGAGAAACTGTGGTCAAGTTTAGGGCTTATGTGGGACAAAGGCCTAAAGTGAAGGCACACCAGGAAAATGAAGTGTGCCTGGAATTTAAAATAATATGGGATTAACTTCTCGCCTAAAGAACATTATACATAAACCAAGAGAAGATGCGGGGTGATCATTTTGTGTTACTAATTACAATCATTTAAAAATAATCAGAGTTGGATAACATCTGGTTTGGGTGGATAAATTTGCGTATAGAAATGAAGGATGCCCTTTTGTTGTAAGAAATAATTGAGATGAACAATATTATATGAAGTAACTTGGGTTTAATTTCCTAAAAAATTGCACGTTTGACACTGAAAACTAAATCTCCACAATCTCACCCTGAACTCCTGTAATAGTGGGCGGTTTTTATACAAAGAGATGAAACAGGGTTATGTGGTGGCTTTTTAAAGCTACAGCAACACTGTGTACCTCTAACCATGCTCTTGCAGAAGTTTTTGTTGGCATTCTATTGGCTGAGGCCAAAGACAGTCCTGGGCTCTGAGGGAGAATGCTCCGAGACGGCAACTACAACTACGCTTTAAAAAGATCTAGTGTGTGCCCTTCTCAGGGGCTATCAATAGCCACCAGTTGGTAGCGATGAGGCCTTGGCCAATTCTCTACCATACCCACTTTGGGATGTCTAGTCAGTTAGGAATACTAACGCTTTGCCACACCACATAGAATCATAGAATATCAGGGTTGGAAGGAACCTCAGGAGGTCATCTAGTCCAACCCCCTGCTCAAAGCAGGACCAATCCCCAATTTTTGTCCCAGATCCCTAAATGGCCCCCTCAAGGATTGAACTCACAACCCTGGGTTTAGCCGGTCAATGCTCAAACCACTGAGTTATCCCTCCCCATTGAGCTATCCGTCCTCATACTTTGTGCATAAGGACTAGGATTTTGCTGCCCCTGCACAGGGACGTTGGGAGAGTGGGAAAAGAAAGGCTCAGTGTGCCTACCCTCTTCCCCTGAGCCTGAGGGCTTCATGTGTGAGAGGCACTATGGTCCCAGTGGATAGGGCATGTGATTGGAAGTCAGAAGATGGGGTTCTATTCCCATCTGTTCCACTGGCTGGCTTTGTTACCTGGGGCAAAAAAAAAAATTACCTATTTGTGTCTGTTTCTCTTCCCACCCCCTTCTGTTTGTCCGTTTAAAATATGTTCTTTGGTGCAAGAGCTCTTATTATGTGCTTATGCAGTGCCTCCCACAAAGGGGTCCTGATCTCAGCTGGTGATATTGTAATATAAATAATGATGAGCAGCCAGAATATGTTCCTTAGCGTGCAAAGAGAAATCGAGGTTCTGCAAATAGAATCCTTCAAATCAACTTCTGGATTCTGTGGCACACATTAGAAATTTCCATCCCTCCTTCATGCTAGCTGAAAAAGACTCCAACTTGTTCATAATACAGTGCCAGCAGTAAATGATGTGGAATGACTGTTATTAAAGACTGTTATCACTTTTACCATGTCAACCAACTCTTCACAAACCAAAAATTGCTCTATTTTTCATCAAATTGTAGAAGATGTGATTCCGGTAATTTGAAAAGAGTGGGGAAGGGCTCCTATTAATTCAGCAGGAAACATTAACTCCTGGGAATCGTTGCAAATTCATAACTTATTTTAAATTTCAGTCTGCAGTTATGATTTTCCAGGAGTACCAAACAAATAGATCTTGATTCATAGATACTAAGGTCAGAAGGGACCATTATGATCATCTAGTCTGACCTCCTGCACAACGCAGGCCACAGAATCTCACCCACCCACTTTTGTGAAAAACCTCACCTATGTCTGAGCTATTGAAGTCCTCAGATCATGGTTTAAAGGCTTCAAGGAGCAGAGAATCCTCCAGCAGGTGACCCGTGCCACATGCTACAGAGGAACGCAAAAAACCTCCAGGGCCTCTTCCAATCTGCCCTGGAGGAAAATTCCTCCCCCATCCCAAATATGGCGATCAACTAAACCCTGAGAATGTGGGCAAGATTCACCAGCCAGATACTACAGAAAATTCCTGGGTAACTCAGATCCCACCCCATCTAACATCCCATCACAGGCCATTAGGCCTATTTACTCTGAATAGTGAAAGATCAATTAATTACCAAAATCATGTTATCCCATGATACCATCTCCTCCATAAACTTACTGAGTTTAATCTTAAAGCCAGATAGATCTTTTGCCCATACTGCTTCCCTTGGAAGGCTATTCCAAAACTTCTCTCCTCTGGTGGTTAGAAACCTTCATCTAATTTCAAGTCTAAACTTCCTGGTGGCCAGTTTATATTCATTTGTTCTTGTGTCCACATTGGTACTGAGCTTAAATAATTCCTCTCCCTCTCCGGTATTTATCCCTCCGATATATTTATAGAGAGCAATCATATCTCCCCTCAACCTTCTTTTAGTTAGGCTAAACAAGCCAAGCTCCTTGAGTCTCCTTTCATAAGACAAGTTTTCCATTCCTCGGATCATCCTAGTAGCCCTTCTCTGTACCTGTTCCAGTTTGAATTCATCCCTCTTAAACATGGGAGACCAGAACTGTACACAATATTCCAGGTGAGGTCTCACCAGTGCCTTGAATAACGGCACTAAAACCTCCTTATCCCTACTGAAATACCTCTCCTAATGCATCCCAAGACCGCATTAGCTTTTTTTCACAGCCATATCACATTGGCAGCTCATAGTCATCCTATGATTAACCAATACTCCAAGGTCCTTCTCCTCCTCTGTTACTTCTAACTGCTGCGTCCCCAGCTTATAACTAAAATTCTTGTTGTTAATCCCTAAATGTATAACCTTACACCTCTCACTATTAAATTTCATCCTGTTACTATTACTCCAGTTTACAAGGTCATCCAGATCCTTCTGTATGATATCCCGGTCTCTCTCTAAATTGGCAATACCTCCCAGCTTTGTATCATCCGCAAACTTTATTAGCACACTCCCACTTTTTGTGCTGAGGTCAGTAATAAAAAGATTAAGATTTTTCCCAAAACTGATCCTTGAGGAACTCCACTGGTAACCTCCCTCCAGCCTGACAGTTCACCTTTCAGTAGGACCCGTTGTACTCTCCCCTTTAACCAATTCCTTATCCAGCTTTCAATTTTCATATTGATCCCCATCTTTTCCAATTTAACTAATAATTCCCCAAGTGGCACGGTATCAAACGCCTTCCTGAAATCTAGGTAAATTAGATCCACTGTGTTTCCTTTGTCTATCTAAAAATCTGTTACTTTCTCAAAGGAGGAGATCAGGTTGGTTTGGCACGATCTACCTTTTGTAAAACTGTGTTGTATTAGCTGGATGATATAGGATTTGAAAGTTAAAAATAAAAGAGAATGTATTTGAATAGAAAACCAGCTATAATTTCTTATTTATATGGAGTTCTTTTTTCTTTATAGCAGTCAAGGGGACAAATTCTGGGGGATACTTAGCACCTGCATTTCCCAGTAAAATCAGGCCTTATGAACCAAAATGGATCAGGATCAGGCCCTGTATGTGAGAATTGTTCATATTTATTCTATTTCCCCTCCCCCCCCCCCCCAATGGAATAGCAAAAAGCAGGATTCTGCAGAACAGAAATAAGGTTTGGAGAGCAGAGACGGAAAAATTCTGTTTTTATCTCGTGTTTTGTATACTTCACGTTATTTTACTTAATTTTTGTTTGTGACCTGCTGAGATTGTGGGTTTGGGGGGATGTTTTAGGGCTGTATGTGAAAATTAATTTGGAATAAAGTAGCATGTGCATTTATAGCGGATTAACTATTCCTGATTTACTCCATGTGGACAGTCTTATTCTGGAATAAAAGTGTTTTATTCCTAATTAGCTCTAATCCACTGTTAATGACCTTGAATATTAAATCAAGAGGGCACCAGTATGACTGTATCAATGGAGCAAAGTTCTTTTGAAGCTGACATCCTTCCTCCCATCACTTACCATGTTCAAGCCTCACAAGGGCAGTTACTGTTTTGATTGAAAGAAGAAAAGGAGTACTTGTGGCACCTTAGAGACTAACAAATTTATTTGAGCATAAACTTTTGTGAGCTACAGCTCACTTCATCGGATGCATGCAGTGGAAAATATAGTAGGGGGATTTTATATAACATGGAGAACATGAAACAATGGGTGTTACCATACACACTGTAATGAGAATGATCAGGTAAGGTGAGCGATTACCAGCAGGAGAGAAAAAAAACCTTTTGTAGTGATGATCAAGGTGGGCCATTTCCAGCAGTTAACAAGAATGTGTGAGGAACAGTGGGTGGGAATAAACATGGGGAAATAGTTTTACTTTGTGTAATGACACATCCACTCCCAGTCTTTATTCAAGCCTAATTTAATGGTGTCCAGTTTGCAAATTAATTCCAATTCAGCAGTCTCTCTTTGGAGTCTGTTTTTGAAGGTTTTTTTTGTTGTAATATTGCCACTTCTAGATCTGTAATCAAGTGACCTGAGAGATAATTCTTGGCATCTGATTTTTGTCCATTTATTCTTTTACGTAGACTGTCCGGTTTGGCCATTGTACATGGCAGAGGGGCATGGCTGGCATATGATGGAATATATTACATTGGTAATGTGCAGGTGAACGAGCCTCTGATAGTGTGGCTGATGTGATTAGGCCCTGTGATGATGTCCCCTGAATAGATATGTGGACACAGTTGGCAGTGGGCTTTATTTTTCCCCCCTACTGTTCCTCACATGTTCTTGTCAACTCCTGGAAATGGCCCACCTTGATTATCACTACAAAAGATTTTTTTTCTCTCCTGCTGGTAATACTCACCTTACCTGATCACTCTCGTTACAGTGTGCATGGTAACACCCATTGTTTCATGTTCTCTGTGTATATAAAAATCTCCCTACTGTGTTTTCCACTGCATGCACCCGATGAAGTGAGCTGTAGCTCACGAAAGATTATGCTCAAATAAATTTGTTAGTCTCTAAGGTGCCAAAAGTACTCCTTTTCTTTTTGCGGATACAGACTAACATGGCTGCTACTCTGAAAGCTGGTTTGATTGAGATGCTCAAAGTGAAGCAATTTGAGACTCTCTTCTTGATCTGTCCTGCAGGATGGTATGTTCCTCAGGGCAGAGACATGCTAGCTTGGTTGTGAAGCATCTACTACACTTTGGGGTACTGGGTAAATCCCACCCATTGCAAGAGCCACTAAGGGGAAACTTTTGGTGATAGTTAAACATTTTCATTTTGTTTTTTCTGTTTTCATTTCCTTCCCAAGCAGGATCAGTTAAAAATAAATTAACCTTTGTGGAAAAGTTTGGTCTCTAAAATTTCAGGCAGTAAAGACTTTAATAGACAATTTAAAAGTATTGATTTAATGTTGGCCTGGCAAAGCCAAAGATCTTTACGAAAGATCTGAGTTCATCACAATCCATTTCTTGGAAGTCTATATTATCTAAACTAATTTGCATGCCTTCTTAATGTTATTTTCATTCCTTCCCCACCCCCATTTCCCTACAATTTTCCTGCTGATGGCCTGTGACCTAGTTTCAGAAAAATGAACTTCTGACCATATGAGAGAACATTCCAAATACCATAAATTGGATTGCTTCACTTTGTCTTATAGAAGTGATGTACATAACTTTGTTATGATGCTCATTTTGCCTGTCAAAAAATTATACGGCATTTTAGAGTGAAATATCAATCTCGTTGTTATAGTAAGGCTTGGCAGAATTTGATTTTTATTTTTTATAGTTTTTGACATTTTATTATTAAGCATTTATTTAAAGTTTCACAGTTGCAGGAATTTCTGAGGGGGTCAGACAATCAAGGGTGTCAGACAATAATTATCTAATGGCAGTAGAGGTTGAAATTCAAAAAGTTAAAGCTTTTTAACTGTTAAATACACAAATTGTGTATTTTGACATGTGATGTTGACAAAGTAAGTATCCTTAAATCAGTTCTCAAGCAGCATTTTTCTTATTTTGCCTGTCTGTAAATTTTGATGATCATCAATGGAAATATTTTTGTTGGTTTGTGTGTGTGCAGGGAAATCAGTGTTTATCAACATTTACAGATAAATATTGAATCCTTCCAAGCGTATAGATACTAAATTCAGTTCCCCTGATTATCAGCTGGGAATTTGTATTCTTTGATATTGTGATGACCTTGCTCTACCATCCATAAGCCTGTGTATAAATAATACTTTGGTCTGGGGTGAAACTGAAGTATTTTTAAAAGATTTCCCTCTGATCAGAGTTTTTAGGAGTGAGAGCTGCATAGCTGGGGGGGGGGGGGAGGGAATTAAAGCTGCAGAGAATAGTTTAGTGGCCTAAACATCAAGTCTGAAATACCTGCAACGCCAGGTTCAAATCCAATGCTTCTGCACTTCCCTTTGGAAGGTCGTGGCTAGATACACCAATTAGTAACGGTACAATAAAGTCCTCAGTTACAGCTCAGCCCAAGGTCCGATTCTCAATTTTGATTTTATTAACACAAAGGTTCAAACCAAGAAGTAAGTATGAGATAGAATTAGGTTCCCTGCCTCATCGTAACCCTTAATATGCTGGGGCTTAAGCAGAAAGGCCCCTTCCCATTGATTTGGCATCAGCCCACCTTCTGTGCTGATGGGGAGTGGATCAGCAAGAAGGTCTGTGCTCAGTGGCTCCTGTGCAGTAGCTTGTATGACGCTACAGGCCTTGGAACACTGCAGATCAACTTGAGCCTTGGAGTTGGGAGTGCAAAAGTCCCTTCCCTGACCAAAGGCCGTCACCCCTTGCCAAGTTTTAAGTCCCTGCATGGGTTAGAAGTTAGAACTTTTCAAAGAGAACATCACCAAAAATTTTTAATAGGCCCAAAGCAACATATTTTACCCTAACTTTGTTCTCAAAAACATATGAACTATTTTGGCTGAAATTAAATTAAAAAAAAGGAGCGAATGCTGAACATGGAAAATTTCACCACAAGTGGTTTAAGTTTGGAAAAGTTATAAGCAACTGAAAACGGTCTTACAATGGCAAGTGTCAGGTAGCCTTAATAATAGGTAGTGCTACAAGGCCTGCCTGTAATATATATTTATTTCCATTATAAATAAATATTTTGTGTGTTATATTTATCACAATGGAAATGGTGACAAATTCTAAGAAGGGCCTAAGAGTTAGACCCTGATCATTGCAGAGGGACCCTCATGCCGATGTGGGGTCCCATGGAGTCAGTGGAGCTCTCAACAAATGTAGGGGTCTCTCTCTTGGAACAAATAGTAGGACTGGAGTTGGTTCCTATAGAGGAGCTTATCATAAAAAGTAAGTCTGGTTGTAAAAGTTTGACAAAAAACAAAAGCAAATGTTTTCATGAATAGTTTTTCTCTGTTTTCCAACCGCTCTACTAAATGTCTAGCAACATTATTTTCTTTGGAATTTTTTCCCCTTTATTTAATTCAAATTTAGCTTCAATCTAATGAATTAAATTAGTCTAATAAATGTGATTCGATAGCCCCTAATATAAAATTCAGGCATCTTTTGGAAATTATTTTTTTAAACATGTCCTTAAATATCTGTTTACACAAGAGACTGAAACAGCTATGTAAATAATGCTCATTTTAAAACCATATGCAGTAGCTGTTCGTCAGCTCTATAATCTGCCGTATTGGCCTATTTATCATTTTGAAAATGTATTCAATCACATACATTGCAAAATCTGGATGTGTTTGGTTTCATTTTCAGTAATAATGTGTGAGGGCTCTTAGGACTAATTTCTTCCTCTTTGATAAGAAAAGCAAGTAAGTAAAATTATGGCTGACTTGTAACTAAGAGTATGTCTTCACTACCAACATTAAAGTGCTGCAGGTTTACAAAAAACCACACCCATGTGGGGACTACCTGCCAGCGCTGGGAGCACGGTCTACACTGCCACTTTACAGCACTGAAACATGCAGCACTCAGGGGCGTGTTTTTTCACACCCCTGAGTGAGAAAGTTGCAGTGCTGTAAAGTGGCAATGTAGACCAGGCCTAGGAAGCATACTGCATCCCTGCTGTTGCCCCACCTGTATACCTTAGCCTTCTCTTCTACACATGCACCTTGTGTCCTTCCTGATGGTAATAAAAGCTAATGAGGGGTGTTAATACAGCTTGGAACAGAACACCTGAGTAGCTTTCCACTCAAATTCAGAAGGCTTGCTTTTGGAGAAGTACTTGTGGCACCTTAGACACTAACAAATTTATCTGGGCATAAGCTTTCGTGGGCTAAAACCCTCTTCATCAGGGGCAAGTATCAGAGGGGTAGCAGTGTTTAGTCTGGATCTGTAAAAGCAGCAAAGAGTCCCGTGGGTCTATAAGGTGCCACAGGACTCTTTGCCGCTTCATCAGGAGGGTCATTCATAGAATCATCATAGAATCATAGAATATCAGGGTTGGAAGGGACCCCAGAAGGTCATCTAGTCCAACCCCCGGCTCGAAGCAGGACCAATTCCCAGTTAAATCATCCCAGCCGGGGCTTTGTCAAGCCTGACCTTAAAAACCTCTAAGGAAGGAGATTCTACCACCTCCCTAGGTAACGCATTCCAGTGTTTCACCACCCTCATAGTGAAAAAGATTTTCCTAATATCCAACCTAAACCTCCCCCGCTGCAACTTGAGACCATTACTCCTCGTTCTGTCATCTGCTACCATTGAGAACAGTCTAGAGCCATCCTCTTTGGAACCCCCTTTCAGGTAGTGGAAAGCAGCTATCAAATCCCCCCTCATTCTTCTCTTCTGCAGACTAAACAATCCCAGCTCCCTCAGCCTCTCCTCATAAGTCATGTGTTCTAGACCCCTAATCATTTTTGTTGCCCTCTGCTGGACTCTCTCCAATTTATCCACATCCTTCTTGTAGTGTGGGGCCCAAAACTGGACACAGTACTCCAGATGAGGCCTCACCAATGTCGAATAGAGGGGAACGATCACGTCCCTCGATCTGCTCGCTATGCCTCTACTTATACATCCCAAAATGCCATTGGCCTTCTTGGCAACAAGGGCACACTGCTGACTCATATCCAGCTTCTCGTCCACTGTCACCCCTAGGTCCTTTTCCGCAGAACTGCTGCCTAGCCATTCGGCCCCTAGTCTGTAGCAGTGCATTGGATTCTACCGTCCTAAGTGCAGGACCCTGCACTTATCCTTATTGAACCTCATCAGATTTCTTTTGGCCCAATCCTCCAATTTGTCTAGGTCCTTCTGTATCCTATCCCTCCCCTCCAGCGTATCTACCACTCCTCCCAGTTTAGTATCATCCACAAATTTGCTGAGAGTGCAATCCACACCATCCTCCAGATCATTTATGAAGATATTGAACAAAACCGGCCCCAGGACCGACCCCTGGGGCACTCCACTTGACACCGGCTGCCAACTAGACATGGAGCCATTGATCACTACCCGTTGAGCCCGACAATCTAGCCAGCTTTCTACCCACCTTATAGTGCATTCATCCAGCCCATACTTCCTTAACTTGCTGACAAGAATACTGTGGGAGACCGTGTCAAAAGCTTTGCTAAAGTCAAGAAACAATACATCCACTGCTTTCCCTTCATCCACAGAACCAGTAATCTCATGATAAAAGGCGATTAGATTAGTCAGTGGACAGATAGAGAAACTGAGGCAGGGACATTCACCATTAGTGGAGAGGGCCGGCATAAGGCTGGCGTGGAGGGTTTTGAGTGAGTCAGGGAAGAGTCCTGGGCAGAATTACTGATGGTGTGGGAGCAGCGTTGTAGCCTTGCATCCTGGCCCCAGGGAATTTTGCCTCCCTAACTCACCTGTAGATTTCAGCCTAAGTGATTTAGCCAACTTGGCATATCTGCATCAAGGCCACAGCTCCTTTCACCTGAGGATTTCTAAACACTTTACAAAGTATGGGAAATAATATACTGCTTCAATCTAATATACAGATGGGGTAGCAATTTTATTCTAATGTTGATTAATACAGTCAGAGTAACATATAGCCCAACAATACAATATATCCAATCATTAAGAATTATACCATTTTACCTAAACAATTTTCATTTTTATGTTCAAGAAATGTACTAGAGTAAAATGAAAAATGCTTCAGTTTAGTAACTTATATTCAATTATATTGGGATAATTTTTAAAGTAAGATTTAATATTCAAATGAAGATTAATTAGTTAAGAAGTCAAGAAAAAAAACCACTTCACTTTTATGGATCATCCTAATTCATTCATTGGTTCCTGGAGTGGAGGGGCCATGCCTTTCAAGGAATGCCACAAATTCACACAGTGACCTTGGCTGCTGGTTTTTACATTTGGCTTGGTATTAAACCAAAGTTGTATACAACTGAATATTGACAGACTGCTCCCTATTGGCAATGTACCTGAGGAATCTCAAGAACATGTTCCACCTAAATTCAGTTATAATTTATACTCAATATACTGGTTTCAAATCTGCCCGTTTCAGATCAGAAGCATTAAACCTGGGTATTATATTAATGTAAGGGATGGTGGTAATAGGGTTGCTATTTAGTCTTGAGGATCAAAATTAACAGGTGATCCAAATAATTTAAATCAGGCAAGCAGAAAACCTTATTTTTTAAATCATTGATTTTAATCTTGTATTGCATTTGTGATTTTTAGTTATTTTTCTGAAGAAAGGTTGGTTCTCATTTGCTGTTATAATTTGATAATTCTTTTTGCTAGCCAAGAGGGGTACATTATATATGTATGCATTTATTTAAGCATTTATATAGCTTAACATACATTTATTCAGATTCTTAATTTTTGCACTTCTGTTAAAAGAAAGGTGAATGATGCATTTCTTAATACTGGATGATTAATTTTTTTTTACTCAGTTGTGTCCAGCTGCATTTGGATGGAAATTGGAAGTCAATTATAAATGCATAAATTATCGTCTTAAAATGGTTTTTATTACTTAAATAGAAATACCTTAAATATGCTGGATACATAAACTAAACTTTTGTTTTCTTATCAAAATGTTGTTTTTTGTTTAAAACAAACTGATTTATTAAACAAAGGAAGTATTATCTGAAGTTAGTGAATTCAACTAATTGTTTCTGGTCACCATGTCCTTCAAGATTTGAGAACTAGTGGATCTCATCCTCTCGCACTATTTTCATTAATAGATTGAAAGAGGGAAACAAGCTGCCTGCCTTTTCAACTCCCAGGCGGTTTCTCAACTTTGAATGAACTAGCCATTAAACTGAACTAGTTGAATAAACTGAAACGAAGAAAATATTCTCTCTGCATCTACAGAAGAGTCTGCTTCTATCCAAAGCTGGTTGAGTGCTTCCAGTAAACTCTGGGTCCAGGTGCTTAGCCAGTAACTTCCACCACTTTAGAGGATTGACTTTCTTTAAAACTTGGCAGCAAACGTGTTGTGCTTTAGTATATAAATTTTTAATTTAAATGATTTTCATAGAATATAGTAAGTTTTGACCTTAACATAGCATCATCATTTCATATTTAATTTTAAATATGTTTATTTAATGTATTATTAAATATATTTAATTTAAAATAAAAATTGGTTTTTATTCCCCCTGAAAGTTAATGTTGTGACAGTTTATCATTATATGACATTATATGTTTTGAAGCACAGGAGGATTGACTGGAAAGTTCAAAGTAGGACTCAATTTATGGCAGGTTAAATGGATGGGAGTGGGGAGGGACATACCTACTAATCCTTTGGAGGGCCATACTTTTGAGAGCTAGGAGAGTTCTTTGTGGAAGCACAAGACCCCAAGATAGGGAATTCTGTCGTGGTGGTGGTGGTGATGGTGATGATGATGATAGCTTTAAAGGAGGGACTTTTCCTCTTACCAGAAATAAATTGTGGCACTTGTGTGCGTTAGGAGGGAGTGGAAGGGCTAGCCTTACATAATATGTCACAATCCTGTGAAAATCAGAGTGGCAACTCTGTGTTACTCTTTGTTGAATCTGCTTGTTTTGGGTGCCGCCCACGCCTCTTTTGGAGATCATTTATCACAAATGTGGAAAATACGCAGAGCTGAAGAAGATCAGAGGCTTTACACATTTTAAACTCATAGCCTGCTATCAGCCCTCCCCCCAAATGCTTCACATAACGTTCCAGAATCTTCTAATCATACATATTAATAGCATGAAGATCATCACGCATTCTCTATTTGCACAGCAGGTTGTGACATTCCCAAAGGAATGTTTTATTTTCATTTTTATTATTTCAATCACCAATTTCATTTTCCACCTATCCCCTTATCCAGCCAATTTCCTTTCCCCCACCTTTCTCCTCCTCTTCCCCCCCCCCCCCCCCCCAAAAAAAAATCCTTCTGAATCCTAGGCCTCATCTTGGAGGGAAGGTTTGGAATAAACTTATATTTCGTAGTTAAGTATAATGTCAACTCCTGATTCATACTGGGCATCGGGTTTGGTGTCCTGTTGCTACTAGGTTCCACCTCCTCCAGTTCTTCATCAGTCCTCATGCAAAACTTCCTTTGATATTTTAGGAAATTTCCTGTAGAAAGACTGCGGGATTGGAGTCTCTCTCTTCCCCCAAAGGAACCATTTTCATCACGCTGACAGTGCTGAGCACTTAACAGGATTGGGTCCCTAGAGAGATGTAATTATTCACCTCAATTGCCATAGGCCAGAGTTTTCCGGCACTGCTCCTTGGTAAACATGAACCTAAAAACTCAAACTCTGCATGGGATACATGAACTGAAGTTGCCATTTTTGGTTTGACGGCAACGGAGGAGGAGACTGAATTTTGCTAGTGTTGCACAAGCATACGTCAAATGGAAACAGACTTTCCCTGTCTGACTATAAATGATGATGCAGAAATATAAAATATACAACAGTGATGTGAAGTGAATAGTGTTACTGAATGCAAGTGCATAACAGAGGTAAAGATGGTATATATACTCATATAATTATAATTTTATCCTTTTTAAGGTTAAAAGTGCAGGCTGCCTCTCTTTAACTTGCACCTTTATGTTGACTAGTTTTTTATAATGTGCCCATCACCATAGTATCTGAGCATCTGTGTATCAAATACTGCATGTGGAAATGAAATCTTTATGTATTGACATGAATATGTTCTGTTGATGTATGGATTGTGCGCATGCCCAGGTGTTTTATTTAGACATTGATGTCAGTAATTAGTTAGTGTTGTGGCAATATTTTCTTAGCAAAAGAAAAACATAAATGTTCGGAAAAATAGTGAAAGTAGCATGACATATGCAGGGTACAAAACAAAGTACAAAAAAAATTACAGCAAATTAAGGCGCTTTATATAAAAGTAAGCTTAACTGGAAAACACAAGAATTCAAACCCAAAAAATCTGAAAACCAGCCACTATTTCTTTGACCTGTAGAAATGCTGTTAACCACCATGATAAAATTTAGATTAATCACAGGAGGCTGACTTCTGTATGTTCCTGTTTCTGTCTGTCTACTTTTAAAACTCGGTCTTCATAGTGTGTACTTAATTAAGTACACAGAGTAACTCCAACGTAGATGTATTGTGATTCTATACCCTGCGTCATTCTGATACGTATTGGAAGTTTAATGTTTGCTGCTCTGGTTCTTATTAAGAATATATCAAATACCCATAAACTTACTTACATATGTTTTACTGATTTTTTTTAAAAGTTTCTGTAATCTTAGATAGTGAAATGAGTCATAAATTCAGCAGCTGACCTTAGAAGTGGCAATACATTGGTGAATATTTTAATGTTTTCTTTCCATATATTGGCTTTTCTATCACGGCACTATGATTAGAGGTTAAAGTTGAAAAAGACCTATTGGATCAGTGGGTCTGATTCTCCATGTACTCGCGTACTAATTTAATGCCATTGATTACAATGAAGTAACTCCCAGTTTACACATGTGTGAAAGGAGAATCAGGCCCATTGAGTCCACACCTTTGCATATGCAGGATATTTCCTCCCAGAAAAAGTACCAAAGAGCAAATTCACAGTTCACTTGATCATGGTCAAAAGGTCACGAAAGATCAAAGATCAACTGCAAACATTGAAATCAGCAGACTTTTAATGCGGAATATGTGTAGAATCATTCCTCATTTTTATCTTAATTTTAAGGGCCAGATTCTGATATCATTACTCATATTGAGCAGTACCATACGCCAGGAGTAGTACCACTAAAATGAATGGTACTGCTCTCAGGGTAGGGTACTACTTAATCAGAATCTGGCCTTAAATAAGTAGATGGTACCATAAAGTGATAACCATTCCCTCTTATGAATGAGACATATCCTGCCATTGGTTTTGTACACAAAACTCCCTGTTCATTTCAATAGATTTTTTTTTTTTGCGGTGGCAGGTTGAACCAGTAATTTATGTATGAGTAAAATGAGAGTAACTGTATAGTTTTGGAGGCAATGAAGGGCTAAATCCAGTGTTCCGCTGGAGTTTGTTCTGAGCAGGATTTGTTCCCTAATAATTATTCCCATGAAGTTATTAAAGTTAAGAAAAAGTCACAAGTAGGTTTCTAAAAGACTTAACTTTAGGGTATTTAACTTACTAAACAATTAGATTGTGGTAAAACTACTGTACTATAGTAAGCAAAGCTTCAGAATTACAAATAAAAAGTTTGTTGTATTAATCCCAACAGAAAAACTGTGAGAGAACATTTCTTTAAGATTTTTTTCTCCACTTCTTCAGTGGTGAAAGGGGATAACCTGTATAACCCATAACAACCCCTTGGAAGTGATCTCCATGGAGAAGTCAACTGCCTAGTCAATACTTTAGGTGTTAGGATAACTTGTTTAATTCAGCACCACTGATAATCCTGAGTGTTTAAATATTCAAGGAATGTACCACAGAGAAAGCAAATGTCTAAATGTTGGAACTTTCAGTAGAAATTATACAACTCTGAAATGGAGTATTTAAAGTGCAGTGTTAGCAAATGGTTACATTAAATGATTTCACTAAGATATTACCGTGAACAGTTATACCTGTTTTATCACATGCGCATATCTTCAGCTAAAGTTAAGAGGCTTACACATTTAAATTGCTTTGCATTTTGGGAAGTTAGAGTTGGAGTGAAATATATTAAGCGCGTGGCTTTTCTGTGCAAGAGGTTCTGCAGAGTCAGCTCCTAGAATTACAGGGATTTTTTTTGTTCTGATTTCTTTTACTTTTTGACTATCTATTTTTGTGTGTTGTGTCTTCAAAAGGCCAAAGCCTGTTGGATTTAGTTTCCAAAGTGTTGACGTTTGTAGTTTACGTATATTTTTCTCTCCAACATCTGGACATCCACATATTGAATTTGCGGGGGAGGGGTGGAGTGGGGGAGGTTTACACCATACAGTCACATCATATATTATTTATGTACATTTTATTTATGAGAGCAAATTCTTCCCCCTCCTCTGGAGCCACAAAGCACCCCGACAGCAGCAGTCCTGGTGCAGTTCCGTTGCCCTGAGGAGAGTGACTGGGCTCTGGCACCAAGTGCATAGGGAGGGTATGCTCCTTCCGTATCACAAAGCCCAGATCTTCAGTGATGTCTTCTGCTCTGCCATGGCAAGGTGGTTGGGACTGGGCTAATGCATCATCTGGATTTCATAAATGTAGCATATGGGAGTAAGGTCGTTAATTTATGAATCCTCTTCGGCTCACTGTGTTCTAAGTTGTAGAACCCTCCTGAAACCAGAGTAGCAGTACGTATTTAGTGAGGCCTGGCATGCTTGTCTATCATTAATGACCACAGTTATTTGGACGCAGCTGTGCCCATATGAGTTCTTGGTATTGTTTTTGTTGTGTGAAAAGCAAAATACATGACACAACAGTAAAGTATGAGTTTGTTTTTTTTTCCTGTAGACTCCATGTAGCTATAAAGAAGGTCATGGTTGGCGCAACCTCTGTATGGCTTAGTAGAGCAGAGATTCTTAAATTTTTTCATTGTATCGACTGCATATTAATAGTCAGAGTGTCACATTGGTGCCTCCCTTCCTCTTCACAATTGTGCAGGCACCTCTTCTCCTGTTTGTAGTCATACAGCATCCTGTGGCAACTGCAGAAATTGTTTACATGGAAAAGTATTATTAGGGAAGTATTTTTAATGGATGTTCAGCTTCTCTTAATACAGTTTTTAATGACGATACTTTCCAGTGTTTGGTTTCTTTTAAGTTTAAACTCAGCTCTGTTTCTTAGGTTTCACACCCCAGCCTACCAAAGTTCTTCTTTTCCTTTTCTTTTCTTTTTGTGTGTCTGAGAATTTCCTAGTCTCTTCTCCCCCCGCCCCCCCCAAATGCACTAGCAGGATACATAACAAAGCTCCTAACTTCTGCTCGATATTGGAATTAGAGAGTGCAAGGGGCAGGTAGTTTGGCAGAGCAATCGGAGGCAGGGATCCTGGGAACTTTTTCCAGTGGGCAGTCACGGAGCTGAGAGAGTTTAAAAAAAAAAAAAAAAAAAAAGTTCAGATTGTCAACTGGAAAAAAAGCAATTCACAGTTAAGGCTGAAACTTTTTCTGGTAACAGATCTTCCATGCTAGGATACAAGTTTGTTGGATGTTCTGTTTGTTCATCTGGATTTTTTTATTTATGTTGTGTACCATTTATGCTGCAAAGTGTAGGTCCAATTTTGAGAAACAGGGCTCATAGTTTTGCTTTAGTTCTGAGTCGCCTCAGTTTTTTTAGGGAGAGTGGTCAGACTTTTAATATTTGAACTAAAATATGTAGCATATAGTGAACAGAAAATCACTATCTACTGTAGCAAAAAAAACTATTCAAACAAAGATTTTCAAAAATAGGATTATAAAGTCAGGCTTCTAAATCCATATTTAGGCTTCTAAATACAATGGGAACAGCTGGAAACGCAACACTTTTTAAAATCAGGTCACTTATTCGTGGCCTAAATGTGCAAAAAGGGTCAATTGGCCACAGATTTAGGACAGAGGATAAGCATATAGTCACTCATAACTCAGATCTTCCTGATTTTCAGACACAGCTGGTTATAAAGGGGTTCTGTCAAGTATGTAAAATCCAGGTCTGCTGCAGCATTTTCCGTATTTTTGAAAGTTCGGCTCCCTTCATGAAAATGATATGCTGCCATGTGGTATTAAAGGCCAACCCATCTTAAATTATACATCTTCCACATTTTCCATACACATCCATGCCCCTCCTAGCTAGTCCTTCACATCATCCACTTTGCAATACACTATGTGTTGTATACTCATCTGGTACCTCCTAACCCCCTCTAAAAAATCTATTGGAAAAGACAGTGAATGGCCAAACAGGTTTCTTATTGTTATATTTTAATTTTAAGTATATTCTTCAAAAAAGAAACAAAGCTGACCACACTTAGGCCTTGATCCAACACACACTTGTGCTTCATTTGACTCCTGTGAGTAACTCATTGAAGTTAATAGTACTCCTCACATCAGTAAAGTTAAGCATGTATGTAAGTGTTTGCAGGAGATCATGACCTAAATCAGTACTTGATTTGTTGTATGAAATGTCTCTAAGTTTAGGCTGACGATCTAGATTGAAAACTTACATATATTTACAATCGGAATTTCCCAGACTTGGATGCCAGGCTCTGTCTTCACTGATCTCAGTTAGCTTGCACAAACTATCATGTACTTATGTTCACAGGATTACTAACAAATATTGAAGTCAAAATGTGAACACAAACCAGTCCTTTAGTTTTGGGACATATTGTGACTTGTGAAGTTTTTTTTATGTTGTGTACACACACATGCTCCGTTTTATTTTATTTTTGCATTAATCTTGATGCATATTAAGGCTATTGTGCAAATTATGTATTGCCATGAGTAAGGGGTCAGCAAAGCCCCTTATTGGTGTGAATTGCCAGCTTACTTCATAGATCCCACCCAGTTTTTAGTCACTACTGACTTTGGCCAGATTTGAATAGGTGATCTAGAAATATCTCATTAGCAGCCCCTCTGAACCATTCAGTATTCTAATAATGGCTCTTATGATGATGATGTTTTATTCTTTAATACTATTACTCCTATTTGTATGCTGTTCTATGTCCAATTAATAAAATATACAAAGAAAAGAAATATCTTGATTATCAAGAATAAGGGAAGCAGAAGGAAATTTTGCTTTTTTGAAAAACAGCTCCCAAATCCTATTTTTTACATCTAGAGGTGAAATAGTTCTGAACTTATCCATAACTGTTACTAAATAGTACTAAATTTTTCCATACAGCATAACTATTACCAGACTTTGCATATGCCTGAAAGAATGCTTCTCGTTATTTTATTACGACAGTACATTTAATTTAGCTTACTGAGGGATGTTTGGTGATTGCATTCATATATGGCGTTATCTGGATAATTTAGTCTTCTAAATTAGAATTACAGCAAGGCTAGTTTTTATTCAAAGCTGTAACAAATAGTGTGAAGTAAGAAAGCAACATAGAGATGGCAGCAATTCAATGAATTACAAACTCTGTCAACTTAACAAACTGCAGTAGAACCTCAGAGTTATGAACACTGACCGGTCAACGACTCACCTCATTTGGAACTGGAAGTGTGCAATCAGGCAGCAGGGGAGACACACTCACACTCTCTCTCTCTCTCTCCCTCCCCGGAACAGTACTGTGTGAAATGTATACTACTAAAAAAAAAATAAAGGGAAAGTTTAAAAAAAAAATTGACAAGATAAGAAAATGTTTCTTTGCTTGTTTCATTTAAATTACGATGATTAAAAGCAGCATTTTTCTTCTGCATAGTAAAGTTTCAAAGCTGTATTAAGTCAATGTTCAGTTGTAAACTTTTGAGAGGACAACCATAATGTTTTGTTCAGAGTTACAAACATTTCAGAATTATGAATAACCTACATTACTGAGGGGTTCATAGCTCTGAGGTTCTGCTGTAACAGAACAGTAGAGGGGCCAGTTCATACTATATTGAAATAAAGCCAGGACTAAGTGTGGATAGCAAAACACTGTGTCACAGAATACCATGTTGCTCATAAAACAGGTTCGTTTGTGTATTTGATTTCAAAAGAAGTTTCATTTCCATCAGAATTACTTTTATTGTATTATTTTCATGGTGCAAAAAGTGTACTCAGTGCTGTTTAAATAGTTCATATAACCAGCATAATTGTTTTTTTCTTTCCTCTGCTGCAAGTCCTTAGATACCTGCACAAACTTTCAGTAATCAGAAATGTTGCCTTACGTTTCCACTTGATTTGTTTGTTGCATTACTTTCAGTTTCACAGGTAGGGCAAAGAACTTCCCAGCGAGGTGTAAGATTTCTTCAGTGTTTTTCTGTTTCTAAGACTGGTCTTGGATGAGTTGCTTTACTGAAGAGTAATTAATCACCAGCTATGAGATGGAACAAGGGCAGCTGACGTACCAGACAGGAGCAAAATTGTCTTGTCTGTTCACTCCCTGGCAGAATGGGATGTGTCTATAGGAGGGATGTGATGTCTATCTCATTTTGGTATCTGATGAAGTGAGCTGTAGCTCACGAAAGCTCATGCTCAAATAAATTGGTTAGTCTCTAAGGTGCCACAAGTACTCCTTTTCTTTTTGTCTTACATGTGTTTCCCTATCAGCTTTGCTGCAAGTTTTAATAGATGGTTTTCAAATCACAAGAGAGACTGCACATGGCCTTTTCAGGCACCTTACTGCCTTCTTGCTTACTTTGCAGAGATGCGTTGGGAGGGAAACAGTTGCGCTTTTACCAATCAGTCCACCACATATTTTGCTCTTGGTATTACCATCCCTTATACTGTCACTGCTGCAAATGGCTGCTACATAAATGCAAACTGTGACTGGAAACCTATTTGGATCTCTAAGACTTTACATAGGGTCATTTCCACATCTGAAGGAAGGATTGCATGTTAAAAAATGTGGGATGCGGTTGTGGGGGAATTAAATGTAACACCTGAACAACGACTTTTACATGTAACACAAGGGTGTTCTTACCTCCCCAAGGCCTGAAGGCCATAGTCCATTTTAGTGAATATGTTGCTTAATTTATTTATTATAGGAGCATTTAATAATGCAGCCAAAGTTCTGGACCTTTGGCTGTTTCCATTCTTATTTTATAAATTGTCCTTGAAGTCCATACTACTTTCTTTTTTGAACAGATCACCAATCCAGACAGTCAACACTTTAAAGCAATCTCCACTCAAATAACTACATTGATAGAAAATATCAAAGTGTGGCCGTTAAGACCACTAATACTTAAGACATGCCTTCTTATCCTTTAAATACAGGGGGGAGGTCCTCATCCTCACTCTGCCCCTTGACACTGAGCAAAGGGATCAGAGTGGTGTCAAGGGGCTTTAAAAGCCCCAGATCTGCCTGGGGGAGGATTCCTTCAGTGCAGAAACCATGAAGAACAGCCCTAAAGCTGCCTTCCAAGAATGCTTCATAAGCCACAGTACCAAGGACAGAAGGGGTGTGTAGAAGTGAGGCTTCAGTATGCTGCACAGCCGAGATTCCAAGAACTTCTGCGGCCCATAAGGCAGCCTGGGAAGGCTGCTGGGTAATTAAATTGTGTTGGGAGCCGCAGAGCAGCCTGAGGTTGGAAGGGTGCAAAGGTGGCTGAAGGGCATAAAGCCCATCTTCGCCCACCTCCTCCCGGGTTGTGAGTTTTGTGCCGCCTCTTCAAAGCTCAGCACAGAATCTCACCCAGTATAAATATTAACCATTCTCCATTTGCAGGCAGGGAGAAGAAAAAGGAGCATCTCCCAAGATGCCAGATGTCACTGCTCCTATGGGAAACTCTTTAGACATTAAAGCAAAAAGGGCAAGAATGTAGATACCATGTTGGACTTGTAACCTTCATATAAAAAAGCCAAGGCAATTCGCTTCATTGCATAACTAAGGTAACTACTGTATAATGATTATACTGATTATAATGTATCTCACAGTGAAATGTATTGCTAAGCTGTCATGTTAGCATTATTGTCACATATGCCATCGCTTAGCACCATATAGCTTGATCACACCCAAAGCTGTAAACTACTTGGAGCTACATAATTAGCATGATCTTCAGGCAAGATATTGTTAGCCATTGTCAGAAATGGCACAGATCAAAAATCTCTGTGATGTCCTTCTGTCCCGCACAGAAAAAGTCAACATTGACTGGAGCTATCTGGTTCAGCTATCTCCAGTGAACACTTATTCAACGAATGTAATTCTTTATTTGTGTTACTACATTTACCACTCTCAGACTTGTGACTTTTATGAATTGTTTATTCTAAATCATTTCATGTATTTTAGCATTTTGGTTGGTTAGGTGTCTTTCTTTTGAGCTTTGTGGTATGGCGAGGCTGCTAGATGTAGACTAGCTTGTTAGGTTACACATGGATTTCACAGTTTTATGTGAGAGGATCCTGGATAGGCACCTTTTTTGAATATGAATGTAAATAAATATGAATGTCTTCTGCAGACATATTTCAGCCTGTAATTGCTCATTAATTTTCTCCATGACTTGCTTTGAATATTCATAACTCTTATTTTGCGTTTTGTGATATGTTTGGCTGTCTATGTGCCATAAATGTTTTGGCTTCCTAGCCAGTGACTCCCAAATAGGGTGGCCAACTGGGTTTGTGTGATTAGACAAACACCCTTGCCCCGCCCCTTTCCCTGCCCTGAGGTCCCGCCCAGCTCACTCCATCACCCCTCCCTCTGTTGCTCGCTCTCCCCCACCCTCACTCATTTTCACTGGGCTGGGGCAGGGGATTGAGGTGCAGGAGCGGGTGTGGGCTCTGGGCTGGGAGCTGGGGCTGAGGGGTTCAGAGTGTGGGAGGGGGTTCTGGGCTGATCTTGGGACACGGGGTTGAGGTGCAGGTGGGGGTGGGGGGTGCAAGTTCTGGGAGGCAGTTTGGGTGCTGAAGGGGGCTGGGGCAGGGCATTGGGCTGCAGGAGGGGGTGCAAACGCTGCCCTCAGAACTCCCATTGGACTCAGTTCCCAGCCAATAGGATCTGCGGAGTCGGCTCTTACCCCCCCACCCCCGTAGGCCTCAGGGACATGCCAGCCACTTTTGAGAGTGGCGCAGAGCCAGGGCAGGCAGGGAGCCTGCCTTAGCCCCACTGCGCTGTTGGCCATTCAGCACCTAAAATCTCCTGGTTTGGCTTCAGTAGCCTCTGGGAGATACGGCATGATTCCGGGAGACTTCCTGCAAAACCGGGGGGTATGGCAACCCTACTCCCAAATGCACGAAACCTTTCATGATGGCCCTGTGAGCCCTTCAATTATGAATATTTGCATAAGCATTCACTACATTTTCTCTTTCTGCAAACATTTTTGTGACCAAAATCTAGTCACTCATTTTCTCAGAAATCTAATAAAGTGTGATGTGAATATTATAAAAGAAAATTTGCATTTTTATTTGCATGAATGCCCGCAATTGCTTTCACACTATTTTTCCCAGTGCTAGTATTGAATTCTTCAAAGACTGAGTCAGCCACTTCATTTTTCTCACACTTTTTTTTAGTAGATGTTTGGCTGAGGCAGTGTCCCAGAAAACATAGGAGCTAGTTTTCTAAACAATTTGAACTTTGGGTGGGTATGTAAATAAGATTTACACATTTTGGTTGGTAAAACCTTTCTTTGTTTTGAACCTCTGTGAGGGTGCTCAAAATCAGGAAAATAAGTATGTTGTGTTCTTTGAAGCTAAGTTATCTCTATCTTCTTATTGCACCCTATAGAAAAAACTTTCTGGTGTTCCCGTAAATATACTGCAACTACTTTATTGGTACTATATATAGTCGCCGTATTTCTCTTGGCAACTTTACTATGAAACATATTGGGTCTGGGTCCTCTGGTCCAGCAGGCACCCACACAAGCTGACACAGGCCTGAAGCAGCTCATTTCTCTAGTAACTATCATTCTGTCATTTAAAAAAATCCCTCTTATTTATTATTTTCATGAATTATTTCTTTTCAAGTAATATATTCATAAATTCCAAGGCCAGGAGGGACCATTGTGGTCATCTAGTCTGACCTCCCAAATAACATAGGCCTTAGAATTTCCCCAAAAAAATGCCTAGAGCAGATCTTTTAGAAAAACATCCAAAATTGTTTTTAAAATAGTGAGTGATGGAGAATCCACTGCAACCCTTGGTGTAAGCTCCTCCAATATTTAATTACTCTCACCGTTAAGTATTTATGCCTTATTTCCAGTCTGAATTTGTCTAGCTTCAACGTCCAGCCATTGGATCATGTTATAGCTTTCTGTGCCAGATTGAAGAGCCCGTTATTAAATGTTTGTTCCCCATGTGGGCACTTATAGACTGTAATCATGTCACCCCTAAACTTTCTCTTTGTTAATCTAAATGATCTTCTTGAGTCTTTCACTATAAGGCATATTTTTAATCCTTTCATTGTTCTAATGGCTCTTCTCTGAACTCTCTCCAATGTATCAACATCCTTCCTGAATTGTGGGCACCAGAACAGTATTCCAGTAGCGATCGCACCAGTGCCAAATACAGCTACATGGTGAAAGGGGGACCGGATCGTCCAGAGAAAACACAGGACTCCAGGGAGAAGCGACAGGTGCAGCCCAGATCCAGCCCCCCACATTCAAACATATCTTAGCCCTACTCACATCCCAAGCAACCAACTTCAGACATTCCTTCAACTTCCCCAGCTCCAACACCAAATATACCCAAGATGTCGAATCTGAACATGGATCTCGCAAACCAAATGTCCATCCAAAACCCCAGCTCTGAATCCCCCCACACACTCCAAAGTTCCAGTTGCACGCCCCTTCCCAACACAAACAGCCTCATTATCCCAGCTCCAGCTATTCCTCTCACACCAGAGCCCCTGCTCTGAACCTGGCCAGATATACCCAGCCCCAGCTGCAACTATCCACTCACTCTTGGGACTGAGCCTGGACTCCAAGCTCTGAAGTGGAGCTGGGCTCTAGCACCTGGCTCCAGCTTCTTGAGCCTTGCCTCTCCCTGACTGAGTCACACCGACCCTGCAGCAGGGGCTGCTCTTCTTGGCAGAGTCTGTGACACTCGCCTGTCCCTTCTCCCTGCTGTCCCGGGCAGTCCTCTCTCTGGCCCTGGGGCAGAAGTTCATGGACCTGGGGCAGAGGACAAACCAGGCAAACAGGCCCCTGCTCCTCCCAGCAGGAATCTGTCCACCCAGGCTGTAACTCAGGCCCATGCTGCCCCTTCACCCATCCTGGAGCTGGTCGCTGCTTGAGGGGCCAAAGCAGCCTCCACTCTGGGTTCCTGGCACCGGCCACGGCTCCTCTGCAAACAAAGATCTCCAATCTTGCAATTTTATCTAGAGATGGTGAGATGTGAACTCAGCCTGACCTCTGGTGGAGTGAGTTCCAAAGACATGGACCCTTCATTGGCCATGAACAGGAGTTTAAACCTTGGCTCCATAAGCTGAAGGGTTCCACTTGAGCTTAGCAGGCCTGGTGTGGAGCAGAGATTGTATTTCGGTAGTGCCTAGGTGTCCAACCAAGATCAGCATGCCATTGTGCTCGGCACACAAAATAATAGACAATCCCTGCTCTGAAGAGCTTGCAGTCTCAACAGACAAGATAGACAAAGGGTAGGGGAAAGGGATCCAACATACAAGCAGAGCGAACAGGGTGAGGGTTGACATTTCTTTTTAAAAATGCCTTGGGTGGGTTTTATTAGGAGGGGATTATCTAATTGGAAAGGCAAAGGAAGGGACAATAGAGAAGGGAGAATAAGGAGGGGAGCATGAATGGCAGGTGGAGTGAGGTTTAGGTGGAGAGGTGTAAGACGGGGGTAGGTGAAGGTTGGAGCAAACAGTCCTGAGAGAAAACTGTAGAGAGCAGTTTTATGACATTATCAGTGTCTGATGGTCCTTGCGGAGGTACCTTGCTATTGCTTCTGACAATTAGAGTTTCTCTGGGGCTGGCTCCTCCCTGGAATTTCTTTCTTCCCCAAGCCCACATGGCTCAGAGAGTTGTGCGGGGGGCGGGGGAGGAGGAGATACATGAGTCCTAGTGCTCCAAGTGGGGGAAGCCTAGAATGTGTCTAGTCCAGTGGTTCTCAAACTTTTGTGCTAGTGACCCCTTTCACACAGCAAGCCTCTGAGTGTGACACCCCCCATAAATTAAAAACACTTGTTTGTATATTTAACACCATTATAAATGCTGGAGGCAAAGCGGGGTTTGGGGTGGAGGCTGACAGCTTGCGACCCCCATGTAATAACCTTGTGACCCCCGAAGGGGTCCCGATCCCCAGTTTGAGAACCCCTGGTTTAGTCCATTTAGGACAGTGAAGACTATTTTACTGGTTTCTTTTAACAAAATTACTTCCTTTGTCATCTCTCTGGTGTTTCCTAGGTACCCTTCCATTCCATTAACATTTTGGTCCGTGTTAGTCACTATAGTAGACAGCAATTTGATTTCTCTGTTCAGTGAAGTTGGAGTATTTTTTTTTTAATTTATCCCCTCATTTTTTAAATTTTCCTTGATTTCTTTAAGAAAATTTCCTTATTCTGACTCTGGAGTAACTGGACTTGCAATCCGGTGGTAGGCACAAAGAGTCCTGTGTTTGTGCACCAATCACTTTTTTTTAGTCTTGTTCCTATGGTTGGCATGTAGGTGTTGATGTTGGGGCCTCCCTGTCAGTTTTCCATACGTAATATTTATACGTTTTGTTAGTGGAATAATACAGCAAAGGAGAAGGAAGACCCAGAACACTGAATAACATTTAAAAGAGAGACCTTCACTTGGAATTTTTGAGTGCACAGGAATGGAGGATTGAGACTTGAAACTTCTCTCCCTTGTTTGCAAAAGGGCCATTACCATTACAAACCCTTTCTTGTGAGATACTTCTCTGGGCCGTTAACTAAAATTCCTTGCCCTCCCCCCTTATGTCTGCACTGCTGTCAGAGCTGTCATTGCAGCACTGTAGACAAATCTGCGCTAGCTTTAAGCTAACTAGTGAGGGTATTGATAGCTGTGAAACAATAGCAGCCTGGGCTGTACAAACCCGCCTGGGACCCTAGCTGGGCTGCTAGCCCTTGCTCAAGTCTGTGCTGCAGTGGCTTCTCTACACTTGATGCTCACATACTAGTTGGATAAAAGCCAGATCAGGTATGCTGCAGTCACACCTCCAATTGCAGTGTAGACCTACTCACAGACTCAGATACAATTCAAACCATTTTGTTCTCCGAGAAAAAGAAATATTAAAAGAAAAAATGTGCAAGGAAAGATTCTTATGTCTCAGTATTAAATCTTTGTCCTGACTAAGAGAAATGGAGAAACGGTTTTAAAAAAATAATAAAATCTGGAATGTATTGTCCTGTTCGTTGTGAGAAAACTCTGCATGTTTTTAGCATTAGGTCAGCTTTCCCCTCTCTAATGGCTTAGTATTAATCTACCCAGTACCCACACTAAACAGGAGTCTGTCCTAGAAGAATATGGACAAATAAAGGCTGAACAAGCATAGATTGCACTAGCTGGGAGGAAGTCCTGCGTGCATGCACATGGAGTATTTCTGCACAGGGAGTTACACTGCAAGTACAAGAAGATTCTCTTTCTCCCCCTTCCTCCAGGTGGTCCCAGGCAGGGAGCAGCTATAATTTGGCTATTTGCACCACCTGAGCACAATGGGAACTGGCTAGTGCAGGCATTAGTGTTCCATACCCACAGGTAAGATGGGTGTAGGCAGGTGAGACCATGGCTCAGGTCCTGCTGCATGCTGGCAAGCCCTGGAAGGCTGCACTGGGAGAAGTCCAACAGGAGCTTCTGGTGAGTGCAATCCTGCCACTGCTCCAGGGGTGCATTCAAGTGCAGATGTAAAACAATTATTTCACTTTCCTAAATTTGAAGATGCATGTAAGTAAATGGACAATTATTTTGTTTGTTTGTTAGGTTCCCCCTATTTCCCAGCTGTTCCAACTTCCTGTGGGAGAGACATTTCCACTTCCTCCTACTGCAGGGCCTCTACCTTCAACCACAAAGAAAAGCATAGGGGTCAATTGTGCAGTTGTTAAGTATTTTTTAAAAGAAAACCATGCATGAATCCCTTACTTCCTTCTTTAATTCTTCTTTTCCCTTTTCTTCCTCTAGCTTAATTTTTTTTCCTGTTTTTACCTTTTCTATTTCCCTAATATTCTTAACTGCTTTTCTCTTAGAATTTCAAAAGCTGCCACTTTGCATTCCTTTTTTTTTCCATAACCCTTTAGATCTCTCTTCTCCATCTTCCCATCTCATTTTGGAACAATATTTTCCCTTTCTTATTATATCATCTACTCTCTTTTTTTCCCTGTGTTGTATTCTTGGCCTCTTCTCATGCCTGTTCTCCCTCCCCCATTTCTTCTTGATAGAAAACACTGCTAATCATCCTTACTTTTCATCTCCTTTTCTGAA
Organism: Eretmochelys imbricata; assembly: GCF_965152235.1. Classification (NCBI taxonomy): domain Eukaryota; kingdom Metazoa; phylum Chordata; order Testudines; family Cheloniidae; genus Eretmochelys; species Eretmochelys imbricata. The sequence goes on from NC_135575.1 coordinate 82,788,433, forward strand.
TCTTAAGTGAAGTCTTTCTGATCTCCGTGTGTGTTCTGTGGCAGTGTGTGCCAGGATTGGGACAGAGTGAGACTGAAAGCCGACTCACTAAAGCAACAATCCAGAATCCTCTTGAAAGCAAAGTTAACTTTTTGATTCATTATCTCCTGAGAACTGGCAAGCTCTCGCCACCTTTGTAAGTTTCACCTACTTACATTTTGAACTTGTTTGTGAAGTTTAGTTGAATAGGAAAGCAAATGGGATGTGGGTTTTAAATGCATTGTTCAAACATATTTAACTGTTTTTTTATATCTGGTGTGAGTCACGTTGTTGTTTTTGGTCAACATTTTGCCTCTTGTCAGAGAACCAGGCTAGTAACATCAGCAAATGGAGGAAGTCAGTGTATCTAAACAGTTGGCCGTTCATTTTGGCAAACCTCAGGGCCACATTCAGTGCTGACTTGTACCCATGCAGTCTTATGAAATTTAGTGGAATTGTACAAGTAAATGAGCACAACATTTGATCCAAAGACTAGAGAGAGCATTCCTGAGGACAGTTGCTTGTGGCACTCTATGCTATTTGGAAAGGTCTCGTCATATGGTCTTTTTAACTCCATAGAAGCCTCATAGATTGCTGTAGTTCTGTGGTAACTGGAGAAGCAGCAACACATTATATGATGTGAGGTTTAATTAGATCCCACATAGATTGAGGCTTCAGGCCAAAAGTCCCTGTGTTTCGCCACCCGAGCAGTGTTTAGTGTAGTTGCCTCATGAGTCTTGACCTGTATTGTTACTAGATACATGCACAAAGGCAGCCTTTGGACCTGATCCTGCAATATGTTGACTACACCTTATGAATTGTCATTCACCATTAACACCTAGGGAAATCAGCAGGAGTGGAGTACACTCACCACCTCATGGGAGGCGGGAAGCGCCCTGCAGAATTTCTTTTTCTTATACATTAATAGCATCTGAATGTGCCATGTCGGGGGCAGATGTGCAAGGTAATCCAAGTCCTTGACCAGAAGAACTTTGTCATAAATGACAAAGATGGATGAAAAGTGAGAGAGGTGCACCAAAATTTACACCAAATATGATGTCCGCAAATCAAGAATTTGTCAGCCAAGCAGCTCCTGCCTTTCCTGGTGCTTATTTAAAACAGGTACTCTTTTTATGCATGCATTTACACCAAAAACATCATTTTTTTGAGTTCATAAAGATCCAGTTGGGTTGAACGTCCACATAAATTCTTTCAGTTCCAATTGGCATGCCAAATCTTTAAAGTAGCATTCTAAACATTATAGATCACAATTTCCTCACTCAACAAGTGTTACAGCCAGCACAGGGGAATTCTAAATTAGACCTTCCTTGTCCTAACAGATAAAGAGGAACTGATCACACAACTAAAAGTTAATGGTATTTTAGGTACAAGTGATCATGACTTGATCGCATATATAATGTGCAAGCGGAATAAAATCCACCCTAATACCATATATACTTGATGCTTTAATAGGGCCCATTTCACAAAGCTAAAACAATTCTGAGCCAAATCAGCTGGGAGGAAGAATTTAATGAAAAGAATGTGTGAATAATAATTGGGATAATTTAAGAACACTTTACTACATGCCCCAAAATTCACAATCCCACAACTGAGGAAGGAAGGCTGTGCTTGTTTAAGAAATCAACATGGTTTAGAGGGGAAAGTAAGTCAGCTGAAAAAAAAATTTTTAAAAGAAAAAAGGGAAAGTTGATAGTAATGAATATAACTCAGAAGTTAGGATAATTGCTAAGGGAAGCCAAGGGACACAAGGAGAAATCTATGGCCAGTAGAGGTCAGGACAATAAGAAGGAGTCTTTAAAAATAAGTTAGGAACATAAAGAATCCTGACAATGGTGTTGGGCCATTGCTAGATGAAAATGGTAGAATTATCTTTACTCTTCCATTTATATATTTGGAAGTTGCTACTAAAAATAGACATTTTTAAATCAGCAGGTCTAGATAACTTTGCAGCCAGAGGTTTTAAAAGAGCTGGATGAGGAAATTGCTTGATTTTTCAATAAGTCTAGGTGCATTATGTAAGTTCTAGAAGACTGGAAGAAAGCTAATGTTGTGCCAAATTTTCTAAAAAGGGTAAATAGGACAACCCGGGTAATTATAAGCTTATCAGCCTCACATCGATCCTGGGAAAAATAATGGAGTGGCTGATACAGGACTTGATTAATAAATGTAACCCTTCTGCCCGTCAGAGTTGGCAGCAACAAGGGCCGGGTTCAATATCTAGGGGATCCATTCCAATAACACAATGCAAACCGGCTCGAGCCCCCACCCAGTGACCTGGGACAAATATATACCACCCCCGCTGGGCGCCTCCAAGAGGCAATACTTCCCCTCTCGCAAGCACATAGCCTGAGTGTAGCAAAATAATAACAGAGAGAATAATAACAGAGAGAAACAATGTGGCATTATGTTGGGGAAACACCACCAACAGGATTCATAACACAACCCATGAGCAAAAAAAAACCCACCCCAGGCAAATTGGGGCATGCCCTTTTCCCTTTGGTTCTTGAGTCCAGCAACCCCAAATCACCCAAAGTCCCAAAAGTCCAATGCCCCAAAAGTCTCTGTCCCTGGTCAGGGCAGCCCCAGAGTTCGAAAGTTTATCTGCGGAGCTTTACCTCCCAACCTGGGTGGAAATGGGACGGGGGTAAGAGGCACCTTACATGATCTGAAGCTGACCGCCCCATAGCTCCATAGCGGCGCTCCGCTCCGCTCCGCCAGCCGCCCCACAAACTCCTTCGCTGCGCTCCGCCAGCCACCCCACGAACTCCTTCGCTCAGCTGCGCTCCGCTCCGCCAGCTGCCCCACGAACTCCTTCGCTCAGCTCCACGACCCACAAGCAGCTTCTGCCATCCACACACTGCTCCGCGTCGAACTGCTTCACCAGCCGTGCCGCAAACTGCTCCACAATATATCTTCAGGCTCCCCCACTACTTAACACAACACTCAGTGATTTCAGCTCTTAGGTGAATTCCGCTTGTAGTAGGGGAGCCCCAGTGCTGGTGCACTGTCAGCCCAAAGTGAGCTCAGCAGCCTATAACTAGACTTCTAATGAAATCAAAATTAGCTCTGATATTCCACAGTGGAGAGAGGAGGAAGTGCAATTAGCATGTAAGGCCCTCACCAAGGGGCCCATGCCACCAAGTATTAATACTTGTCCCCAGCCTCTCTCTATTCACACAGTTTTGGAACCCATGACCCTTGCCTAGCGAGTGCTACTTAGTTGATGGTGAATCCCTCCATCATAACAAAAGGCCACGTACAGTTCCAAGCACAGTTCCCATAATCAGGGTAATAACAATTTATTCTTCCTGCCCCAATAACAGAGACGCTGGGGATCCCACAGCAGCCAAAGTGACCATTTGAGCAGCTATGGTCTCATTCTAGGCGTGGTGGGTGTGCCTATGCAAATGACATCGGCCCCTGAAGTTCTTTTCCACAACTTGCCACACCTCACCACCAGATGTCAGGGTGGAGCTCATCCTGACACTGCTTACATCCTCCCCCCAGCCGAGACTTTGTTGTCCCGACAAATCACACCCCCTTTATACCAACTCATTGGTTTCCTCCAAAGGGCCTCAGGAAGCCCACTTTAGCTTCCACAAGCCTGTGTGCTAAATGTATTGGCTCCTCACTAGTCACCCCAGGTGCATCATAAGTTAACCGTTTCACTGGTCTTATCACCCTGTCTCGTCTATTGAGAATCTCTGTTGCCGAGGTAGGGGGAACATCCTCTTGAGTGACGGATGGAGAGGCTTCCCTGGAGGGTCCCTCGGCTACTGGCGTAGGCCCCTGCACTCCTAGTTCTAACGCTGGAGGGTCCAAGGTGCCCAGGACATCCTCTACCTGTCTGTCCCCATTGTCCAGTAACCTGTGTGTGTCATCACAGGGGGGGTCTCATCAGCAGCACTGGGGTATCAGAAAGGGGCCTAAATAGTTCCGCCATTGGGTTTAGGGCGGAAGAGGGAAAACTCTCGTTTGGTTCAGCTGATCGAGACTGAAATCTTGTCTCCATCCCAGGATACACCAGGGTTGTGTCTTCCTCCTCAGACTCACTCTCAGATGTGCAGAATAGGGGTAAGTTAGCTGCAGGGGGCCCACTGTCTGTGTTGGATGGCGGCTTTGGTCTAGCACCTCTGTTCTGCCCGGCGGCCCTGCCGTGGCCCATCTCATAAGGGGTGCTTACCAATTCCCCCACAGGGAGCAAAAGGTTTCTATGCACCGTCTTTATTTGCCCTGGACCGTCTTCAGGTTTGATCTTGTAGACCGGCAGATCTCCCAGCTTTTCCATCACCAGGTAAGGTATTGCCTTCCATCTGTCAGCTATCTTGTTTGCCAGCAATACCCAAATTTCGCAGCAGGACTCTGTCCCCCAGCTGGAGCTCCTGCGAACGCACTCTAGCATCATATCGATGTTTGTTGCGGTCTGCGTTCTTCCGAGCCGCAGCGGTAGCTAAGCGATAAGCACCCCGCAGCTTTTCTCTTAGTCGGGATACATATTGCTGATGAGTTTCATAGCTATCTCCGTCCTCTGATACACCAAAGCACAAGTCTATGGGTAATCTTGGTTCTCGCCCAAACATCAAGAGATATGGGGTGACTCCCGTAGCATCGTTCTTTGTGGCATTGTAGGCATGCACCAGAAATGCGACATGCTGGCTCCAGGTTGCCTTCTGCTCTGGTCGCAAAGTTCCCAACATATCTAATAGGGTTCGATTGAACCTCTCTGGCTGAGGATCACCTTGGGGGTGATAAGGCGTTGTCCTAGACTTTTTAATTCCTGCTATCTTCAGCACCTCCTTCAGAAGGTGACTCTCAAAATCCCGCCCCTGATCAGAGTGTATCCGAGCCGGGAATCCATAGACTGAGAAATATTTGTCCCACAATACTCGAGCAACGGTGGTGGCCCTCTGATCACGTGTGGGATATGCTTGTGCATACCGTGTAAAATGGTCAGTCACTACTAGAATGTTTCCAACATTCCTCTTGTCTACCTCTACAGACAAGAAATCAATGCATACCAACTCCAAAGGTTTGTTGCTGGTGATGTTCTTGAGATATGCAGCCCTCGTGGGCAGAGTTTTCCTTTGAACACATCGAGCGCAAGTCTCACATTTCCTGCGAACATCTTCAGCCATTCGGGGCCAATAGAACCTACTACGAATAAGTTCCAGGGTCCTCTCCATCCCTAAATGCCCAAAGTCATCATGCAGGGCCCTCATGGCCAGGGCTCTGTACTTTTTTGGCAGTACTAGTTGTGCTTGTTGTTTTTGTAAAGGGTCAGTGGTCATTCGGTGTAGCACTCCCTGAATCAGTTTTAGTTTGGTCCATTCTCTCAATAGTAGTTTACCCTCCGGGTTAGGTGGGACAACCGCAGCTGGGCTTCGCCCCTCCCTTTTGGCAAGTAGTGTATCACGAATGTCAATATCTTGCCGCTGGGCTTCTTGCCAGTCAGCCGCATTGAGCATGGGCAAAGGAGATTGGTCTAATGCAATATAGTTCACTGAAGCAGAAGGCATGCATTCAGGGGGCAGGCCCAAAGCTTCTGCAACACATCCCTGAAAGCCCTCACGGGCCTCTGGCTCTCGGCGACTCACACTGCAAATAGCTCTCACTCCATCTGTGGGTATCACAGCAACTTCTGGAGCCTGCGGACGCCTGGACAATGCATCTGCATCTACATTGCTTCTCCCTGATCGGTACTGAATGCTGAACTCATAGCTAGCCAAGGCAGCCACCCATCTCTGCCCTGTAGCATCCAGCTTAGCACTTGTTAACACATAAGTCAGTGGATTGTTGTCTGTCCACACCTGGAACTGAGCACCATACAAGTAGTCTCGAAATTTCTCAGTGATGGCCCATTTCAAGGCCAAAAATTCCAGCTTGTAGGTGGGATAGCGAGTTTCACTATCAGACAATCCTCGGCTGGCAAAGGCTACAGGTTTACATTTGCCTTCCACTTCCTGGTACAGGACTGCTCCCAGACCCTCCAAACTGGCATCAGTATGCAGGATAAATGGTTTGCTTGGGTCAGCAAAAACTAGGACTGGAGCATGAGTTAGGCAAGTAATGATTTCTCGAAAAGCCCTTTCACATCTCTCATCCCACCGTGGCCCAAATGGTGCAAAGGGGCCATTGTGTCTCTGCACAGGAGGCTTTGGGGACCTCCCCTTATTCTTGGACTTAGATTTGTTCTTGCTGGACTGATGTCCCCTGGTAAGATCATTCAGAGGCTTTACAATCATAGCATAGTTTTTCACAAATCTGCGGTAGTAGCCACTAAATCCAAGAAAGGTCTTGAGTTCTCTGTAGTTACTTGGACGTGGCCATGTAGTGAGTGCTTCTATTTTATCAGGATCAGTACTCACACCTTCTTGGGACACAATGTGACCCACATACTTCACTGAGGTTCTGCAGAACTGGCATTTGTCAATTGAAAGCTTCAGACCATAATCCTCCAACCTATCAAGCACTTTAAGAAGTCTTTCTTCATGCTCCTCTAAGGTTCTTCCAAACACAATCAGGTCATCCAAATAAACTAACACTTGCAGTAAATTCATGTCTCCCACAACTTTCTCCATGAGACGTTGAAAGGTGGCAGGTGCTCCAGAAATCCCTTGGGGCATGCGTTCGAACTGATAAAACCCTAATGGGCAGATGAAGGCTGTCTTCTCCTTATCTTCTTCTCCCAGAGGGATCTGGTAGTATCCACTTCGAAGATCCAACACAGAGAACCACTGGCTTCCCAGCAAACAGTCTAAGGCATCTTGCACTCGAGGCATAGTGTACTGGTCGACCACAGTACGGCTGTTTAGGGTGCGGTAGTCAATACACATCCGGATTTTCCCATTCTTTTTGCGGACTACCACAATGGGTGAGGCGTATGGGCTACGGGACTCTGTAATGATGCCATTCGCAGCCAGCTCCTGAAGATGATGTCGCACATCTTCCATCTCAGAGAGAGCAATCTTCCTAGATCTCTCCCTGAAAGGTCGAGAGTCATGTAGTCTGATATTGTGCTCTACTCCTTTTGCACATCCCACATCCCACTCATGCAGTGAGAACACCTTGGATCTTTCACAAAGTTTCTTCCTCAGGCGATCTTTCCAGTCCTCGGACACTGGTGAATCTCCAAAGTCAAACTTTGCTGGGTCTATTGTCGGAACTTGAGTTTCACACTGGGGTTTTACAATCGACTCAGGCTCAGAGAGGTCTGCTATCTTTTGTCCTTGCTTCACAACAACATCACGACTCGTTTCATTAGCAATCAGTATAGTCACCCTTTCCTGGGCTTCAGCAGGTAGGGTTATGACTCCACTGGGGACCAACACTCCTTCAGGGAGCTCTCCTCCCATCGGCTGCTCTATCATTGCTAACGTCCCTTTACTGCCTTTCAGACAGGTACTCATGACAAGCACTTCTTGCTCCGTCCTTGCAGGCACTACTAAGGGGGTTGTGCCCGCGTACTTCAGTGCCCCAAGCGGTAGCTCAGATGTGTCCCTTTTAGCGCTCTCAATTTTCCTATAGGCTTCAGCACAAAGCGTATGGATCATCAGGGTATTCAGGTATTGGTCCCCAGCCCGCCTTCTGCAGTAATCCGCAAGTACCTTGAAGAGACTGGAGTTGGTCCCTATCAGCACAGACACATCAGAAGTCCCTTTAGGGTCAGGGCATATTAAGGCAGCTGTGTCTACCTCTTCTCTTACCCCAGCAAATAATCTTAACTTACGACAAGAGTCTGACTCAGCATGGGGCAGCACAACCTTTTCCAATATTTGCCCCAGAGCTTTTGTCCAATCATCAGCCGAGGCTGCAGCCCCTGAGCTAGAAGCTGCTGAGCCAGGGCCCAACAAACCTGACATATTAGCCATTATACAAACAGTAATTTCCTCAAAATATAAGCACAAACAAAACAAAAAAAAATATAAATTGTTTCCCAATGTAGTGGATCACTCAACAGGTGCTTGCGAGGGGTACTGACCCAGGCTATCCCGGACGAGCCCCCAAAAATGTAACCCTTCTGCCCGTCAGAGTTGGCAGCAACGAGGGCCGGGTTCAATATCTAGGGGATCCATTCCAATAACACAATGCAAACCGGCTCGAGCCCCCACCCAGTGACCTGGGACAAATATATACCACCCCCGCTGGGCGCCTCCAAGAGGCAATACTTCCCCTCTCGCAAGCACATAGCCTGAGTGTAGCAAAAGCCTTTTAATAACAGAGAGAAACAATGTGGCATTATGTTGGGGAAACACCACCAACAGGATTCATAACACAACCCATGAGCAAAAAAAAACCCACCCCAGGCAAATTGGGGCATGCCCTTTTCCCTTTGGTTCTTGAGTCCAGCAACCCCAAATCACCCAAAGTCCCAAAAGTCCAATGCCCCAAAAGTCTCTGTCCCTGGTCAGGGCAGCCCCAGAGTTCGAAAGTTTATCTGCGGAGCTTTACCTCCCAACCTGGGTGGAAATGGGACGGGGGTAAGAGGCACCTTACATGATCTGAAGCTGACCGCCCCATAGCTCCATAGCGGCGCTCCGCTCCGCCAGCCGCCCCACAAACTCCTTCGCTCCGCTGCGCTCCGCCAGCGGCCCCACAAACTCCTTCGCTCCGCTGCGCTCCGCTCCGCCAGCCACCCCACGAACTCCTTCGCTCAGCTGCGCTCCGCTAGCTGCCCCACGAACTCCTTCGCTCAGCTCCACGACCCACAAGCAGCTCCTGCCATCCACACACTGCTCCGCGTCGAACTGCTCCACACTATATCTTCAGGCTCCCCCACTACTTAACACAACACTCAGTGATTTCAGCTCTTAGGTGAATTCCGCTTGTAGTAGGGGAGCCCCAGTGCTGGTGCACTGTCAGCCCAAAGTGAGCTCAGCAGCCTATAACTAGACTTCTAATGAAATCAAAATTAGCTCTGATATTCCACAGTGGAGAGAGGAGGAAGTGCAATTAGCATGTAAGGCCCTCACCAAGGGGCCCATACCACCAAGTATTAATACTTGTCCCCAGCCTCTCTCTATTCACACAGTTTTGGAACCCATGACCCTTGCCTAGCGAGTGCTACTTAGTTGATGGTGAATCCCTCCATCATAACAAAAGGCCACGTACAGTTCCAAGCACAGTTCCCATAATCAGGGTAATAACAATTTATTCTTCCTGCCCCAATAACAGAGAAGCTGGGGATCCCACAGCAGCCAAAGTGACCATTTGAGCAGCTATGGTCTCATTCTAGGCGTGGTGGGTGTGCCTATGCAAATGACATCGGCCCCTGAAGTTCTTTTCCACAACTTGCCACACCTCACCACCAGATGTCAGGGTGGAGCTCATCCTGACACTGCTTACGTAAAGAATTAAAGGAGGGCAGTGTTATTAATACAAATCAAGATGGATTAATGGCAAATAGATTCTGTCAAACTAAGTTAATGTCTTTGAACCGTGGCCAATGGGAGCTTCGGGGGAGGTACCCACAGGCAAGAGCAGTGCATGGAGCCCTCTGCCCACCCCTTCCCCCTCCGGGGCTCAGGGACGTGGAGCTGGCCGCTTCCCGGAGCAGCGCGCTTCCCGGAGCAGCGCGGGGCCAGGGCAGGCAGGCAGGGAGCCTGCCCTGACCCTGCTGCGTGCCGCTGCCACTCCGGAGCCGCTCCTGGTAAGCAGTGCTGGGCCAGAGCTCGAACCCCTCCTGCATCCCACACGCCAGCTCCCTGCCCTGAATCCCCTGTCACACCCCTCCTGCACCCCAACCCCCTCCCCTGAGCCGCCTGCTGCACCACTGCCCTGAGCCCCCTCCCACACTCTGCACACCAACCCCTTTCCCTGAGCCCCCTCGTACACTCCGCACCCCTCCTCTGCACCAACCCCTTACCCTGAGCCCCTTCCTGCACACCGCAGCCCCTCCCACGTCCCGCGCTCCCTCCTGCACCCCAACCCCCTACCCCAGCCATACATTCATGGCCCTGCATACAATTTCCCCACCCAGATGTGGCCTTCGGGCCAAAAAGTTTGCTGACCTCTGTCATAGAATCATAAATTATCAGGATTGGAAGGGACTTCAGGAGGTCATCTAGTCCAAACCCCTGCTCAAAGCAGGACCAGTCCCCAGCTAAATGATTCAAGTGTGTCCTAGTGTGATGTGTCCAAAACAGTGTCCAAAACAGCTAAAGCGATCCTGAGGTGCATAAACCAGGAACTCTCGAATAGGAACACAGAGGTTGTTATCTGTGTATTTGGCAGAGGTGTGGCCTCTCCTGGAATACTGTGTCCAGTTCTGGTGTCCACAATTCAAGAAGGATGTTTATGCATTGGAGAGGTTCAGAGAAGAACTGTGAGAATAGTTAAAGGATTAGAAAACATGCCTTGTAATGATAGACTCAGTCTATTTAGTTTAACAAAGAGAAGATTATGGATTAAGATTATGGGGTGGCTTGATTACAGTCTATAAGTACCTATGTGGGGAACAAATATTTAATAATGGAATCTTCAGTGCAGTAGAGGAAGGAATAACACAATCCAATGGTTGGAAGTTGAAGCTTGACAAATTCAGACTGGAAATAATATGTAAATTTTTAATGGTGAGAGTAATTAACCCTTGGAACAATTTACCAAGGGTCTTGGTGGATGTTTCATCACTGACCATTTTAAAATCAAGTTTGGATGTTTTTCTAAAATATATGCTCTAGGAATTATTTTTTGGGGAAATTCTATGGCCTGTCTTATACTGGAGTTCAGACTAGATGATCACAATCGTCCCTTCTGGCTTTGGAATCTATTAATCTATTGCTAGGGTAGCCAAAATTCAGGTCTTTGCAGGGTGTTTTTCATTTGGATTAGAAATGAGTGAAACAGTTATGATGTTTTCTTAGTGTAACTTGTTTCTTTGCAGAAAGTTACACCCTTCCTGATTCCATGAACAGCAGCAAGAACAAACAGTGTACAGTCAGCCCTCTTCAGCAGAAATCCCATGTAAGGCATGCCAGCCCTTGTCCCAAAAACCAGATATCTTTTTGCCTTTGCTTCTCTCCAGGGACCCTAGAGACTCTTTCTGCTCACTCACTGTGTTTAACACAGAGCCCTCTTGCAATCCCCAGCCACTGCGTTTGGAACCAGGAAAACCCTGTTCGCTCTACAGTCTTCCACAGCCTCAAGACCCCAAAAGTCTTGTCTTAGCCTTTGTCTCCTGGGCTTCACCATTCTCACAGCCCTTTTTCCAGGACTTCACAGTTCTCCCCAGTTGAGGCTTCTTTCCCAGCTGACTCCTGCTCCTTGAAATTGCATCCCTTTCAGGTGGCAGATGTGGAGACCCCCACCCCACCCGTTCTCCTGGTCTGTGTAACCTTGCATCTGTACTGTCTGCATCCCTGCCTAAGAGGCAGGAAGTTCCTATACACATGACTGTGAGCAGGCATGTGACCAACAACTACAGCGCCCAGTTTTAAAGGGCCCGAGGGCCATACCAGGAGCACTGGGACACGTACTTACACCTGAAGGCCCAGTGTTGTGTCACAGTGCCCTAATGACATTCATGGTGGTTATCTGAATAGCATTCACTCTTTTCTACCGAGAGTTTTGCCCTGAGTGACTACCTCAATGACTTTTAATGGGCAACCCATTCTCTTTCATGACAGAAATGTTCAGCTTGTTATGGATTTACTTTTACTAGTTTCACACTTTTCATATTTTGCTGGCCTGTAGAAAGAGTATTTTCAAATCAAGTGTGGACAACTTTTGTGAAATGCCCAGTTTAATGATATTATCAACTTTTCTGAAGGTTGGACAAACCTGTTCAATGCAGAACTGCAAGAGTTGTGTGGTTTGTTACTTTTTTAAGGTTAATCTTGTTTTAGATTAGAAAAAAAATTCCTATGACAATCGTGTATATTAGATATTGACTAAGGCTTTAGAAATAATCTGTTTTGTAGTTTATCTTGTGTTTCCTTTAATTTCTTCTCAGTTGGTTTTCATTGTGTCTGTTGTATGAGATCTTTGTCTCAGACTTAAAATATTCCTGCTTTCTTTTTGGAACATTTCTTCAAGCTTTTTTTTTTTTCCCCGTGCATGCATGAAATGCTTAATGCCCTCTATCTCTGTGAAACTGTTTTGTATATAACTCTAAAAGCTCCCTTAGGACTGTAGGGTTTTTCTAATGGAGCAATTTAAACATTTTCCACACAAATGCGCATGCAGGGTAAATGGCTTTACAAAAATTAAAGAATATTTGTTAGATATTTCCACTGTTTTTATTAAAGATCTGTAGCTGCAGCTATGGTAGAAATATATTTGTCAAACACATTTAGAATAACTTCTGCTATTGGTAGAGAAATAAATGAACCTTATAAAGCTAGGAATTCGGAAATTAATGAGGAGAGAAACAATAGAAAGCTATTTAGGTTGATCTGATATTATCATAGGCTTGCTATTCTATTACTTGCATACATGTTTTTAAACCTATACAAATGAATAGAATATTCAGTTCACAAAGAAAGTTGATGGGACAGGAACCTTCAAATGATGAGGATATGAAATACAGCAACAACTGGGAAACCACAAATCGTATGTACATAGAATGGAAGTTTAGAATTAAAATGGTAAGACCGTCCTTCTCACACAAGAAGTAGTGTGATGTTAGATTATCTTCTTAAGATATGTATTGAAACATATGTCTCATAAAAATCAGTGGATTGTATGGAATAGGGCTGAGACGAGAAATTCTGTTCTGCAGAGGATTTCAAGATCAAGATTTCAGCTGGGTCTTTTCAAAGGGGGTTAAGTTTGAAAGTCAGTGGAATTTAGGAACTAAACTCTTTTAGGCCCCTTTGAAAATCCCACTTGTAGCATAGGTGAGCTCTCAGGGTATTGAACATTATGTTGATTAAACTTGCTGTGAACAGCTATGTTAGATGACACTGGACTTAAAAAGTCAGTGACAGCTGGTGGCATGTCTATATTAGGATTCCCAATGCTGCTAACACTAATGGCACTAAAACTGTGTTAGCAATGAAGGGGAATTTTTGCAAAATGTTTCGAGTATAGACCATGCTAAACACCCTCTGAAATGGTATAGAAAATTGCTTTTGTCTTGTCTACACTAGTGCTTTACCTACTTTCAATATTAGTTGAGGGAAAGCCTTTTGCTGATAATCATTGTTAGAAATGGCTCTGTTTCAAAAAGTTGGGCAGGCTGGAGCGGTTTGGTGTCTGGAGCCTTGTCAGCGCTCAGAAATCTACCCATTGCTGACAATGGATATCAGCTATATATGTGACTGAACTGGTACTGAATGATTTGAACTGTCCCCTGAGCAGGGCACAGCCATGCTTTCTGAAGTGGAGCTAAATGGTTTGGTCCTGTCTACGCTTGCGGTTAAACAGTTTTCAGCATTGGTTCAGCAGCATCCATTATAGGCACCAGATGTGTTCTTGACAATGGGTAAATTTCTTAGTGTAGACAAAATTTAGGTGTAGATATAGAATATATAATTTCTAATGTATTTCTCTCCACATGAGTATGTATTTGCTTATAGACTCTTAGGTACCATGTTGTGAGAACAATAATAACATCTTGATAGATACATATTGTCTATTTAATTCCCGCTCCCTATTATAAATGGAGGATATGGCACATCATTTAATTTTTTTTTTCTTTTTTTTCTTTTTCTTTTTCTTTTTCTTTTTCTTTTTCTTTTTTGGTATGGGCTAATCTGTAAAATTTTACATAGGATGAGTATTATAATTTCAAAATTTCTTGAGAATAAGTATGAATGGTCCAAATGAACAAGTGTGTGACTAGGGCAGGGGAGGACAAACTGCTGGATCCAGCCCGTCAGGGCTTTCAATCCAAGCCCGCAGGCTTGCCAGTCAGATGGTGCAGCGGGGCTAAGGCAGGGTCCCTGCCTGCCCTGGCCCTGCACCACTCCTAGAAGCGGATGGCACTGCGGCCGCTGGGGGGTGGGGGGGGCAGAGGGCTCCATGTGCTGCCCTGGCCTGCTGGCACCACCCCCCACAGCCCCCATTGGCCAGGAACGGGGAATCGCAGCCAGTGGGAGCTTCAGGGGTGGTACCCGCAGGCGAGGGCAGCGTGCAGCGGAGCCACCTGTCTGACCCCACCCCCAGGAGCCACTGCCGGACATGCCGGCCACTTCCAGGAGTGGCATGGGGCCAGAGCATGCAGGGAGCCTGCCTTAGCCCCACTGTGCGCCACTGCCACCCCAGAGCCACTCAAGGTAAGTGGTGCCTGGCCGGAGCCCACATTGCGAACCACTCCTGCACCCCAACCCCCTGCCCTGAGCCCCCTCCTGCACCCCGCACCCCCTGCCCTGAGCCCCCTGTCACACCCCTCTGCACCCCACCCCCCTGCCCTGAGCTCTCCTCCTGCACCCCAACCCCTTGCCCTGAACCCCTTCTTGCACACCGCACCACACCCTGCACCACACCCTGCACTCCCTGCTGCACCCCTGCCCCAGCACTATGTTCATGGCCCTGCATACAATTTCCCCGCCCACATGTGACCCTTGGGCCAAAAAGTTTGCCCACTCGTGGACTAGGGTATGCTGAGTTCTAGATTGTAGTTTTGACACCTTTCCACTCCCCGATCTTGGTGTCACGCTGTTCTCCTGGTGCAAATTAGATCAGACTGAAGATTACTTTAATTTGCACCAGTTGCCCCAAAGTTCCCTTCTGGGAGCTAGGGATTTTTGGGTGCACAGCTTTTCTGTAGCCACACTCTCTGTGCTCAGAGAAAGGGTGTCTTAATAGAGATACACCATTTGATTGTCCCCCTTGCCAGGCAAACTCTTCTGAGGGCTTTACTGCTGTTCATTGCAGGGAGGAGCAAAGCTTCATTTGTATTACTTGCCACAGCTTGATACGTTGCTTGATAATCAGAGCCATCTTGTGTGATCTCTGGACCTGGATCCAGTAGGAGGAGAGAATAAATGAAGTACTTGACTGAACTGTTGCCAATGTCAAAGTAATTGTCTTTTTACAGGGGAAAGAAGAAAATATGAAACGAACAAAAAATGTGTGGCCCTCCAGAGATGAACCAAAATTTCAGTAACTGTTGTTTTGCGCGAGACCTTTTATGTAGAAGTAGTTAGATTGTCTCAGGTTTCCAGCTACAAGTACCTTAAAAGCACTAGTCCATAAAGTCAAAAGACAAAAAGAGACGCCTTGTGTGTAGATATTGCATAAATATGAGTGCAACAATTCCCTCCTTATAATCTCTCTAAATACAATAAGAGTGACGCCAAGTAGAAACCATATTTTCAGACTGGAGGCCAGGGGCGCGCAAACTTTTTGGCCTGAGGGCCACGTTGGGTTTCTGAAATTGTATGGAGGGCTGATTGGGGGAGGCTGTACCTCCCCAAACAGCCAGGCGTGGCCCGACCCTATCTGACCCATCCCCCCACTTCTTGCCCCCTGACAGCCCCTCCCCCCGGGACTCCTGCCCTCCATTAGCCCGTCCAATTCCTCCTCTCCTTCATGATTGCCCTTCCAGGACCCCTGTCCCCATTCAACCCCCCTGTTTCCTGCCCTCTGACTGCCCCAACCACTGTCCACACCCCCGGCCCCTGACCACTCCCTCTGCCCTCTATCCAACTCCCCGGCCCTATTACCGCGCTGCCTGGAGCACCGGTGGCTAGTGGCGCGGCTAGCACAGAGCACCAGGTCAGGCTGGGCTCTGCAGCTGCGCTGCCCCAGGAGCTCGCAGGCCCCCCCGCCCAGAGCATGGGGCCAGTGGCGCAGTGAGCTGAGGCTGCGGGGGAGGGGGAACAGCGGAGGAAGGGCCGGGAGCTAGTCTCCTGGGCCAGGAGCTATGGGGCCGGCCAAGAGGGGCCTATGGACCGTAGTTTGCCCAACTCTTCTGTAGGCTCATTATCTTTAAACTAACCATTGTGGCTCTTCTTCAAGGACTTATGCAATTTGGTTGAGCAGTTGTTAGTTTAACTGTAAGCTGTTGTCAATCATTTTGTGTTTTTGTTGTTTGCCAGGTTCCTCCATATGCATCTCAGGGGGGAAAAAAGCATGAATGTTTAATAATGGAAAATATTTGATTGTTGTACCCAAAGCCAACATTCGGAGTCTTTTTAAAAGCAATTTTAAAAAAACTGATGTGTGTAAAATTGTAGTTGACAAGAAAGAAGTGCTATCATACCGACACCCCATTGCAGATTGTATCTGAAATGCTTTGGCTGTGTCTGAACTAGACTGTACGCTGCTTGGGGCAGGGACTGTCTTCTTTGTAGTCTTGTAAAGTGCCAAGCAATGCAACCTGACGGCACTCAGTAAAGCATCATTCTTTGCACCTGGCTGGGAGAGTGGTGTGATTCAGTTACTTTAGAGAGGCAGAGTTGATTGCCAGCATTCAGAGACCTCATAAAAATGTAAACAGTTCAAAACAGTGTTACTCTGGAAATCACGCAGTCCTTCTGGAGTGAATGCAAGTACCATGGACACGATGCATTGATACACATTTTAAAGAATCGCCACACTGTCCAAGCACATCCATCCCAGCCTTGTCTTTAGTGGGTATGTCTGCACTGCAGTAAAACATCCACAGCTGACTTCGGTCATCTGCTGGCACCATCCACACCACAGAGCCCTTCCGATCTGCCACAAGCGGTCCTCTGTAGGCCTGGAACCGCTGCTGCCCACTGCGAAGTTGCTGCTGCCACACCCAGGTTCACTGCTACATTTGGGTCCCCCTGGCACTTAGATTCTGCCTTCTCCAGCGGATAAACCTTTACTCTTCCTCCCAGAGAGGCTCTGCCTTCCACCCCCCACGGACCACAGGCCTCGTCAGCTCTGCTGTTCCCGCATCCATTCTCAGAGTCTGAGGATTTCTTGGAACCAGACCCCTCGTCTCCTGCCCAGGCTTGCAGTCTGGATCCCAGGTGCAGACCACATCATCCCACAGCTTACGACCCTGCCTATGACCCATGCTATCTGTACCCATGGGGTCCACTGCTGCCCAGAGACCCCTATGCCTGGCCCTACTGGCCCCCATGAGACCCATACCAGGACCATGGCATACCGTCGGTGACATCCTACAGGCCGTCCCCAGTTCGATCCGCACCCTCCTTGGTTTCTGATGAAGGAGATGATGAAATAGTACAGCCAGTTCTGCTGGTCCCCACCAGTGCCACCTCCTCCTTGCAGGATGAGGTGCTCATTCCACCCTCTCTCTCTCCTCGTGATGACCAGAAGCAATACCACAAACTGCTTTAGATGACCAGAAGCCACACCACCAGCTTCTGGACATCCTCCAACCACAAGGGCTCTCTTGCACCGCCCTTCCCATCCATGAGGCCATCCTGCAGCCAGCGCAGATGGTCTGACACATGCCAGCCTCCTGTACTCCTACCCCCAAATGGGTAGCGAGGCAATACTTCATCCTGTCAGAGGGAGCAGACTTACTGTTTGCTCCCCATCCCCTCACTTGCTGGTGGTCCACACAGAGATGCAGTGTGCTCACCAATATCATCTTCAGTCCACTCCTCTAGACGGGCAGTGAAGAAAATGGACCTCTTTCTTGGGCAGGAAGGTTCACAGGAGTCCGGTTTCGTGTTGCCAACTACAAGGCACTTATGGCGAAATACAATTTTCATACTTACTTCGAGTTTGCGGAGTTTAAAGAATTTCTGCCACTGGAGAAGCAGCAATAATTTCAGGTCCTGGTAGATGAGGGCCAGTTCATGGCCAAGGTGAGCCTTCAGGCAGCTGTAGATGCCACCAATACTGCTTCCCACTCCTTGGCAACCGGCGTCATGTTCTGCCGGGTCTCCCAGCTGCAATCATCATGCTTTCCTAAAGAGGTCCAGATCACTCTTGGGGACCTCTCCTTTGGCACCCTTCAGTGACAGGACCGATGAATCCCTTCATTCTCACAAGGACTCTTGCGCCACTTTCAGATTGCTTGGCATTTACGCTCTGAGCTGTCAGCAACAAAGACTGTCCTTCTGTCCCCGTCCCTGCACCCCATCTGCCCTACTTTCAATGCCAGCAGAAGCCACCCAGACATCGCCAACATTCCCAGCAGCCACGCTACTCTTCCATTACTTCTCCCACTGCTTCAACCCTCCCCTACTGCCAGCCTAAACAACAGTTTTGACTTCCAAGTAGAGACCCGTAAACCTTCTCCTCTCCCCTCCATGGTGCCCCATGTCATCTTCGGGAGGCCATCTTGCCCCATTCACCAGCAATTGGGGCAAGATCATCACAGACTGTTGGGTGCTAGACATTGCCCATTAGGGGTACTCCATCAGATTCCTCTTGTTCCCCCTCGTTTCACGTCCTGAGGTGACCAGGGAGATCCCTTCCATCATTCATGATCTCCTCCAACAGGAAGCAGACTCCCTTCTCTGAAATGGCACCATAGAACCGGTTCCCCTCCATTAGAGGGGTCGTGGCTTCTATTCCCCGTACTTCCTCATTCTGAAGAAGAGTGGGGGCCCCTGCCTTCTTCTGGACGCCTGAGTGCTCAACAGGTTTATAAAGCAATTCACGTTCCAGATGGTGACACTTCCCTTGATTGTCCCTTCCCTTTTCCAGGGAACCTGGTTTGTGGCTCTCGCCATGAAAGATGCCTATTTCCACATAGACATTCACTGAGCTGAACGTAAGTTCCTCCGTTTTATGGTCGGACACTCCCATTATCAGTTCTGTGTCCTGCCCTTCAGTATCACAACCACTCCTTGAGTTTTCACGAAAGTCTTTGCAGTTGTTGTGCCCCAACTGTGACGTCTTGGTCACTCGGTATTGCCCAACTTGGGCGACTGGCTCCTCGGGCCATCCCGCGGGTACCTCTTCTCAGTAATCCGCAACCTTCATGGTATCTTCTCTGCTCTCGGGATTTGCATTAATGAGAAAAAGCTGTTCCTTGTCCCTACCCACCGGATCACCTTTATTGGTATGCACCTGGATTCCATCACGGCCCGAGTTTTCCTCCCGCCAGACTGATTTGCCACTCCTTCTTCTATCATTACTGCCTTACGCCGCACCCTGCACACCTCTGTCTGCTGATGGCTTTCCCTCCTTGACTGCATAGCGGCCTGTAAACGCGGCTGACGCACATGCAGGTCAACAGACGCTGGTACAGAACTGTTCCAGTGCCTGGTGCACGTGCGCACCCATCTTTGGAATCCAAATAGGGACCACACATCTTGAAGAACCTGGAGTTACAGGTAAATAACCTCCTCTTAAAGGGCCCCTTTATGCCACTCAGGACCGTTTACTTGGAATAGGGAGGCTGGAGCAGGTGCAAGGATCTTGCCCTCTTCATGTTATGTTTTTGGAGGCCTTCCTCCATTGATTTTGCTTCTCTTTGGCAATCAATCATCTTTTTCTTCAGAACCACTGTTTTGAATGCTTCTGAAATTAAAAGAATGCCTTTAAAACTCAACCAAATAAAAACCCCATTGTGTGTGTTGCATTATCTTGATTTCTCCTCACTCAAGTGGAAGATATTTATCTTTCTTTTTTTTTAAGATAGATTCTCAAAACTTTCCCAACAAACTTAATGCATCAAATTATGGCCCTAAAAAGTTTACACAGCTTCCATTTAAGTCATGCCAAGGGTAAGTGAAGCCATGAAGTGAAAGGGTATTCAAGTTCAGGCTGAATTTGTCATGAATTGATTGCTAATCCATTCTTTATTTCCCTTGTTGTGTCTGGGTACTGGAGGAGTCAGTGAAAGTCAGTGTGATATTGTCTAAGGGCTGGTCTGTTCTGAAAATTGACATCTGCATAGTTACATCTCTCAGGGACGTGAAAAATCCACACCCACTGAGAGAAGTATCTGTGCTAACCCAGTGTAGACAGTACTAAGTAAATGGAAGCATTCTTCCATTGACCTAACTGCTGCCTCTTGGGCAGGTGGATTAACTACAGTGATGGAGAACCCCACCTGTCACTGTAGTGAGTGTCTACACTGAAGTGCAACAGTAGTGCAGCTGTGCTGCGACAGCGTGTTAAGTGTAGATCTAGCCTAGCAGAGTGCAGAGCCCCATGACACCTACCAATACCTGCATCATGTTGGCTGTGAAATTCCAACCCCTCAATTCTTGCAGTGTGGACATTTTGGATTTACAAGTGGGATAATTCTCATGTCCACTTTCAAAACTGTCTTCAGCTTCATGTAAAAGCATGCTTGATCAGGAAAGTGGCTTCAACCCGGCAGCCAGAACTTTGATGGTCCTGACATGCTAGTTTGTCCTGTCAGACCATCATGCTTTTCAGTGGATGACAGTGGGCATACTTATCGCTATTTTTACCACTTGTGTTAAGAATAGTCATGTCAATTGAAGATAAAGTTTAGTCGTAACTTTTTGGTCTACCTGGTTTTCAAAGGTTTGTGTTGCAACCTTTTTTATGTAAAAATATTTGTATTTATTTTTATGTTTGCCTATTTAAACATTAGTGTATACAAGAGGGAAAATCAGGCAGTGTTAATGCAAACACTGATCCCACCTTAACTGCAACTAGGAAGAGTATTTGGTGACTTTTTTTATTTATTTTTTTTAATATAGGTCAAATAATTCAGAAGTCATTTGAATAAAAAGTCAGATGTATTTTTAATTACAATATTTTGTGTTTAAGTAAAGGGTAGAGGGGATGGATTTTATTTCTGCAATCACTTAGATTTATGATTGAAACTATTTGGCATCAGCTGGATTTTCAGAGCATGTTCCATCTCAGACAGGGAGAAGAGTTCCATGTCTTTATTGCATTTTGAAGTGTCAAGAATCTGCATAACCTTTGCCACAAGCAGGCAGAATGGCATGTTTCAGTGAATGTAGAGTGCTGATGAAGAAACCCACCCTAATGCTAGCAAAGAAAATTACTTTCTTATATTACACCCTGGATGGATTTGGCCCATTGTCGCTAACAATGGAGCTGTGAATTGCAAAGATCTAATGTGTTGTGTTCAATATTTGTATTAGGGATGTGGGATTAGGTAGCTTTTGTTTTGGCCCAGAAATGTTGACATCTTTATTGTGTTTTACCTTATGGAATTATGGGTGAAGTGTCTTTATATCAGTAGTGCAGTAGTGTATCAGAGAAGAATATTTAAATAACAGGTTGACCTGAAAGAATAGAAATATCATAGCATGTTGCATGAGTAGGTTTGTATGTTACAAACGGGGAGGAGTCTCTGTTGCTACATGCATGCTTTTGTTTTGTTAGCAGACGAGCTTTAGCGACAAGTTCCATCTGGCCACGTCTACCCAGCTGTGTCTCTGTTGATTGGTTGTAATGAGACTTCATAGGACCCAGCTTTTTTTTTTGCAGCGCGTCTTCAGCTCTGCTCTGCCGAGACAAGGAGACCGTGTTTTTGCTGTTTGCATCCAACATGCAAAACACAGGTCTAAATTTTTAATTAGCTAGAGCAAGTGGTGAAAAGAAAAAAAGGGAACGTAACAAGCCTCCGCCGAGAGCAGCTGGGATGTGTTGCCATGACAACAAGTTCAGTAGGCTGCCAGCTAGCATGTCAATGGGCAATGCAGGGAGGGAGCTTTCAAACCCTGCCTGCTAGCCACAATGCGATTGGTCACGCCTCTCTTGTCTTTGTGTAGACTAGGGTATGCTGGGTAAGACCCAGAGTGATTGCTCAATTTGTCTCAAGGCTGCAGTGAGGTAATGCTTCTGAATCTTTTGGGATTATGAACTGGATCTCTGAAAGGTTGTAGTGTAGAGTGTTTTCATTCCCTTTTGAACTAATTACCCACTGTATCCTATATAAGCAGTTTTGTAACAATAACTGGCTTTATACAGACTCTATTTATATGGTAGGAGGTAGGAATTGGAGGTGAGCATTTTAACTTGTGTCTGCAGGCAGAATGACTGATACGATGTTGTATGAGCTGCTTTTAGCATAACCTTGCAATACTGAGAGTGAAGTTAAGGTGCTGAATCCTTTTTTAACCCACAATAAAGGGCTGGTCTCTGAGTGGTTGTTATGGGGGAAGGGTGGGGACTTTGGAATTGCATTCACACAATTTACTCATTTAAGTCTTGCATGTTGGCTGATTTTGAAGAGGTGCACAGCACCCTATAGGAGGATGAAGGTTCTGAGGCTGCACTGGCATCAGACACACGACGGAGCAGGCCAATTTTTGTATTCTTTGCTACTGGGAAGTTTAAATAGCCCTGTTGCTTTTGTGTGCAGGCTGTCACCCTAGGTTTCCTAATTGTTGTCCATTAGTTGAACAAATGTATTAGTCTCTTTGGTAAAAAGCTGGTTTAATGTAGATGATCTGGGCCAAATTCAGCTCTGGAGTAAGCAGCCACAACTCAGGGTATGTCTACACATGGGCCAGCTTGAGTCTCGCTGGCCTGGGTAACAACAAGCTGGAGCTCAGGAAAGCTTATGCTGAAATAAATTGGTTAGTCTCTAAGGTGCCACAAGTTGTCCTCTTCTTTTTGCGGATACAGACTAACACGGCTGCTACTCTGAACACCAGTAAAGATAGTGCCGCATTGGCTCCAGAGCAGGTTAATAAGCTGAGTGTATAGCAAGAGTCTGTGCTATATGCTACTTCACTGCTTTTGTTACCTGTGCTAGTTGGATTCAAAGTAGTTGGTGCACAGCTTTTGCTGTGAAAACATACCCACAGTTGAAGACAACAGAGCTTTGCCACTTTACAGCAGGGCTAAATTTAACCCTTTGTCTGCATGTCTGCAGGCGTAGAGAGTTTTAGGTCTCAATGGTGAAATAAGCAAGTCTGATGCAGTTCAGGGACTTCTTGTTAGAAGTGCTCTGGATCTTTGGATGCACAGCCAGTGATCGAAGCACAAAATATGTTCCTTTTACATGTTGCAAAAATGCAGAACATATTTAGAACCATGAAATAAATTTGCCAAAAATAATGAAGTAAAGAGAAGAGGTTTGGTGATCACCCATTACTACCTAGTGTGCCAAGTCTACTAACCCTTCATACACGGAATTCCTATTGAAGTCTTGATTAGACACTGCAGAGTCCCACAACCTCTCGCAGTTGTGGAATGGAAATTGGCACTAGCGTGTGCACTTGTAATGGTGAAAAATCACTCCTTTGAGGGGGAATAAGCTACAGAGAGACTTTTTCTCCCAATCTTGGGGAAGTTGCAAGACATTTTCACACCATAAAACTCCACTAAGAATGCATCACAATGTAGGTCACTGCTCATAAACCAGTCTTTCTAGTCTCCTCCGTTTTCTCTTCACCAAGTCTCGGAATCAAAAGCTCAGTTGTAGTCGAGGTGCTTTTAAAAGCTCAAGAATTTACTGCCTCTGCACTCTGTGCAATTTCATGGAAGCCTTCAGGTTTCCACAGGAAATGTAATCGCCTTTGTCCATGTGGAATACCTATCGCATTATTTATAATATTGTGATTTGTACTTTTTAGGGATTACTGTCTCCTAACCTGGAATTCCCCTCACAAAGCCGCTCCCTGACATAAAGGTGTGTTGAGGCAGAGTTCCTGCAGATTTCCCATTCCTTTTTTAATCTTGGGCCACTTCCTCAGATTAAAAGAAAAGGAGTCCTTGTGGCACCTTAGAGACTAACCAATTTATTTGAGCATGAGCTTTCGTGAGCTACAGCTTAGGTGCCTACTCTGAACTGCCATTGAAGCCTATGCAGAAACTGGCCAGCAAAGGAATCTAAGAGAGCAAGTATGACTGACACCTGTGAAACACTTTATGAAACTAAATGATAGAGGGGGCAAAAATTCTGCCAGTTGCTCCAGAATCAGTTTCTCCTGTTGTAGCTTTGGAGATGGCTGCCAATTCAGTGGGACCCTAGGAAGCCTTAGAAGAAAGCAGCACTTTATATCTAGAGTGCCCTTGAAAAAGGGGGAAGTTTCAAGCAGAGACAGTTTACTAAGCCATTTATTTTCAGCATTCCCTTAGCTCCCGTTATTTTGAATAAGACCCATCTCCCTCACAGGCCAGCTTCTCATTTTCCTTAATCCTTCAGTAAAGTCATAATCCTTTATTTGTGACCTCAGAATCTGTTGCTATGGAAAATAGTGATATCACAGAGCTAGTATTGTGACTTCACTGTAGGTTGGAGCAATGGGCTGAGGGAGACAAGCTGCTCTCTGTATGGAGGAGAATTGTGTATTTCTGATGTTCTGCTATAGGCTACACAGCCATCAGCAGACTCTTCCTAAGGAACAGTGGAGAGCCATTTGAGTCTCCTCCTATGTGGCAAGAAGGCTTACTTAGTGGATGAGGGTGTTGATGCCATTTTATATAGCTAATAGATGCGAGAGAGCGCGAAGGGAGTGGTTATTACACACTGCAAGTTTGATCCTTCACTTGGGTAGAAAAGATCACACTACCAAAAAGAGCCAGTTCAAATGTGATATCTGGGAAATGTACGCAAGGCATGCTCATGCTTGGCAAAGAGATACATCAAGTAATAGAATCAATCTGCCTAAAAATACTGATTTTTCTGACGTGGAATCTCTTTCCCATCTCCTCTCCTTTTTCCCTCCAGCTTCCTATCCATCACATCTTCCAGTCCTTCTCTCCCTCTTCTTCTTGAGTAAAACTCCTTTGTACCTCATTAAAATGTTACATTTTTTACTGCACATGGACATTAAAATACTTAGTTCATGATAACTTAAATTGTTGTTCCATATGTATTTCTGCATGAGGTGCATTCTTAAAGGCATCTTTTTTCATACATATGTCCATTTGCATGTGCAAATCAGGCATCTTGGTACAGAAATTCCAGATTTGCAGTGACTGCAAACACAAATTCAATATGATCATAAAGTATACCCTTCAGAAATATGCCCTGAGTGGGCAGTCTTTCTGTACAGTACAAACTTGGTCCAGCTTAAAGCCCTCTGTATCCAATGAATGATAAAGAAAATTATTTATTAACAAAAGAGAGGGAGACATTATTCTTAAATCCCACATCACAAATAGTTAGAAAATATGGCATGAAAGATTAAGGAATGTATTACAGTTAAAAGTTTTCAGCAGTATGACACATTTTCCTCTAACATAGTTCCAAAATAATGAACATGTGTTTCAACTAGCCTGATTGTGTACATGTCACAACAGTACGCTAAAGTACTGCTTCAGGGTGGATCAGTTCCTATAATTGATGTAAGTGTCTTATGTTTTTGGTAGATCCTTGTCATGAGGCAACAGTGACAGGTATGCTAATGTTTTTTGCTTTAATCCCCAATAGCCTCAAATGAAACTAGTAAATTGGTGGATGGCGTTACTTAGCCAAAATGTGCTGCTAAGGCTGACTGACAGCTTATATAGTTTCCAAAAAGTGAGAGTTCTATTATGAACATATTAGCCTCTGAGGTTTAGGGGAACTGACTGGGTTTCTGAAGATTTTTTTGTATTTTAGGAAATGTACATTGTAAAATAATTGTATGCGTGTTGTTCAGTCCCTGCCAAATTGAAATCAAGACTCTGTTGATCAATTATTAGTGGTTGACAATCTCGGGGGAAATTCTCATGCACTTGTCCTTCAGTAATGAGGCCTAAATGAAAAGTAGCGATAGCACACATGCAGTGAAACTTCTAAGCTTTGTGTTAACTTGTTAAGAACAAGTCCAGTGAATTTTCAGTGCTCAGTTACAGGCGTTATAGCCAGAAACTAGTACTTCATTTTCTGTTTTGGATGGTAATGCATAGGCACCTTTTATCATCTCTGTGACTAGAATTCTCAGATCCTCAAGCTTTCCCATTGCCCCACAAGAAAGCAGCACCATGGATTCTTAAACGGTTAGTCTATACGTTTGTGGAGTTGTCTATTATTAAAATAGTTATTTTAAAGATTTACAGCTAATTTTCCTGAGGATATTGCTTTACTGAGATACTTGGCTTAATACCAGTAATAAAATAATTGTGGAAAGACCTCTTAAGGTCATTTTTGGTGTGGTTATGCTGCTTAGTGGATCTGATCCCGAGAGGTGTAACCCGCAGTTCTCACTGACTTTACTGAGAGTGCAGTTGTTTCTCAGAAAGAGGCTAATAGCTTCTGAAATGCACCTGTGTGTGAACTGAAGCCCTGAGCTCTTGAGAAGCTGATAACCTTAGCTCCTGTTGGTTCTTTGCAGAGATACTCAGCACATTACAGGGTCAGACACCCTCCCTTCCTCCCTCCCACTACCCTTCAATGTAATGGAAACTTATGTCAAATGTTCAAACTTGCATGCCTAAAGTTAGGGACCAATCCATATCTAAATCTAAATATGAATATAGGTGCCTCCCTTTAAGCATTCATGGTAGAATTTTTTCAAATGTGCCTAAGTGACTTAGGAGCACAAGTCCTGTTGACTTTCAAGACTTGAACATTTTAGGCAAGATTTTCAGAATTGCGTGTCTAAAGTTAGGCTATCAAATAAGTGACCTGATTTTCAGAAGTGCTGAGCCTCCAGTAGCTCTCGTTAGAATTAATGGGAGCTGCCTGTTATCTGCTGTTTTGAAAATCAGGCTCATGTATACATTTGCCTATGGACACAGGTTCCGAACTTAAGGCTCCTGTTTTTTAATATCTTGCTTTTGGCCTTAGTGAAAATATTTTGAGAAATGGAACTTAATTTGAACTTTAAAAGAGAAAGTTTGAGTACTCCAGAGATAAGTTGCCATGCACCAGGAGAAAGCATAATTACAGGAAAACAATAGTTACATATACTTTTTTGTTCCTTCCTTTCTGTTGCGTCAGTAGAAGGTATAACGTACCAATGTGAAAATATTTTCCCACCACTAATACATATAGTATCATTTATACTGTTGCATTGTTGCATGTAACTGTGGTTTTGGATTCTCAGTCTCATTAGGTTTCCCCATTTTATGTACACTCTGAGGGCTTGTCTACATTGGGAAATTTACCAACATATTATACTACTGTAGTTATATTGTTATAACTTCCTGTGTGGAAACTTATTCCAGAATAATAAAGAGTATATTTTTTCAGTTTAGCTTATACTGCTTCCAAAGTGATATGAACTAAACTGGAAAAAAGGTACACTTAATCCAGAAAATGTGCCCACACAGAGAGTTATCGTGATATAACTATGCCAGTAAATGTCTTCATGTGGTCAAGTCCTGAGGTCAATTTCCATCTTACCTTGTTTCTCCAACCCTTTCAGATCGCTGTCATTCTGTGGAAGAGTTTTTAATACAAATGAATCAATGGACTTTTAAAGGCAGTCTTGGTGTTGTCTTGTTACAATAGCCCTCTTGAGTGTTTGTTCCTTTGCTGTCTGGATGTTTATACAAACTGATGAACCCTTTGCATGCTGTCTAAATGTAATGGCATTGAATAAGTGATTATTAATATGCATGCTGTTTGTTTCTTTAATTGTCCTAGAAAGTTCTCCTTGAACTAGTTTTGATCTTGCATTGTGAAAGCTTGGGAATAAGTCACTGGGGGGAGCAGTTTGGATATTTTCTTTTGAAACACCCTTCCCTCACACCCCTCCAAAGCATATAAGAACTCGTTGAAAGTCAGTGAAGAATGAATACTCGCTAGGAGCAGCAGCTGGGCATTTTCATGAAATGACTTGCCTATAGAAAATGCTCCCTCTGGCGGTTCGTTAGCACTAGCGTTTGAGCTTCAGGGTGCAGTACAAGGCACATTTGTTCTGTCAGGCTTTTAACTGAGGCTTTTATTGAATCTTTTATATGGCAGTGATGCTGCCATAAGCTATTTGGAGGGTGAAGGTCAGACTAGTGCATAAGGGCAAAAAGAAAACAAAACAAAAGCACCCACTACGTGCACAGGCAGTGCATGTAGATTAGCTTTCTGCCCCCACAAAGTAGCTCGGTTCCTGCTCTTTCCTTTACTCCACTCAGCTACTCTAACCTGCCTTCCTTCTGCTTCACTGAAACCCAGTGATCTAGTGGACTCCCAGCCTTTCACAGCTTTCCTACTTCTGAGGTACTAAAATGTCATCGCTTTATTTGGTTATTCTTCAAATTCCCTTTTAGCCTTCTTAACTGTTCTTACCTGTCTATCTTCCATTCTATTAGCATGACTTATTCTGGATTTCCCATTTTTAAAAGGAATTCATTTGGCCCAAATTAGCCCTTCTACTTTACCATTTAGTCATACCATCTCTCTCTCTCTCTCTCTCCCCCCCCCCCCATTTTCTTTCTTTTATTTCATTTGTATGTTCTGGATTACAAATAAATTCTTTTAAAGCAACTCCAGTTTAATTCTACATGCCAGATTATTACTGGCTACTGCACTGGTAAGGGGCTAGATGACACAAGGAAATTTCACCAGGCTATTTGCACCCCAGTGTCAGGGCTAGCTAGACCCAGTTCCAGGACTTTCAGAAGGCTAGCGCCCACAGCCGTTCGAACCTCCCAAAAGAGCTGTTCAGATACATCTATTGCACCGTCCAACAAGGTTGTGTATAATCAATGCTGTACTGAGCTGCTGAAAGGTACTGTGCATTCTGGAGCTCCTGGTCTGGCAGGGTGACACTCAGCTAGCCCCAGTGCAGATTGTGAGTTTTAAAGGTACAGTCAAGTCCCGGGGGTTAACACTGCCGCTGATTACGTTCCATTGTGAGAATGTTGATCATGTTAATTATATGATTACTGTTACGGTTACTATTTCTTAGTAGTTCCACACACTACTTCTTGAACCAATTCTTATGTGTTACTTAGGTGTAAATCAACAGTAGCTTTTCCTGTTTTATGCTCAAGAATAAGATGTTCAAGAATATATTTTTTTAGATCAAGCAATTGTTCTTCCAACCGTGTTCTGCCATGGCATACAACCACTTTATATTAGCTGGAGGTACCTATTATTATTGTTTTAATATAAATTTGCGGTATGTGTTCTCTGATCCTTCTCAGCATTCTGACCTCACTATGATCTTACAGATCATAAATATAACCCTCTTGAGTTTATTTTTTCTCTCATGTATCATACAGGCTCTGTGAGATGGTGTTCTCCACCCAAAA
Organism: Eretmochelys imbricata; assembly: GCF_965152235.1. NCBI lineage: Eukaryota > Metazoa > Chordata > Testudines > Cheloniidae > Eretmochelys > Eretmochelys imbricata. The sequence goes on from NC_135575.1 coordinate 82,817,398, forward strand.
GTATTCTCTCAGCTCGGTATGAGTCACCTATCTTTTCTGTATAGCTGATAGGCAGGACTTACTGTATGCTATTGATTCTTGCCAGGATAAATGTCATTTTTATATTGCTCTCCTCCTAATGCCAGGCATTCTAATATACCCATTGGCGTTTGTATTTCTAATACTATGACATTTTACTAAAACTCGTTATTCGATCACTCTTTGTTGTTCCTAGTGGATGTGTACCATAGTGTCCCCCTTTACTGCTTCCGTTCCTAGCAGACTGTGTCTGAACTGAGTGCTCCTGCGCACCTATTGGTGTTCTCTCAGCTTGTAGTTCAGATAATCACGCAGAAACCTCTCTTGTTTGCAGCCATCTGTTTCAGCTTTGGTTTAAATGGAGGTCAGCCCCAGTACCTAATGAAATCAACAGCTCTATTTTGTTGTCTCTTCTATGCACTGATGTTCTAAATTCTTTTAAAGTTAGGAAAAAAAATAGTGACTAATAGACTATTAGAAGATATATATGTATTTTTCTTCCCAAGAAGCTATGGGCTAGATTGTGACTAAGCCTAAGCAGGTGGTTAAGAGCACAAGAAATTTTCCCTCCACACACTCATCTTCTCCTGCACAGGTGCTAGTCACAATGGCACTCCAGGAGCGCGAGGACACTTTTTTGGGTATGTCTACGCTGTACTGTAAACCTGCATCAGTGGCACCTACGCTTGTGGACTCAGTGTTGAGTGTCCAGACTGCATTGTACACCTGGGTGTACAGTTGCTGGACTCTGGTCTCACAGCTTTGCTAAGGCGTCCATAATGCACTAGTCAGGCCTTCTGACTCAGGTCTGCAGCTTGAGCTGTGTTGCACTGCAAGATGACAGGTTTTGGACCTGAGTCTGTCTCTTACCTGTCCCACTAGCATGGCCCTAGGATCCAAGTACTAAGTGATCACCGAATCAGAGTGATTTATGTGTGGATGAAAGAGGGACTTGGGCGTAAACCTGTGTCAGAGCCAAGACTCAGTGTACAGTGTAGACATAACCTTCCAGGCTAGTGCTTTGTAGGCATAGTATTATTCAATGAAAGACTGAGAGAGAAAGTCCTGTCAAATCTAGTTGAAGTACAGAAAGCAAAAAATAGAAATAAAGGGACAGTGCTCAGCATTGGAAGGAGTTGATGGTGTAGTTCACAGAGGGAATCAGTACTGAGATTGTTTTGTTAATAAATATATTAAACATCTGAAAGACGGAGCATATAGTACAGTGGCAACACTTGTTGCCAATCCACAATTATTTAAGTTAGTCTGGACCCTTAAAAATTTGAGGAAGATCTAACAAAGCTAAGTAACTGGGCGACACAATTTCAGTGTAGGCCAGCACCATATAAAGTACATTGAAAAGAATTTAAACGGCTTGTTCATACTGATTGGGTTCTGAATTAGGAAAATTGTCTAGGTAACCATAGTCAAAATGATGAAGATGTCAGTTCCACACTCAGAGGTAGCAAAAAAGTAAGTGGCTATTATGCTGTATAGCGGGGTAGATACACAGCCTGACACTTTCTGTCTTATTCTCCAGACATGGAGAGTCACAGCCTCACCTTCCGTTTCAGTGCTTCCCATACAAAGAGTTTTTCAGATTCCTGGAACTATTAGGTTTGAAAGGGAGAAGAGTGAGTAGGGATGATGTTATATAAAATAATGATTATAGAAAGCAAGTCAAAGGTTTTAGTTGACGGTAATAAGTGAATGTTCAATAAAATTAAAAACCAAAATATGTAAAACAGGTAGAAGGAAATACATTTAATTTAATGTAATGTATAGTTAACTTGTGTGGGCTCCCTGGATCAAGATATTATCAAGGAAAGTAGTTTAATTTTTTTAATGTTGATATGTTTGTGTAATTACTTGAGATAAAAATTACGAGGGCTCCCTATCCTTGAGGATCTTCGGGAATTAACTTATCCCCAGTTGGGGTCAGGAAAGCATTTCCTCCGATGGTGCATTATTGCACAGTTGGCCAGGTGCATTTTGGATTTTTTTGCATTTTCCTCTGTAACAGCTTGGCCACCATCAGAGAAGGCTTACTGGGGCAGGTGAGCTAGTGATCTGTTCTAGTACAGCATTTCTTGTGTTCACAGTCCAGTCATTGATTCAAGCCTCTGGACATTTTAAATGGAGGGATTTTAGTGTGTCACAAGACAACATGAGCAGTGGACTTGCCTCCTCTAACAGTAGACCATAGATGCAGAATATGCTAGATTAGCTAATACTTAGTATAATTTATCAGAATTGCTTCCCTAAGTGTTATAGTGCTCCTCTCTCTTCTTTCTTGCATCAGTTCCAGACAAAATGAAAATTATTCCTTCCACCCAGAGGGGAAAAAAGACCTAATAAACTCTTGACTGTTAAAACTTCAGAGTGTCTAACCTTTTTAATTTTTTTAAAACTACTTTGGCTCTATTTTAGTTGATTCCATGCCTGGCTTTTTCATCAGTTCTCTCATGTGTAGGAAAGACTAGGCTGTTAAAGGCTGCTGTGATGCCATGGGACGCACATAAAGGGGATCCTTTTCACGGTGTGTAGCAGACTCTCCTTTTGAATTGAAGTTATTCATCGGTCATCATTATTTGTTTTTAAAGCTATAGCTACTGCAGCCCCATCTTTTGGCTGAAAATTCTCCCATACTTATCACTGTCATTAGAAATGGAAGTGCAATGATTTTTCATTTGGGCCCTCTCCCTGATAATTCAGGGCATCCCTCACCTTTAGGAATTTTAATCACTAGCAGGCTTGCTTTTCTGTTAGTTGCAACATCCCCAGCTGCACTGAAAATCTGTCCTGGCTAAACCAAAGTGGAAATACCTTAGACACTGAACAGTGTGTGGCTAAGCCAGCCGATACATTTTGTTGCAATGATTTTGTTTAATTTTGTTTCCAACATTTTTCACAAAAGGATATTTTTGTTGTACTTTATAAAACTTCTGTTCGAAATCAGCCTGGCATAGTATAGATTAGTGGTTGTTTTCTGTTGGTGTTGCTTTCTCTCCCACTTCACCCTCTCCGGACTTCAGATGATTCCTATAACCCTCTTCCATTGCATTTTTTGTCAACTGAAAGAAATGGACAGAATCCTTTTTGGAGATCAACAGTACTGTTGCTCAGCACTCCGTAGAGGTCATTGTTGAGCAATGCAGATCACCGCTTTGCTTTTCTCTGCCCTCAAAGTTGAGGACGCTGTTAGCGGATTCCTTGGATATTTTGTAATAGCTCTTCCTTAGTTCTTGTCAATGATCTAGAGTTTGGAGAAGTAGCTATTAGGGTATGTCTACACAACAAAGAAAAACCCACAACTGGCCTATGTCAGGCAATTCGGGCTTGGGCTGTGGCCAAGGCTGTTTCATTGTGTAGACTTCTGGTCTTGGACTGGAGCCTGAGCTCTGGGACCCTCCCATCCTGCCCAGTCCTAGAGCCTGGGCTCCAGCCCAAACTCGGAAGTCTACCCTGCAATGAAACAGCCCCGCAGCCTGAGTCCTGTGAGCCTGAGTCAGTTGGCACGACCCCGAGTCAGCTGGCACAGGCCAGCCTAGGGTTGCCAGTTTTGGTTGGACGTATTCCTGGAGGTTTCATCACATGACCATCTTTAATTAAAGGTTAATCTTTAATTCCTGGAGACTCCAGAATAATGCTGGAGGGTTGGCAATCCTAGGCCAGCCGCAGGTTTTTCTTTGCTGTGAAGACATACCCTTAGAGGTCAAGGAAACATAGGAGAGGTAATAATCATTTCTAGAAGTGTCCCCTTTCTCTGTCAGGATATGTCTACACTACGGAATAAGGTCGAAATTTATAGAAGTCGGTTTTTTAGAAATCGGTTTTATATATTCGAGTGTGTGTGTCCCCACAGAAAATGCTCTAAGTGCATTAAGTGCATTAACTCGGCGGAGTGCTTCCACAGTACCGAGGCTAGAGTCGACTTCCGGAGCGTTGCACTGTGGATAGCTATCCCACAGTTCCCGCAGTCTCCGCTGCCCATTGGAATTCTGGGTTGAGATCCCAATGCCTGATGGGGCTAAAACATTGTCGCGGGTGGTTCTGGGTACATATCCTCAGGCCCCCGTTCCCTCCCTCCCTCCGTGAAAGCAAGGGCAGACAATCGTTTCGCTCCTTCTTTCCTGAGTTACCTGTGCAAACGCCATACCATGGCAAGCATGGAGCCCGCTCAGGTAACCATCACCCTAAGTATCCTGGGTGCTGGCAGACGCGGTACTGCATTGCTACACAGTAGCAGCAATCCATTGCCTTCTGGCAGCAGACGGTGCAATATGACTGGTAGCCGTCCTTGTCATGTCCGAGGTGCTCCTGGCCACATTGGCCAGGAGCGCCTGGGCAGACTTGGGCGCAGGGACTAAATTTGGAGTGACTTGACCAGGTCATTCTCTTTAGTCCTGCAGTCAGTCCTATTGAACCGTCTTATGGTGAGCAGGCAGGCAATACGGATTGCTAGCAGTCGTACTGTACCATCTTCTGCTGGGCAGGCAAGAGATGAGGATGGATAGCAGTCATATTGCACCATCTTCTGCCGGGCAGGCAAGAGATGAGGATGGCTAGCAGTCCTGTTGCACCGTCTTCTGCCGAGCAGCCATGAGATGTGGATGGCATGCAGTCCTTCTGCACTGTCTGCTGCCAGCCAAAGATGTAAAAGATAGATGGAGTGGATCAAAACAAGAAATAGACCAGATTTGTTTTGTACTCATTTGCTTCCCCCCTCCTCCCCCGTCTAGGGGACTCATTCCTCTAGGTCACACTGCAGTCACTCACAGAGAAGGTGCAGTGAGGTAAATCTAGCCATGTATCAATCAGAGGCCAGACTAACCACCTTGTTCCAATAAGAACAATAACTTAGGTGCACCATTTCTTATTGGAACCCTCCGTGAAGTCCTGCCTGAAATACTCCTTGATGCCAACCTCTTTGTTGATTTTAGCTCCCTGAAGCCAACCCTGTAAGCCATGTCCTCAGTCGCCCCTCCCTGCGTCAGAGCAACGGCAAACAATCATGCATCTGAGTTGAGAGTGCTGTCCAGAGCAGTCACAATGGAGCACTCTGATGGGGCTAAAACATTGTTGCAGGTGGTTCTGGGTACATATCGTCAGGCCCCGTTCCCTCCCTCCCTCTGTGAAAGCAAGGGCAGACGATCGTTTCGCGCCTTTTTTCCTGAGTTACCTGTGCAGACGCCATACCACGGCAAGCATGGAGCCCGCTCAGGTAACCATCACCCTATGTCTCCTGGGTGCTGGCAGACGTGGTACTGCATTGCTACACAGCAGCATCAACCCCTTGCCTTGTGGCAGCAGACAGTACAGTACGACTGGTAGCCATCCTCGTCATGTCCGAGGTGCTCCTGGCCACGTTGGCCAGGAGCGCCTGGGCAGACATGGGCGCAGGGACTAAATTTGGAGTGACTTGACCAGGTCATTCTCTTTAGTCCTGCAGTCAGTCCTATTGAACCGTCTTATGGTGAGCAGGCAGGCGATACGGATTGCTAGCAGTCCTATTGCATCATCTTCTGCCGGGCAGCCATGAGATGTGGATGGCATGCAGTCCTTCTGCACCGTCTGCTGCCAGCCAAAGATGTAAAAGATAGATGGAGTGGATCAAAACAAGAAATAGACCAGATTTGTTTTGTACTCATTTGCTTCCCCTTCCATCCCCCGTCTAGGGGACTCATTCCTCTAGGTCACACTGCAGTCACTCACAGAGAAGGTGCAGCACGGTAAATCTAGCCATGTATCAATCAGAGTTCCATTGTAACCTCCTTGTTCCAATAAGAACAATAACTTAGGTGCACCATTTCTTATTGGAACCCTCTGTGAAGTCCTGCCTGAAATACTCCTTGATGTAAAGCCACCCCCTTTGTTGATTTTAGCTCCCTGAAGCCAACCCTGTAAGCCGTGTCATCAGTCGCCCCTCCCTCTGTCAGAGCAACGGCAGACAATCGTTCCGCGCCTTTTTTCAGTGCGGACGCCATACCAAGGCAAGCATGGAGGCCGCTCAGCTCACTTTGGCAATTAGGAGCACATTAAACACCACACGCATTATCCAGCAGTATATGCAGCACCAGAACCTGGCAGAGCGATACCGGGCGAGGAGGCGACGTCAGCGCGGTCACGTGAGTGATCAGGACATGGACACAGATTTCTCTGAAAGCATGGGCCCTGCCAATACATGCATCATGGTGCTGATGCGGCAGGTTCATGCTGTGGAACGCCGATTCTGGGCTCGGGAAACAAGCACAGACTGGTGGGACCGCATAGTGTTGCAGGTCTGGGATGATTCCCAGTGGCTGCGAAACTTTCGCATGCGTAAGGGCACTTTCATGGAACTTTGTGACTTGTTTTCCCCTGCCCTGAAGCGCATGAATACCAAGATGAGAGCAGCCCTCACAGTTGAGAAGCGAGTGGCGATAGCCTTGTGGAAGCTTGCAACGCTAGACAGCTACCGGTCAGTTGGGAATCAGTTTGGAGTGGGCAAGTCTACTGTTGGGGCTGCTGTGATGCAAGTAGCCCACACAATCAAAGATCTGCTGATATCATGGTAGTGACCCTGGGAAATGTGCAGGTCATAGTGGATGGCTTTGCTGCAATGGGATTCCCTAACTGTGGTGGGGCCATAGACCGAACCCATATCCCTATCTTGGCACCAGAGCACCAAGCTGGCGAGTACATAAACCGCAAGGGGTACTTTTCAATAGTGCTGCAAGCCCTGGTGGATCACAAGGGACATTTCACCAACATCAACGTGGGATGGCTGGGAAAGGTACGTGACGCTCGCATCTTCAGGAACTCTGGTCTGTTTCAAAAGCTGCAGGAAGGGATTTTATTCCCAGGCCAGAAAATAACTGTTGGGGACGTTGAAATGCCTATATGTATCCTTGGGGACCCAGCCTACCCCTTCATGCCATGGCTCATGAAGCCGTACACAGGCAGCCTGGACAGTAGTCAGGAACTGTTCAACTACAGGCTGAGCAAGTGCAGAATGGTGGTAGAATGTGCATTTGGACGTTTAAAGGCGCGCTGGCGCAGTTTACTGACTCGGTTAGACCTCAGCGAAACCAATATTCCCACTGTTATTACTGCTTGCTGTGTGCTCCACAATATCTGTGAGAGTAAGGGGGAGACGTTTATGGCGGGGTGGGAGGTTGAGGCAAATCGCCTGGCTGCTGGTTACGCGCAGCCAGACACCAGGGCGGTTAGAAGAGCACAGGAGGGCGTGGTACACATCAGAGAAGCTTTGAAAACAAGTTTCATGACTGGTCATGCTACGGTGTGAAAGTTCTGTTTGTTTCTCCTTGATGAAACCCCCCGCCCCTTGGTTCACTCTACTTCCCTGTAAGCTAACCACCCTCCCCTCCGATCACCGCTTGCAGAGGCAATAAAGTCATTGTTGCTTCACATTCATGCATTCTTTATTCATTCATCACACAAATAGGGGGATGACTACCAAGGTGGCCCAGGAGGGGTGGTGGAGGAGGGAAGGAAAATGCCACACAGCACTTTAAAAGTTTACAACTTTAAAATTTATTGAATGCCAGCCTTCTGTTTTTTGGGCAACCCTCTGTGGCGGAGTGGCTGGTTGGCCGGTGGCCCCCCCACCGCATTCTTGGACATCTGGGTGTGGAGGCTATAGAACTTGGGGAGGAGGGCGGTTGGTTACACAGGGGCTGTAGTGGTAGTCTGTGCTCCAGCTGCCTTTGCTGCAGCTCAACCATACACTGGAGCATACTGGTTTGGTCCTCCAGCAGCCTCAGCATTGAATCCTGCCTCCTCTCATCACGCTGCCGCCACATTTGAGCTTCAGCCCGCCACCTCTCCTCCCAGTCATTTTGTGCTTTCCTGCACTCTGACGTTATTTGCCTCCACACATTCGTCTGTGCTCTGTCAGTGTGGGAGGACAGCATGAGCTCAGAGAACATTTCATCACAAGTGCGTTTTTTTTTCTTTCTAATTTTCACTAGCTTCTGGGAAGGAGAAGATCCTGTGATCCTTGAAAAACATGCAGCTGGTGGAGAAAAAAAAAGGGAAAGCGGTATTTAAAAAGACACACTTTGTAAAACAGTGGCTACAGTCTTTCAGGGTAAACCTTGCTGTTAAGATTACATACATAGCACATGTGCTTTCGTTACAAGGTCGCATTTTGCCTCCCCCCACTGCGTGGCTACCCCTCAACTCTCCCCCCTCCCTGTGGCTAACAGCGGGGAACATTTCTGTTTAGCCACAGGCAAACAGCTCAGCAGGAACAGGCTCCTCTGAATGTCCCCTGAAGAAAAGCACCCTATTTCAACCAGGAGACCATGAATGAGATCTCACTCTCCTGAGGATAACACAGAGAGATAAAGAACGGATGTTGTTTGAACGCCAGCAAACATACACTGCAATGTTTTGTTGTACAATGATTCCCGAGTACATGTTACTGGTCTGGAGTGGTAAAGTGTCCTACCATGAAGGACGCAATAAGGCTGCCCTCCCCAGAAACCTTTTGCAAAGGCTTTGGGAGTACATCCAGGAGAGCCGCGAATGCCAGGGCAAATTAATCCTTTCACATGCTTGCTTTTAAACCATGTATAGTACTTTAAAAGGTACACTCACCGGAGGTCCCTTCTCCGCCTGCCGGATCCAGGAGGCAGCCTTGGGTGGGTTCGGGGGGTACTGGCTCCAGGTCCAGGGTGAGAAACAGTTCTTGGCTGTCGGGAAAACCGGTTTCTCCGCTTGCTTGCTGTGAGCTATCTACAACCTCATCATCTTCTTCTTCTTCTTCTTCTTCTTCATCCCCAAAACCTGCTTCCGTGTTGCCTCCATCTCCATTGAAGGAGTCAAACAACACGGCTGGGGTAGTGGTGGCTGAACCCCCTAAAATGGCATGCAGCTCATCATAGAAGCAGCATGTTTGGGGCTCTGACCTGGAGCGGCCGTTCGCCCCTCTGGTTTTCTGGTAGGCTTGCCTCAGCTCCTTAAGTTTCACGTGGCACTGCTTCGGATCCCTGTTATGGCCTCTGTCCTTCATACCCTGGGAGATTTTGACAAAGGTTTTGGCATTTCGAAAACTGGAACGGAGTTCTGATAGCACGGATTCCTCTCCCCATACAGCGATCAGATCCCGTACCTCCCGTTCAGTCCATGCTGGAGTTCTTTTGCGATTCTGGGACTCCATCATGGTCACCTCTGCTAATGAGCTCTGCATGGTCACCTGCAGCTTGCCACGCTGGCCAAACAGGAAATGAGATTCAAAAGTTCGCAGGCCTTTTCCTGTCTACCTGGCCAGTGCATCTGAGTTGAGAGTGCTGTCCAGAGCGGTCACAATGGAGCACTCTGGGATAGCTCCCGGAGGCCAATACCGTCGGATTGTGTCCACAGTACCCCAAGTTTGACCCGGCAAGGCCGATTTAAGCGCTAATCTACTTGTGAGGGGTGGAGTACGGAAATCGATTTTAAGACCCCTTTAAGTTGAACTAAAGGGCTTCATCGTGTGGACGGGTGCAGGTTTACATCGATTTAACGCTGCTAAATTCGACCTAAAGTCCTAGTGTAGACCGGGGCTCAGACTCTGCTATTTAAGACTAACAACTTAATGCTTCAGCATTTCTTCACATGGTTCCAGGTTGTTACTGTTTGTGCGCGAGGCATCGGTTGTTTTTTTTGCCTTGGGTTAGGTAGGATTGGTAATTATTTTTCCTTTGTTTGTGTGGCACATTTTAGATATGTGATAAGTAGGGATGTTTTTCCAGACTTATTGGATATGAAATAGTAGCTATCAAAGTGTATCAGATATTAATATCAGTTACTGATAGTTGCCTTCAGCGGGAGAGCTTAGCAGCGAGTAATGAAACTCAGGGTCCAGGAACAAACTAGAGATAAGGAGGCTGTGGGTGGGAGAGACTGGGGTTTATGCTGGGAGGAAGAGGGGGCATGTAGGGGTTATGATGTAGCAGGTAGCATCCCTCTGGGGATGAGGTGACCAAGTCCATTTGGGAATCTCTGGGACCAAAAAGAAGTTATAAGAAAAGAGCTGGAATTTCTTCAGTGCCTCACTCCAATTCTGTGTGATAACTGAGTTAAGTATTCAAAATTTAGGAATGCAGTAGAAGTGATACACATCTATTTTGAATTGTCTCATCCATAATGGTAACCTTCCCATTATATTTCACTGTTTTTTAACTTTTAATTTTTCTCCTCTTTGCACAGTCCAGTATATTCCTTTTCTTCTCTGAGTTTCCTGTAGTGATAGAAGGGCAGTGATAAAGGCCATAAAATCTCAGAGCCCTGGCCTGGGAGGATGTGTTGTACAAGTTAAGGTAAAGATCAACAAAGGACTCTTTTCTTTAGGCTCCATGTTATGTGGGTAGGTGACTACCATCAGGGAGGAGACAACTCAAAATAGATTTGTTAACATCATACGCCAAATCCATGAAGATAGGACTGGTCAAGTACTCTCAGATGGTGGCCTCTCTAACCCATTCCCCATGTACAATGGTGTGAAACAAGGCCTTGTGCTGGAATCGATCTTCTTTAAACTCTTCTTTGCAGCCGTTCTGCATTATGCAATTGACAACCTTCAAAAGGGCATATATGTAAGGGACTGAACTGATGGAAGTCTCTTTAGTTTCTGAAAGCTTACTGCAAAGACAAAAATCCGTGAGGAACTTGTGTGTGAAGGTCTTTTTGGAGTTGATTGTGCTCCATCTAGTCATAGTGAAAGTGACCTAAAATTTATTCTTCACGTGGTCCCAGAGGCAACTAAACAGTTTGAACTCACCACCAGCCTGGAAAAAAACCTGAAGTCTTTTTCCAAACAGTCCCTTCAATCACCACCACTGAGCCAAATATCAGCACTGATGTTACAAAAATAAAGAATGTCAGTTGCTTTACAGTGGCAGTACTGTTTCATGTGAGATCAGGAAATATCAAACAGAATACAAGAGGCAAGCCAGGCTTTTGGAAGACTTTGCCACAAGATACTCAACAAGCATATCATCAGACAGCCAACAAAATGGATGATATACAGTGCAGCAGTGATAGCATCCCTTTTTATGCAGATGTGAAATGTAAACAATTTACTGCATACGCATCAAGCAGTTTGAAAAATTTCACGTGTGCTGTCTTCGCTCTATTCTAAAGTTCCTCGGGCAAGACAATTTGTCAAACATTAACATCCTTGAAAAAACAACACCAACCAGCACTGAGGCAATGATCATCAAAGCTCAGCTTAGATGGACAGGTCACGTTACCTGAATGGATGATGATACGCTCCCCAAAAAAGTCCTCTGTGGTGAGCTGAAATTCAGAATGTGCAGGAAGGTTGGTCAACGTAAATATTTCAAAGACATGCTTAAACAGAATCTGAACTCATGAAAACTTTGAAGACATTACCACGGATAGACCTGAATGGAGAGCAACTATCAATAAAAGTTGTAAACTCTTTGAGAATGATAGACAAGAAAAACTGATTGAAAAAAGGGCCAAATGTCATGACAAATCTTCAGTGGGAGCCTACACATTCCTACGTGACATCTGTTCACAACCTTTGCTCCTTACAGATCAGACTATACAGCCATAATAGAAAAAACGAGCGGTCATGATGTCATCGTCTGATATGGCAGATGGCCATACAATGGCAATTTAATACATACTGTCAGCTGTTGCTGCTATTATTGAATGCTTATCACTTTGTCCTATGTGTATGTCAGAGACGGAGGAATGTGATAATTGAACCACTTCACTAATTTGGACTTCAGTAGATATTATTTTGTGTGGACTTTTCCTTTTCTTAGCTCATGCTGTAATAATAATAATGGTGGCAATCTTGTCTTGTTCTTCATCTTCAGTCCCTTTCAACTTTTGAAATAGTAATTTGTGAGTTTAAAAAAAAAAACTAGAGGAAAAAGCTCTGGTGGTTTTTGTTACAGTATGTCCTGCTGTAATTCCATTGTAAGAGTGCCCACAGTAAGCTTTTTTTTTTCAGAAATATAAAAAATATTTATCAGAAAATAGATGTGGATTTGATGGATTAACTGCAGAGATTTCTTCACAAAGATTCTGGGGGACATGTTTAATTCAATTTGCCATGTTGGATTAATCTGTCTTTTAGAAACTTTGAGCCTGATTCTGCAGCCCTTGAGTAGGCAAAAGGCTCTTAAAATCAATGGATGTTTTCCTGGCTAAGTACCACAGGATAGGGTTTTGTTTTTTGTTTTTTTTTAGGTATAAAATGGCTGGGTGTAAGTATGGCAAAAGTATAGTTCTTAGAGCTTCAAATACCTTCTGACGCCCCTACTTCATTATAATTACAGTTGTGTCAAGACACCCAGTTTACACCACTGTTGTCACATGACCTGGTACTGTGGTTACAACAATCTACAGTATAGAGCCTTGTCAAGACTAGGAAAAGAATGTTTGGATTGGTTGGTTGTTTAATCAAATTATTTACCTCTAGGTAGCTAATTCCATTGGGAAAACCAGTAGGCATCTACTGCAGATTCAGTTTACTGCCTTTAAAATGGTTAGTTGGTCAGGGTAGGCCCTAGGCTTTCCTCTAGCACAGTGGTTCCCAAACTTGTTCTGCCACTTGTGCAGGGAAAGCCCCTGGTGGGCCGGCCGGTTTGTTGATCTGCCGCATCCGCTGGTTTGGCCAATCATGGCTCCCAGTGGCCGCGGTTCGCTGCTCCAGGCCAATGGGAGCTGCTGGAAGCTGCGCGGGCTGAGGGATGTACTGGCCGCTGCTTCCAGCAGCTCCTATTGGCCTGGAGCAGCGAACTGCAGTCAGTGGGAGCCGCGATCAGCTGGTATGATTTTAAAGGTGTTCAACTGAATCTACAGTGGGATAAGCTACCTTTACATGGCTAACTCAAACAATATCCAAACACCTGTTTTCCTAGTTGAGATAAAGCCTTGATAAGACCTTAACCTTGGTCTTGTACTGTTACCTTGCATAGTTGTAACTGCAGTGTAGATGGGGTCTGATGATGATCAAGGAATAGTGTTATAGGATTTTATGGACCTGTGAGTCTAAGTACTTTTAAAGTGAGGGCACTGTATTCTATGCAGAATAAAATATGCCTTTAAAGAAAAACCCATATCAAAATGCCTTTGTTTTGTTTTTCCTTTTTCCTGTGCATTGTTTCTGTCTCTTTGACAAGTCACAGTTGGATATAAAATTTCCCCCAAATTAAAACAATTTAAACATTTCTTCAAGGCTAATAAATGTACCCTTCTCCACCCCAAAAAGCCTAAGTTAGCCTGCACTTACCAAGCAAACAGAAGCCTCACATTGAGAGTGAGATGTTGACACAGTGACCTCATTCTGAACGTTACCTTCTTTGTCAGCAGAAGCAGCAGCAGCTCCGCTGGCTCTCGGCACTTGGAGCAGTTTGATTTCTGCTGGCTCGTTGGCATGATTTCAGGACTCGCTTTATTGTGAACCTAGCTGGTGAATGGGATGACAAGACATAAGCTTGAAAGGACTTGTTCCCCAATATGAATTTTTGACGAACAGTTCACAGCTACACAACTTTGATCCAGTGTACAATAGAACCATCTGTATTACACATAGGTCTGCAGCTTTCTTCAGACATGGAAAAGGAAGGCAATTTTTTTTTGTGATTATAATAAACACGGGTAAGTGTGTGAGCTAAATTGCAAGTGATTTTAGAAATAAATGCTGTGTGTATGTATGTGTCTGTATTAAATCAGGAATATATGCTGCTAGATGTAAATTTTGTAGCTTGTCTAGGAGTTAAAGCTTTAACGCGTCTCTGCTAATGCATGTAAGTGGCTTTTTTGCCCACTTGGTAAGGAGACTGGTTTGTTACTCTTGTACAGTGCAGCGGTGCACTGTTACAAAAGCAGCGACATTCCATTGCAAAGACAAAGAAGCATGCACAGACATACGGAGAAACCTTGGAACATCGAACTGTAGCTTTTCTCAGAACGATGACTCATTTCAGTTCACAAAGGATTCTGGGCAGGGTAGTGCAAAGGCAGGTTGGCTGATCCATTCCTATGACTTCACTTTGCAGAGAACCAGGCAGAAGAGGAGTGACACTGCAGAATCCTGAGGCATTGCAGTGGAGAGTTGCTTTACTAAGACTGTGAGTGCCTTCAAAACAGGGGGTGGTGGTAGGGTGTGATTCCAACTGTTCCATTAATATAGGGTGAAAGAAGAGATTTTTTTGAAGATGTGTTTTCATAACACTGAGTAGGAGGTATATTTGCAGAGCTCTTTAGAGATTCCCCCCCCTAGTTCTTAGCAATGTTTATATCTCTCTCTCTCTCTCGTACAAAATTATGGGAAGATTCAAGTATTATAGAATTCCTTAAAGATGACCCGCACAGTTAATGCATTAGCATTTATGGTCTGGAGGCCCCCAGTAGCTTTGGTAAGAGATGAGCATTCAACATATTATTTAAAAGCATGCTTTATTTTTATTCAGGTCTTGTGGCATTGATCTCTGCTGCAGCCAGGCAGATTCCACTATGATGTAATGCCCTGGCAATGTTGTGACATCACAGCTACTGTAGAACTGTAATGGAGCATAGGGGTTCAGGTAAATCCCCTTTTTAACATATTGTGTGCTGAAAGTATAAAATAGTAATTCAGCAAAAGAAATTGAAAAATCGTTTGGGTAGCTTTTTTAAAAGCTCACTATATATATTTTATAAAAAAGGAATTTCCTGATATTCTCTGGGACAGTCCCATAGATTTTCATAGACGCTTTGTGATCATAGCTTTGGACAGACTGGGGAGTCAGGAGTCAGCTGGCTATGGTAAATGAATGAAGCAAAATACATTGAAATATTTCTGTCATAATGTGTTGAGTGTGTGTGTGCGTGCACTTCAGGACATATTAACAAAGTTACTGACATTTGGTATGTTACATCTGCAGGGTCATTTTTAACCAGGTCCAAAGGATGGAATAGGTCATTTTACATGCTTGAATCAGAGTTAATCACTAGCAGCATTCAAAAGCTACCCTAAGAACGTTAACACATGAAGCAAATATTTGTCATACTGTAGGTCAGCACTGGGATTTCTGTGTAGTTCCCAAGGCCAAAAATAGTTTGAATGGTCATATCGTATAGTTGAATTCTTGCAGTATGGGTTGCATTATGAAACAGTGGCATGTGTCTATAAGAAGAAGGTATGTTTTGGTGTGCATACTTTTTCAGTGGTGGAAAATTGACTAGCTGGTAAGATGCATGCAAGATTCTGTTATAATAATAATTATTATTATTTTATTATCATAGACCCTAAGAGCCCCAGTCATGGACCAGGATCCCATTGTGCTAGCAAGCATATAGAGGCTTATACCATCATTGTCTGTGAAACTGATTAGAGGCGTAGGGATATCTTTTTATTTTAGAGTCAATGGAATTCTTACCAACTATTAGGGTGCTCTTTTAAAACGTACATAAATAAGGCTTAGCCTTCTCTTAAACCAGGGTAAATTGCTTGTTTGTTTTCTAAAAAGTTTTTCTTGTATCCAGTTGCAGTCTTCTTTTGATACTACACTTTGATGTTATGTGTATATCAGTAAAGTAAGTCTGAAAAAGTGATTAAAAATAAATAAGTATGTTTAGTTGGGACTTGGCAGACTACATATTTTTTTAAATTTCAGTCGTGGTCAGTAAAATATAGAATCATAGGACTGGAAGGGTCCTTGAGAGGTCATCTAGTCCAGTCCCCTGCACTCATGGCAGGACTAAGTATTCTCTAGATCGGGGTAGGCAACCTATGGCACGCGTGCCAAAGGCGGCACGCAAGCTGATTTTCAGTGGCACTCACACTGCCCAGGTCCTGGCCACGGGGGGGGGGCTCTGCATTTTAATTTAATTTTAAATGAATCTTCTTAAACATTTTAAAAAACTTACTTGCTTTACATACAAAAATAGGTTAGTTATATATTATAGAGTTATGGAAAGAGACCTTCTAAAAATGTATTACTGGCACGTGAAACCTTAAATTAGAGTGAATAAATGAAGACTCGGCACACCACTTCCGAAAGGTTGCCAACCCCTGATCTAGACCATCCCTGATAAGTGTTTGTCCTACCTGCTCTTAAAAATCTCCAATGATGGAGATTCTATTACCTCCCTAGGCAATTTATTCCAGTGCTTAGCCACTCTGACAGGAAGTTTTTCTAATGTCCAACCTACACCGCCCTTGCTGCAATTTAAACCCATTGCTTCTTGTCCTATCCTCAGAGGTAAAGAACAACAATTTTTCTTCCTCCTCCTTGTAACAACCTTTTATGTACTTGAAAACTGTTATCATGTACCCTCTCTATCTTCTCTTCTCCAGACTAAACAAACCCAATTTTTTCAATCTTCCCTCATGGGGTCATGTTTTCTAGACCTTTAATCATTTTTGTTGCTCTTCTCTGGACTTTCTCCAATTTGTCCACATCTTTCCTGAAATGTGGCACCGAGAACTAGACACAATACTCCAGTTGAGCTCTACTCTGCGTGGAGTAGAGTGGAAGAATTACTTCTCGTGTCTTGCTTACAATACTCCTGCTAATGCATCCCAGAATGATGTTTGCTTTTTTTGCAACAGTGTTACACTGTTGACTCATATGTTCATTTATATGTTAATATATCACAGATCTCATGTTTCTAGCATTTTTAATGCTATCAGAAGCTGCATGTTCTTCCAGTTCTCACGATTGTTTAATCTGGTTAAAAGGTGCCATATAGCCTCAAGTGGCAATTTGATATGCACTTGTACATTGTTGTTTTGAATTGGTGTTTTTAAGTGTTTGTTTGCTAGCCTATGATGTGGGCTATTCTGGAAATAATATGATTGAACTCACCTTGAAATTTAGGAATGAGGATGCAACCCCAGTCAAATGCATAACTTGTTCAGTTTATCCACCAGTATTCGCCAGTTAGGCTCACAAAAAGTAGTTTTGCAAATGTGTCCCTTCAAAAAGGGATTTTAGGTAAGCTCGAAAAGAGAATATTTATATGAGGAGTTTGTTCTTCTGTCTGTAATTTTCTCTGTCCCCAGCTGCTGCTGTTAGCTATCTTTTGTTCGAAGAAGAGCTTTTTCCACTATCACAAACAAGCTTCTACTTTTGCTTGATCCCATAGTGAAGTCACAATCGTGTGCTGAAGATATCAGTCTGTTGGCATGGAAATCTATCTAAAGCATTTCTAATGCAAACCCTCCCTGTGGTAGTTAGATATCATGAAATGGCTGTAATGTCATAACTTGAAATTTCCTTTTTAATAAAATCGTATGTTTAAAGTTTATCTGGAGAAAACTGCTGTACCACAAAAGGTTAAAGAGCTCTGAGTGACAGGGAGAAGGGGAGGAATTGGTTACATTTGGGCTTCTTACATTTCACTGCACTGCAGAAGTGCTCTTAGGGGGTTTCTTCCCCATATGTGAGGAAATAAGTGTATAAATTCTAATAAAGTGTGGTTGTACTCTGAAAAGTGACTCTGTAAAAACATTGTAGTATTTTCATATTTTTCTCTCTCAATGGATGCATTGAATTGGCTCCATTTATAAATCAAAGACGATTTTTCTAACTGCTGTCCCTGCAAACTGAGACAGAGAGCGGGAAGTCAAACTTTGTTCTTTCTAACCATTTAATCAGTAATAAAGATTCTATTGTCAGAACTTAGCTGACAGTTTTGTTGCTAATGCATAGAGCAGAATGCAGTCTAGGTTTGTCTTTCATAACATTTTGTCATAAGGTGATCTCTACTAAAAAATATTTTTTGTCAGTAAAATAAACAGATGAGATTCAGACATACAGGGAGCAGGTATACTGAATTAAATGGTGTATAGCAGAGCTGGTGAATAGGACACTGAAGCATGGGTTCTTATTTCCAACTCTGTTACTGATTGTGTGTAACCTGGGGCAATCACTTAACCTCTTTGTGCCGTGGGGTCTCATCTGTAAAGTAGGAATAATAATGTTTATTCATCTCTGTAAAGTGCTTCGAGATCCATGGAAGAAAAATGCTATTTAAGAGCATGTGTTTATTTTACTTATAACTGGACTCTTAATTTTTAAATAATAGCGCCCATTAAAAAGGGTAATTATCTATGTAAATCCCATTGTCATCAACGAGAGACCAGATCCCATTAATTACTTGTTAGGTGCTTAGACATTTTCAAAATGCTTATGAAGTACATAAGAAAATACCGGGAAACTTGATTTTATTATCATTCTTTTTTTTTAATAAAGTTTGACTGTTTCTTTCCACTGAAATGGAATTGAAACCATGTACTTCTAGCTGCTGATGGTATTTTAACAAAACATACAGTCAGCTGATGAATGCCGCTTTCTGGGCTTCACTATTTTCCTTTTAATTTTGAACATAAACATTTGAAAGTCAAGTCTAGTAATTTGATTTCAAAAGAAAGCTGCTTGAAATAAGCATCAGACTGAGTTAATGGGAGCCATATGCTGAATCCTTTATAAAGTGTTGAGGTCTACCAAAAAAAAAAAGTTTTAGGAAAAGAATACTTGATTTTTTTTAAAAACAGATCTTTCCTAAAAAGATTTGTTGTAAATCTTGTATTCAAAAGGCTAAATGGTATTTACACATATAATTGGTGATAATATATTAAATTAAATTGTAAACACAAGATACTTTCTGTTGCTGTGCGTCAAAGAATTTGTTCACTTAACTTCAACCACAGAGTACTTGGAACTTCCCAGAGCCCAAGGGTGTTTAAGATAAAACTTGGCAAATTAGTACCTCCATAAGTGCTGGTCTCTGTGGCTCTCTATTACTAGGTCTATTGTAAGTTTTACAGATGTTCTGTTCCTCTGTTTGAAGAATCGCAAATTATCTCCAGTAGATGGTTTATTGGCATCTGTAGGTTTAACTATAGAATTAATTCTGACAGCAGTGAAGATGAATGAGGGTTGCCATGTCAAAGTTAACCAACTCTCAAAGGGATTAGCAAGGAGTGAATTATGATAGCCTTTTACGAAACTAATATATGTCAGCCATTCCTTTTGAATTTAAAATGTGTATGGATTCCTGTTGAAAATTGTATCTGATTTGCTTACATAAAAAAACCCAATTTCCAGATGCTTTAGTGGTAACTAATTGTGCAAATTAAGCTCACAATTTTAGAACAATATTTGCAGACTTGCCGTTTGAAAATGGGGGCTTATAGGGCCTTGTCTGCACTTTGCATACTTTACAAAACCGTTTCTCATGCACAGCATACACAGATATTTCGACATAAAAAGGAAGCACCAAGTGTTTCTAAAATTAAAATAACTTTACTACTTGATGACTAGTATGCAGCCAACTGAAACATACAATTCACAACATTCTGAATCCAATCTCTTCCTTCAGAAGACTAATTAAAAATTGTAACGGATCATTTATTAAATCCTAATGATTCCTTAGGTTAAGTGGCTTATTTAAAAAGAAAGATCTCGTGTTCCAGTTGTAATCCTTTGGAGTGTGTGTACATACCAATTCTGATGCTTTTCAGGTATGAGACCAATTAGGTCAATGTCATCTTCTCTCCAATACAATTTCATTTTTGTAGGTAGAATCATAGGACTGGAAGGGACCTTGAGAGGCCATCTAGTCCAGTCCCCTGCACTCATGGCAGGACTAAGTATTATCTAGATACATTTGAACACTTACTTTCTTATATTTATGTCTCATTGATTTTAAAGATTTTATCTTCATATGTTTATATACATAATTTTACCTGTTGACAGATAAAATATTTGTTTGTCTTAACAATAGTATAATTAACTCTTCAGGTTTTTTCCCCTCTTAAAAAATTAGGAATGCTGTGCCTACCTGTTTTTGCGTCCTGTCATTTGTAAGCCTGTCTACTATTCTTCCTAATCAGATGTCCACCATCTTCCAGATTGCTGTTGGTTATTACTTTGTAATGTCCCAGTGACTTTGCAGACAGGTAAAACAAAAATGTCCCAATGAGCTTCTAATTCAAGGCCCCAGTGCTGAAGTCAAACATACATGGGGCAGATCTTTGTGCTTACAAGGAGTCCAACTGAAGGTAATGGGGCTCTCTATAGGTTCTAAGGTCTGCCAGCATATATCCAGTTGCAGAATGAAGACCTGTTTAGGTGGTAGGCAACAGTGTTCCAGAGAGATACAGCATAAATAAACTTATTTTTAAATCCACTTCCATATTTGTATGTGTGATTTTTTAAATCCTTAATGCATCTCTGTTCATGTGTCCCTACTGCGCAACGGAATATGCAACTGGCGTATTTGAAAAACAAATATTACACATAGGGTTAACCTAAAGCAATTATGAAAACTTTTTTACAAAATACTCAGTGCAACAATTCTGAGTATTGTTTAAGATGAGATGCATTTGATTTTCCATTTGTGAGCCCTGTGTGAGCACACTGTACCTGCTTAGTAAAAAACAAGACAATTAAAATTAATGGGGCCACATGCAGAACATCTAATCCCTTTCAATTTCAGGAGTGGTTTGGATCTGAATTCATAGATTTGAACCCACTTCCATATATGTGGTTTCTGATCTGATCCAAAACTGCATTCTAGTTGTTCAAATTCGCTGAAATCTCATGAGAACAGCTCATGAAGTTTCAAAGCCATTTAATCTAAACCTGCAACCCAGTGATTGATCAGTCTGTGACCTGAACTGTAGTCCAAAGCTGATCAGAATCCTAACACCAACTCTTTAGCCTGTTGTAACTATTTAGTATTCTGTTATGGTTAAGGAAACCTCAAATCCTTCTGCTTTCTCACTGGTTACGTAGGAAGCACTGCCGTACTTTTGGGACCATCTGGGAACTATTACCACTGAAACAGGAGATAAAGAGCAGACTTTAAATGTGTATGTACTATATACTTATCTCATCAAATTGTTTCTCATCCTGTAACCTTTTAAGTTTAAAAGTTGTTCAGTGCTCTTAAAGTATTGGCTAATAAAATATATTTAAAAAACTTCATGGGAAAAATTAATTGGATAAGTAACCTGGCAAGTAAAAATACAGTTCACCTAAAGCAGATAACACAACTGTCTGTACTTGTTCATATTTCTTCAACAAAACTTCAAAATTTCTCTTTTTAAACTACAGTCATGCAAAGTCATTACATCTGCAGACCAAGGAAGGAGCTCTTTAACTCTTTAGGTATTTGATGTTTTTGTGCCACTGAGCAGAGGGTATAATATAGCTGGCCAGCAAGCTAAAAATATGGCTCATTATCACTTGCAGAATTTTCTTTTTCTAATTTTTGTTGCAATTTTTAAAAAATTCGAAATTCTCTCTAGTACAAACTCTAGATGACCCATACAACCAGGATTTGAAAAGAGAGAGCAGTGCTTGTGCCTGCAAAAATGTGTATGAACCCATTGCATTCACAAGTTCATGCTTGTGTGTACAGTTGTCACTTTGGACATACAGCCTTGGGGTTCTGCAGCTGCAATGGGTTTGGGTTTTTTGGGTTCAAGTATTGGATTGTTCTTCAAAAATATTTCCTGAACATTTTAATATACCTTCAATGTCAAAAATGTATTGTGTCTTTGACTTCTCTAATAAGTTGTTGATCTAGTTTTGAAGGTTTTATCGCAAGAGCAATATAAACTATACAAAATTGTGCACATTGCAGTGGACACATCTCTGTATATGATCAGTGAACAACGTTTAAATGAAAGCCTTCCTTGAATGTCTACTGTCTTTCTACAGGTGATGTATCACCAATCAATATGTCTCCCATCAGTCAGTCACAGTTTATTCCACTTGGGGAAATCCTTTGCTTGGCCATCTCTGCAATGAACTCTGCGCGAAAACAAGTCACACAAGAAGCTCTAATGGAACACCTAACAACCTGCTTCCCAGGTAACCATGCACTAATGTATCACTAATCATATGAACCTGGATTTTTTAAGTAACAGTCAAAGAATTCCTCGTAAAAGGTTGGTTACAATTTTTGTTACTTTAGAAAAGGAAGCTTGGTAGATAACCTGCTTTGCTTATTCATGTATTCAAAAGCCAGAAGGGATCATTGTGATGATCTAATCTGACCTCCTGCAAAATACAAGCCATAGAACTTCCCCAAAATAATTCCTAGAACATATCTTTTAGAAAAACATCCAATCTTTATTTAAAAATTGTCAGGATGGAGACTCCACTGGGACCCTTGGTAAATTCTTCCAGTGGTTAACACTCACACTTGTAAAAAAAATTATACCCTATTTTCAGTCTGAATTTGTCTACCTTCAACTTCCAGACGTTCGATTGTGTTATATTGTTGTCTGCTAGACTGAAGAGCCTATTTTCATATATTCCCCATGTAGGTACTTAGACTGTGATCAAGTCAGCCCCTATTCTTCTTTTTGTTACGCTAAATAGATCAAACTCTGTGTGTGTCATTATAAGGCACGTTTTCTAATCCTTTAATCATTCTCGTGGCTCTTCTTTGAACCCTCTCCAGTTTATCAACATCCTTCTTGAATTGTGGACAACTGAACTGGACACAGTATTCCAGTAGTGGTCATACCAATGCCTAATACAGAGGTAAAATAGCCTCTCTACTCCTACTCAAGATTCCCGTTTATGCATCCCAAGGTTGCTTTTTTTTGGCCACACCATCACCTTGAGAGCTCATGTTTAGCTAGTTATCCACGACAAGCCCCAAATCTTGTCGAGAGTCTCTGTTGTAGATGGTTTTCAGAGTAGCAGCCGTGTTAGTCTGTATTTGCAAAAAGAACAGAAGTACTTGTGGCAGCTTAGAGACTAACAAATTTAGTAGACCATAAGTTTTTTTGAGCTACAGCCCACTTCATCATCGGATGCATAGAATGGAACATATAGTAAGAAGATACATACACCTCTACCCCGATATAATGCGGTCCTCGGGAGACAAAAAATCTCACCACATTATAGGTGAGACCGTGTTATATCTAACTTGCTTTGGCCCCCCCTGTTCCTTGTTTCCTGACTGCCCCCTCCAGAGACCCCCTTCCCTAATCACCCCCAGGACCCCAACCTCCCTGCTCCTGTCACCTGACTGCTCCAACCCCATCCACATCCCTTGCCCCCTGACAGGCGCTCACCGGCAGCGGCGGGAAGTGGAGCAACACAGCCCCAGTCCACTCCCCTCCGTCACCGCCCAGCTGTGGTGCTCCGCTTCCCGCTGCTGGTGAGTGCGGGGAGGTTGGGGAAAGGACGCCCCCCGCACTCACCTGTGGCAGGAAGCGGAGCGACATGGCCCAAGCCTGCTCCGCTTTCCTTGCCCTGGCCCCAGCTGTGTTGCAGGCTGGGGCTGGCGGGGGAGGGGGGTTGGGGTTGGGGAAAGGTCCCGCACTCACCTGTGGCGGGAAGCGGAGCACGGGAGCTGGAAGAGCAGGCTGGGGCTGGGCTGCTCCACTTCCACCACTGCCGGTGAGTGCAAGGGGGATCCCAAGCCCCCTCCCCTGAGTGACACAGCTGGGGCCGGGGTGAGGGAAGTGCAGTGGGCTGCTCCCAGCACCCCCCTAATCCCCCGGGCCATTCTGGGACTGCGGGGCCCTCAAAAGTGCCCCCTCCCCACAGCTCCTGCCTCCCAGACCCTGGGGGGTAGGGGAGCCCCGACCACCCCTGAGACCCTCTGCCCCTTATCCAACCCCTCGGCCCCGACACAGCACAGCACCCTTAACATGCTGCTCAGAGCAGTGTGTCAGAGCTTTACTGTGTTGTATGCGAAGCCACGTTTTATCAGGTCGCATTATATTGGGGTAGAGGTGTATATAAATACAGAGAAGGTGGAAGTTGCCATACAAACTGTAAGAGGCTAATTAAGATGAGCTATTATCAGCAGGAGAAAAAAACTTTTGTAGTGATAATCAAGATGGCCCATTTAGACTGTTGACAAGAAGGTGTGAGGATACTTAACATAGGGAAATAGATTCAGCTCCAATTAATCCTGAGATTCGAAGCAAAATTTACAGAAACCCTAAGACCTGATTCTGTAACTCTTATACCCATGAGTTATTCTTGCTCTCACTGATAATCACGTTCACTTCAAGAGGGTTGCTCGCATGATTTAAACTTTATAGGGTTGATTCCTAACTCAATGAAGGATTTGAAGAAATTTACAGAGGTTGTACTGAACATTTACAAATCAGTATAATATTCTGGCCTATTGTTTTTCTTTTCTGTTTTTAATTGACGTCAGAATATGCATGTCCAATATTTCTCGTGAAATATCTGAAACTTCTGCAGGATCATAGTTTAAAGCACTTAGGGTCCAGTGTTGTATTTAGTGAGATAGGTACAGCTACTCGCTGCATATACCCTGAATAGCCTGCTTACATAGCACTTAAAGGTGCACAAACAAGCTAATCAGCAAAGTACATATGGCACTGGATTGCACTGTGCCTTTTTAATCCCTAAAATTGGAAAGGGGGCATGCTGGGATAGAAAGTGTGAGTCAGGAACTAAGTGCACTTACTCCACATGGTAAATTCCATGTTGGCTTTTACTAGGTCATTTAGAGTTTTATGTACTTAATCACAGACCAAAAGGAACTGTCCATTCCTCATGCAATCATTTCTGATAGAGACCCCATGTACATGTGCAAAAACATTCCATCTCCAAGAACAGGATTCCCATCTACTGAATTAGTTGCCCTCCCAGCCACTTTGGACAGGCTGCCAAAACTATGGTGCCATGGTACAAATAATAAAGAATATTAGTGTCTGCCTCAGGGGGCTTATGTTTAAATCTAAAGGAGGTCAGTAGCTTTTGTTTTTTCTTGGACCTTCAGACTTCTGGTGCTGGTCCTGCCTTCTAAAGCCGGGAGGCCCGTTCTTGGAACTGACACCTCTCCCACAAGTCTTTGGCTGCTGTAGATTTGGCCATTTTGTCATAACCAGTCTTGTTGATGCATTTCATAAAAATGCATTTTTCTTCTGTTAAATTCAGGAGGCTTTCATGTCCACATATGCTAATAATTCTGTATAAAATGGTGACATGGAAATAGCCCAGACACAGTAACACTTAAAAAAGGAAAAATATTAAAAATAATGCTCAGGGGCATATCGTCTCCATACCAACAGCCTATATCTGAGGTTGGTGAATGATGCAAAAGGCACCCTATGTAGGCTTCTCTAGGCAGTGTAATATAAAAGGAATGGGGGCGGGGTGGCCATCAGGCACTCCTGAGTTCTAATCCCAGCTCTACTGCTCGCTTGCTCGGTGACCTTGGGCAAGTTGTTTAGCCACCATGTGCCTCAGTTTCCCCATCTTTAAACAAGTTGATATTACTAACCTACCTCCCATTGCTGGTGTAAAGATTAATTACTGAAATTTCTATATTTAAAAAAATATATATCTTTCTCCTCCTGGGAAATCCTATTATAGTTAGATATGTATGTCTATATGTTTTTGTTCTTGGGGTTTGGGGTCTTTTTTAGACTGTAGGATAACAGAGCATGTGGAGTCATATAGCCTTATAGTGGGTAGGACTTTCCCTATGACTGATAGTAAGTCTTGAGATTTTGAAAAGAAAAAAAAAATCTGGATTTGGAACTATGTCTAAAATAAAGATTTTTGTCTGCCATTCAAATAATAACAGTGTTTGAGGTTTTTTAAGGAAGCTCAGTTCTGCCCTTTGATACATTTGGAGGAAGTATGGTAAGTATATTTTGTAAACACTAGTTTTCTGTCTCAGCCTGTGGTTTTATTTATAAAATTTCTCCAGTGATCTCTGCATACTGAAAAGTTAATGATCCATTATGTGGGGCATAAGGTGGAGAGGGCAATCAAAGTTCACACTTCTAGTTCTAGTGTAGTTTGTCTCAGTTAGTTATTTTCTCCAAGTCAGGCTTACTTCGGTAACACTACATTCGTACGTACAGGGAAGGTTCCAAAGAGTGAAGCATTGGGAGGAATCTTGTAATCCATAGCATTATCAAAAACCTGATTAGGTACTTGAAATTCAAAATTATTAGATACATCCCTTGAGTTTCTTATGTATGTGGGTATTGGTTGGTTTGGTATTTCTGCTGTTCCTATCAGACAAAAACACACACACACAAATAATTCAACAGACTGGAATATTTTGTAGTCTGTGCTTGCAAGTATCCCCAGGCAAGTTGTCACAGTCTCTTGCTGCCTCTCCCTTTTTTTCCAGCATGGAGCATGTGTCTTTCTGAAGTCTGAGATTAAGAAAAGGAGTATCTTGCATTTCCCATCCTTCCCACCCCACCCCACCAAAAAACCAAAATCTTCCAGCCTTTATTGTCCTAAACTAGTTTTTTCCCCATCACTGTTCTACTTCTTTGCTGTTAAAAAGGAACTCTTTTCCATTCCAGTCCATAACATAATTAAAATATTGAATATCACTGTATTAGCTCTCTTAGGGAGAGCCGCATCATCCAGTGAAGGGGACCACTCTTGGTGCTGGCTGATCTTTCCATTTATCTCCCCACCCCTTGTAAAAATTAATGAGTCCCAGCTTTTGAGTATCAGTATTTTCTCAATAGGTGTTTTAAAGTATCCCATAACCTTTTATATATTAATAGTTTATCTTCCCCAGTTGGATTGTGAAGAACTAAGAGAGAGGAGAGCATTACTCAGTAGATAATTCTAAACTCAATACTGTCAAATAATTTGTTTCTCTCTTATCATGTAGGAACATTTGCATGTCTAGGACCTACACTAACAAGTTAGGTCAACCCAGCTACATCGCTCATGGGTGTGAAAAATCTACTCCCCGAGCGACATAGCTAAGCCAACCAACTCCCGGTGTAGACAGCATTAGGTCGACAGAATTCTTCTGTAGGCCTAGCTACTTCTCCTCAGAGTGGTTCTACACCAGTGGTTCTCAAGCAGGGGTACGCGTACCCTGAGGGTACGTCAACTCATCTAGATATTTGCCTAGTTTTATAACAGGCTACATAAAAAGCACTAGGAAAGTCAGTACAAACTAAAATTTCATACAGACAATTACTTGTTTATACTGTTCTATATGCTATACACTGAAATATAAATACAATATTTATATTCCAATCGATGTATTTCATAATTATATGGTAAAAATGAGAAAGTAAGCAATATTTCAGTAATAGTGTGGCTGTGACACTTCTGTATTTTTATGTCTGATTTTGTAAGCAAGTAGTTTTTAAGTGAGATGAAACTTGGGGGTACGCAAGACAAATCAGACTCCTGGAAGGGGTACAGTAATGTGGAAAGGTTGAGAGCCACTGACGTAAACCAAGGGGAGAACCCTTCCAGTTGGCATAGTGTCTTCACAGCAGCCGCTTGTCACAAGGTCACTTGTGCTGTAAAGACAGGTACTTCCCTGGGTTTTATGGCATGTGTAAACTTCGTAACCACAGTTGCCATTCTCAGACTGAGGAAAAATAAACCTCTTTCCTCAGTGCAGGATCTTACAGTTGCGTACTAGCCCTGTAGTTTGCTGAGCCAATGTGCAAACATAAATCTGGGCCACAGCTATATCTGAAATAAGGTATGCTAATTATTTATAACATCACATAGCAACCACTCTACATCTTAAACTAGTATTTCATGAGCCAATCAGAGTGTTTCTTTTATCCCTTGTTAAGCCATAGTGCCAGCTCAAGAGAAAATCATTTTAGAAGATTTAACACCAGTTAAACGCTATTTAAAATGTGTTTTTCATAAATGTATACACTAGTATTGGGAAAAAATGTTTGTAGTAATAATACACATCTTATTTATGTGTATTGTGTTTTGTCAGTCTTTTTCTTTTTAAAGAGAGAGCGCTACTGCTGTGAATATTGTAATATTCTAACTTAGAATCGTGCAAGAAGATGTTTATGAAATCCTGCATTATGTTTATTGACCAGATTTAAAATCTCATATGCTAAATGTAAATCTATTAAATCCAGGATAATAGCTAAGAATTTAACCTCTTTTTCCTGCGTTTGGCACCTACCCTCTAGTGAATATGAACCTGGCTTTAACAAAGCTTATAGGTAAAGTTTATGGGTATATTATGACTTTGCTGTTTTTAATAATTTTTCCAAATTTTTTTGTAATGTTGTTAACCAAATTAGCTTACAGTGTTGAAAATTTCTGTAACAGAATATATGCCCCTGTGTTAATAGTCACTTGAGAAGTAAAGAAGTGATATTCAGATGGCTGCTGCACTGAGGTAAAGTTCACCTCAAAAATACATAATTCCTGGCACTTTAGAGACTAACACATTTATCTGAGCATAAGCTTTCGTGAGCTACAGCTCACTTCATCAGATACATTCATCACATGCACCAAAGCTTATGCTCAAATAAATTTTAGTCTCAAAGGTGCCACAAGTCCTCCTTTTCTTTTTGTGGCTACAGACTAACACGGCTGCTACTCTGCAACATAATTCCTGTACCTTCATTTTTACGTTGAATGCCCACTGTATATGCAGCAGTGAAATGATGTATTTTACATTAACCGAGTTCACCTTAGGTCACTGTTCTTTGTGAGCAACAAACAAGACATAATCTTCTGTCTGGAAACTCTGTGGAAGGCACAGTAGACTCTCTTGAGATGCAGCAAATGTACATGTCTGATGATTCAATGTCCAGACAGATTCTGCTTTTGAATTATTAAAGCACTACATAATCTTAAATAACACCGCTGCTGTCATGCAGTATTTTAAATGCCAGATTCTCTAATATATATATATATTTATATATATATATATATATTTTTTTTAATGGTGCTTCTATTTAGTGGGGGAGTGGAACAAGAAAGAAATATGACCAGCCTCTGGAGATGGTGGGGGAGTTTACATATAAACAGGGCATTGTCAGGGTGTCACTGGGCAGCCCCAACAGGAGCACCCTT
The DNA here is from genome assembly GCF_965152235.1 of Eretmochelys imbricata. Lineage (NCBI taxonomy): Eukaryota > Metazoa > Chordata > Testudines > Cheloniidae > Eretmochelys > Eretmochelys imbricata. The sequence continues at coordinate 82,846,221 of NC_135575.1, forward strand.
CTGTGGCAGGCCACATCATGACAGGCACACCTGCCCCAGTTTCTCTCCTTCAGAATCCCCAGAATTAGTCTCCAGAGTGTTCTCAAGTATAAATATAGTCCTGGTGGGGTTCAGTTATTGCAAATGTTCTGTATACATTTATCATAATAAAAGTCCCATAATCATAGTCCATATTTTCCCCATTATAGTCCAAAGAGTATATACAACATAGCCCTGGCATCCCTCACCATGCCCCCGCTCAGCACAGCCTTCTCCTATCCATGTACCAGGACAGTGATGCCAGCCCCCCGAGCTGGAGTGTAACCCTGCTCTTCCCAGCAGGACCCCCCACACACCCACCATCTCTCTGCTGGGAGCATCCGTCACTCCCCCGGCCCTCTCATGGTTCTTCTGGGTCCAGCTCTGCAGCCTTGGAGAGTCCAGCCTCTGCAGGTCAGTTCCTCTGCTGCTCTCCTGTCTTCAGCCCTCTCTGGACCTTAGCTTGGTTTCTTTGGCCTAGATCCAGCAGGAAATCCCTCTGCCGTTCCTCCGTCCTTGAGCCCTCTGGCTCTAGCTCTCTGAGTGGGGGGGGACACTAGCCAGCAAACACCTCTTCCTGTTCTCGTGCCTTCACGCTTCTTCCAGGTCCCAAACATACAAGGTATGGCTAACACTGCAATAAAAGATCCGCGGTGTAGCTGTGGTTGGCCTGGGTCTGCTAACTCGGACTTGTGGGTCTCAGACTGCAGGGCTATAAAATTGCAGTGTAGATGTTCAGGCCTGAGCTTTGAGGCCCAGGGTATGTCTACACTACAAAATTAGGTTGAATTTATAGAAGTCAATTTTTTAGAAAGCGATTTTATACAGTCAATTGTGTGTGTCCCCACTTAAAACCATTAAGACCATTAAGTCGGAGGAGTGTGTCCACAGTACCGAAGCTAGCATCGACTTCCAGAGCATTGCACTGTGGGTAGCTATCCCACAGTTCCCGCAGTCTCCACCGCCAAGTGGAATTATAGGTTGAGATCCGAATGCCTGATGGTGCAAAAAACATTTTCACGGGTGGTTCTGGGTACATGTCGTCAGCCCCCCCCCCCTTCCATGAAAGCAATGGCAGAAAATCGTTTCGCTCCTTTTTTCCTGGGTTACCCGTACAGATGCCATACCACGGCAAGCATGGGTCCCGCTCAGCTCACCGTCACTGTACGTCTCCTGGGTGCTGGCAGACGTGGGACTGTATTGCTACACAGCAGCAGCTCATTGCTTGGTGGTAGCAGATAGTGCAGTATGACTAGTAACCGTCCTCATCGTCTCCTGGGTGCTCTTGGCCGGCCTCGGTGAGGTCGGTTGGGGCACCTGGGTAGACATGGGTGCTCCTGGCAGATCTTGGTGAGGTCTGTCAGGGGTGCCTGGACGTAAATGGGAGTGACTTAGGTCATTCTCTTCTTTAAGTTTTGTCTAAGGAGATTCAGTCCTTCCTGGAATATTGGTAGAGGGATAACTCAGTGGTTTGAGCATTGGCCTGCTAAACCCAGGGTTGTGAGTTCAATCCTTGAGGGGGCCATTCTGCCTCAGGCTGCTCTCCCAGCCAGCAGCACTGTCTGCTGCCAGCCTACCCCTTGCTTTTCCCTCCCTCCGTGAAAGCAACAGCCGACAATCGTTTCGCACCTTTTTCTGTGTGGGCGCCATGTTGCTGTCAGCATTGTCATCCACCTGCCGCTTCCACTGTCACTCTGCTCTCCTGCTCACACCATACCACGGCAAGCATGGAGCCTGCTCAGATCACCGTGGCAGTTGTGACAGCTCTAAACACCACGCGCATTATCCAGCAGTATATGCAGAACCGGAAACTGCAAAAGCAGATGAGTAGGCGACAGCAGCGCGGTGAGGAGAGTGATGAGGACATAGACACAGACTTCTCTCAAAGTACGGGCCCTGGCAGTTAGGCCATTCTGGTGGCAATGGGGCAGGCTCATGCCAAGGAATGCCGATTCTGGGGCCGGGAAACAAGCACGGACTGGTGGGACCGCATAGTGTTGCGGGTCTGGGAAGATTCCCAATGGCTGAAAAACTTTTGTATGACTAGGGCCACTTTCTTGGAATATTGTGACTTGCTTTCCCCTGCCCTGAATGCTAGAATACCAAGAGGAGAGCAGCCCTCACAGTTCACAAGTGAGTGGTGATAGTCCTGTGGAAGCTTGCAACGCCAGGCAGCTACCAGTCAGTCGGGAATCAATTTGGAGTGGGCAAATCTACTGTGGAGGCTGCTGTGATGCAAGTAGCCAACGCGATCACTGAGCTGCTGCTATCAAGGGTAGTCACTCTGGGAAATGTGCAGGTCATAGTGGATGGCTTTGCTGCAATGGGATTCCCTAACTGTGGTGGGGCGATAGATGGAATGCATATCCCTATCTTGGGACCAGACCACCAAGGCAGTGAGTACATAAACTGAAAGGGGTACTTTTCAATGGTGGTGCAAGCACTGGTGGATCACAAGGGACATTTCACCAACATCAAGGTGGGATGGCCAGGAAAGGTACATGACGCTCGCATCTTTAGGAACTGTGGTCTGTGGGAACAGCTGCAGCAAGGGACTTACTTTCCAGACCGGAAAATAACTGTTGGGATGTTGAAATGCCTATAGTTATCCTTGGGGATCCAGCCTACCCCTTAATGCCATGGCTCATGAAGCCATACACAGGCACCCTGGACAGTAGTAAGGAGTTGTTCAACTATAGGCTGAGCAAGTGCAGAATGGTAGTAGAATGTGCGTTTGGATGTTTAAAAGCGCGCTGGTGCAGTTTACAGACTCGGTTAGACTTCAGCGAAACCAATATTCCCATCGTTATTACTGCTTGCTGTGTGCTCCACAATATCTGTGAGAGTAAGGGGGAGATGTTTATGATGGGGTGGGAGGTTGAGGCAAATCGCCTGGCCGCTGATTACGCGTGGCCAGACACCAGGGTGGTTAGAAGAGCACAGCAGGGCGCGCTGCGCATCAGAGAAGCTTTGAAAACCAGTTTCATGACTGGCCAGGCTACAGTGTGAAAGTTCTGTTTGTTTCTTGATGACAGCCTGCCCCCTTGGTTCACTCTACTTCCCTGTAAGCCAACCGCTCTCCCCTCCCCACTTTGATCACCACTTGCAGAGGCAATAAAGTCATTGTTGTTTCAAATTCATGCATTCTTTATTAATTCATCACACAAATGCAGGGAGAACTGCCAAGGTAGCCAGTGAGGGGTGGGGCAGGAAGGAAACACCGGGTGGAGTGAGGGAGGGGGGAAGGAGGGAAGGGCAAGGCCAAACTGCACTCTAAAACTTATTGAATGCCAGCTTTCTGTTGACTGGACAGTCCTCTGGGGTGGAGTGGTTGGGTGCCCGGAGGCCCCCCCACCGCATTCTTGGGTGTCTGGGTGAGGAGGCTATAGAACTTGGGGAGGAGGACTGTTGGTTACACAGGGTCTGCAGCGGTGGTCTGTGCTCCTACTGCCTTTCCTGCAGCTCCACCATACGCCAGAACATATCACTTTGATCCTCCAGTAGCCTCAGCATTGCATTGTGCCTCCTCTCATCATGCTGACGCCACCTCTCCTCTCACTCGTCCCTCCTCTCCTCACATTCATTTTGTGCTTTCCTGGACTCTGACATTGTCTCCCTCCACGCATTGTGCTGGGTTCTTTCAGTGTGGGCGGACTGCATGAGTTCAGAGAACATTTAATCACAAGTGCTTTTTTTCTGCTTCTAATCTTTGATAGCCTCTGGGACGGAGATGGTACGTGGAGCGATGAAATGTTTGCAGCTGCGGGTGGGGAAAGGGGGAGATTAGTCTTTAAAAAGAGACATTTTAGAGAACAATGGGTAGACTCTTTCACGGTAAACCAAGCTGTTAACATTACATAGCACGTGTGCTTTCTTTACAAGGTCGCATTTTGCCTCTTATATCGAGGGCCTGCCAGTATGGTGTGAGAGATCACACACGCAGGGCCGGCGGGCAACAGAATTTGGCTTGCAGGCAGACATGGTAAGCCACAGTCTTTTGGCTTCTTTAACCTTCCTAACATGTGGGAATGATTTCAAACAGCAGTGCCCTCATTTCACATACCAAGCACCCATTGGGTTGGCCCTTTAAAATGGGTTGGCCATTTAAAAGGAGGGACTGCGGTTTTCAGGTTAACGTGCAGCACAAACCCAACTAACCACCTCCCTCACACACAGACACACAGCCAATTCTCTGGGATGATTGCTTCACCCCTCCCCCCACCGCGTGGCTAACAGTGGGGATGATTTCTGTTCAGCCACGGGCAAACATCCCAGCAGGAACGGCCACCTCTGAATGTCCCCTTAATAAAATTCCCCTATTTCAATCAGGTGACCATGAATGATATCACTCTCCTGAGGATAACACAGAGAGATAAAGAACGGATGTTGCTTGAATGCCAGCAAACACCAGGAACATCCGCTGCCATGCTTTGGGGAGGAGTACAGAAACCAGTTTTAAGAGCCCTTAAAGTCGGTTCGCTGCTCTAGGCCAATGGGAGCCGCTGGAAGCAGCACGGGCCAAGGGACGTACTGGCCTCCACTTCCAGCAGCCCCATTGGCCTGGAGCAGTGAACTGCGGCCAGGGGGAGCCATGATTGACCGAACCTGCAGACACGGCAGGTAAACAAACCGGCTGGCCCGCTAGGGGCTTTCCCTGCACAAGCGGCGGAACAAGTTTGGGAACCACTGATCTAGTCCGACCTCCTGTATAACAGGCCATAGAACTTCCCCAAAATAATTCCATTTGAACAAGAGCAAATCTTTTTTAAAAAACACTACATCCAATCTTTATTTAGAAATTGTCAGTGTTGGCGAATCCACCATGACCCTTGGTAAATTCTTCCAATGGTTAGTACCATCACTGTTAAAAAAGATTACATCCAGTTCCAGGCTGAATTTGTCTCGCTTCAACTTCTAGATATTGGATTTTGTTCTATTTTTGTCTGCTAGACTGAAGAGCCTATTTTCATATGTGTTCCCCATGTAGACTGTGATCAAGTCACCCCTTAACCTTCTCTTTGCTAAGATAAGTAGATTGAACTCCTTGAATCTTTCACTGTAAAGGCATGTTTTCTACTCCTTTAACAATTCTCATGACTCTTCTCTGAACCCTTTCCAATTTATCAACATCCTTCTCAAACCAGGACTGGGCACAGTATTTCAGCAGCGATCGCACCAGGGCACAGAGGTAAATTAACCTCTCTATTCCTACTTGAGATTCCCTTTTTTATACATCCAAGGATCACATTAGCCTGTTGGCCACAGCGTTGCCTGGGAGTTCATGTTCAGCTGATTATCCAACAAGACCCCCAAATCTTTTACAGAGGCACTGCTTCCTAGCATAGAGTCCCCTATTCTGTAAGTATAGCCTACTTTGTGTGTTCCTAGATATTATAATCCTAGGGGAATTCTGTGTCACTGCGCATGTGCAGAATTCATGGCCCCCACAGATTTCTTTTCTTCCCTGCAGAAAAATGACTTCTGATGGGGAAGCAAAGGGAAGCTGCAAGAGCAGTCATGCACTCCTCCCTGGCAGTGCAGGCAGGTCGGTGTGGGCACCCAGAGCTGCCGGTAGAGATGTAAATCACCATTAAGGGGTGAGGCTAGGCAGTTGTGTGAGTGAGAGAGAGACACTGTCCCTCTCGCTCACTATTGCAGCCCACTTGGTATGGAGGAGTAGGGCTTTGGGGTGTTTCTGAGAAGGTAGGTGTGGGGAAGGCTCTGTCCCCTCAGGCAGAGCAGAAAGTAGCAGCCTGCCTGGTTAGTGAATTGTTCCCATTGTTCTTAGTGAATTCCCCCAGGAATATAAAAGAGTTGTAAAAATTTTAAGGCCCCTTTACATTGCCAGAATGGCTAACAGAGGCTTATTGTAAAAGACAGTGTGGCCATAAATGCTTATGGTGCTTTAGGGATTAGAACTGGTTTTAAATTTTTGGACTGAAAATTTTTTCCCATCAAAATGTGCTCCATGAACTGTTTGCTACTGACCTTTCTGGAGATGGTCAGCAGCCAATATAAATTGTGAGTTTGAGTCCCCAGCCCTCACTTGCTCTTCAGTTACCTATGATGTAACACTGAGCATATGGCTACATATATTTGTTGACTAATAACTAGAAGTAAAGGGTCAATACTAGCTCCATTAGTATTAGACAGAGTGGGTTTGGGGATTTCCTCCAGTGCTTCCCACTCCAATTCTCCATCCATTGTATTGTAGTTTAAATAAATTACCAAAATAATTGAAACCAGCATGATTATATTGCGTTATTTTGACAAATAAAATATGCAGAATTTTAAAATATTGTGTGCAGAATTCCCTCAGGAGTATAGAATCTACTAGATGTATGACTTAACAGTCAGCTGTGTTGAAACACATATACTGTTCGTTTGCGCCCAGCTTACCAAGCAGTCCTTATTGCTCTGTATCAGTAATTTTGTCCTCTTCATTATTTGAGTTATGAGGCTCAGTTCATTAATTTTTGTAAAGTGCTTTGGTGTCCCATCCATTCATACATGTAACTACCCAAAGAAACTGGGAATCCCATTACTGAAATGGAGTGAGGATATAGATCTAACTCAGAAAGGGGTTGACTTTAAAAAATGAATTTTGGCAATTGTTATATGTTTTACTGAAATGGAACTGTTTTCACCAGTCAGAATGGCAGGATGCTGTACAGATATGAAAGCATAACTTTTTCCAATACCAACAGCTCTGAACCTTGATTGGTTCTGGGTATCCTATTTGAATCATCAGTCTGTAGCTAATCTCAAACTAATGTGCAAATATCTGTACTCTGCTTGGTGGACAACTATTATTAGAATCAGAACAGAGATATTTGTATAATCACTGTACCATTATTTTTCAATCGTCATACAGTGAATATGCAAATCCATCTACTTGGACTTCTGCACTCAGAATAACCAAGCTGTTTGCAGCAGCAAAAAGACCAACTTGGCTTCTCATTCCCTTCAGCAGAAGCTTCAAAACTTACAAAAGGCAAAGTGAATAGCGCTATCAAATGGTTAATGGAGGGGAACGTGAAAAAATGAGGATTTTTAGAGCTTTGACTTATCTTCCTCCTTCAGGCCCTTTCTTGTTCCCACTAAAGTCAATGGGAGCTTTGCCAGTGATTCAGTGCGAGCAGGATTGAGCCCTTCTCATCCCCACTTTACAGGTTTTTATCACTTTATTTATCTTTTTAACTCTGGAAGGTACTCAAATACGACCGTGATGAGCACATTATGATAACCTAAATAGAAGGATCCTATTTCCACCTGATGGCCTTGTCTACCCCAGAGCTTCTTGCACTGTTTCTCTAGCCCTATTCAACTCCGTCACTGCTAGGAACTTTGGAAGTATTAGTGTAGACCAGAAACATTTTTTTTATCTACTGTTGTCAAATATTATGTCCACCAGCACATCATCTGGTGCTAGCAGTAGGGCTAGACAGTATGAAAAGTCCAAGTGTACATGGAGGGCTCTCTTTAACCACTCAGTTAGGGTGAGATATTTTTGTTGATATTGTTTATAATACACTGGGAGAATCTCAGCCACTCTCCCCACTTCAGATATGAAACCAAATGCTAACAGAAACGTATTGCAACTGGTTTGGGGGAAAGAACATGGCTGACCTGGAGGGAAGTAAAAAGAGTGTGGAAAGGACATGGATAGGTAGGGAAAATGATGAGAAAGAAGGACCAGAAAAGTGTTAACTTAAAGGGAAAAAAATTACCTTTTGACAGCCAGTTTTGTTTGTTGCATTTTCTCCTTCTATCATTTACATTTGTATATTAAATTAAACAATACAGTAATAATGATGATCTCATGGCTGCTTCTTGTTAACTTGGTGTAAAGTGCTTCCTGGTGTAAATAAACCTACAATGAAAAGGGGAGCATGAAATGGGACTTCTGCACTGCTACCCTCTCACTTCAGCGGGAGTAACACTAAATCGTGCAGTGCATCTTGTACACAGACACAAAGAAAAGCTGAGAGAGTCTGGCTTTCTGGTTCACTGCCACCGGCAACGAAGCTAAGGGTAGAGGACGGAGGGACAGCATTAGCAAAGCAGGCACTTAAATAGTATGAACTAAACATAAACAGATAATACATATCTGCTCTGTGTGCACTGTATTCATTCTTGGCACTTCTGCCCTATGCTAAGAGCCTGCTTAAGCTGAGGGTATGGTTTTCAAGTTCTTTAATTGTAGATGCTTGAGGTCCAGAAAATGTGGGTTGCATATTATTATTTTGTGTTGACCCAGGGAGATAACACAAGGCTCTGAGCTCTCAGTGTGTGTGCTAAGCTCTTGTTGTCCACCCGCCAGTACACAGTTGCTTATTTTTTTTTAGATGTTCCCATTTGTTGCTACTGCTGGTGTGCCCTGCCCATTCAGGGTTGTGTGTGTCTCTGCTACTACTTCCAGGATGATCTCCTGTAGCGAGGGTACTCCCACTGGAAAGGGAGAGAGGGAAATCTGAGTTCTCTTGCCTTACCTTGATGATTATTTCATGAAAAGTATGTGACCCATAATTTGGGATGGGGGAAGGAAGATTGGAATCTTAAAGGCTTGTCTTCACAAGTGCTTCACAATGTACTGTACGTCAGCACAGATGCATCGATGCAGCTGTGCCAATGTAGCACCTCTGGTGAAGACGTGCTATGCCGACGAGAGAGCTCTCTCCTGTCGGCATAAATACGCCACTTCAACAAGAAGCGGAAGCTGTGTCTGTAGAAGAGCATCTCCCCCTGACATAGAGTGATGTAGACACCGCTTTAAGTCAGTCTAACTTATATTAGTCAGAGGGGTGGTTTTTTCACAATCCTGAGTGTCTTAAGCAGTCGTGTAGACAAGCCCTGAGTACTCCTTTCCTCCCACTTCTTTTTTGCTGCTGCTCTCACTTTTGTGTCCATATTGTTCCTATTCAACTTCTTAACAGCTCCATTATAAACCTTTCCTGACAAATATTCCTGGTAATTGACCCAGTAAAAACACCTCTAAATACAAATATCATCCAAAGCCAGATAAGAGAGTAGTTACTATTGTGACAAAGCTCTCTCCTTGTCTCCATGGGTCCCGCATTTCCTGGCGGATTTCGCTAGCCTCAGAGGCTCACTGTGACCCTCCACGTAACCCTTCTCTCGCTAGAGACAAGGGTCACAGTCTACTGAGCCATTTTCATCATAAGCCAGCGAGGGAGGTGAGGAGAAGCTATCTTCCCTTGCACAATCTCTGTTGTCTCCCAGTCTCAGTGATTAATCGGGGGGGAAGGGAGAGAAGGGGGGAGCCCGGGCCCACCCTCTACTCCGAGCTCCAGCCCAGGGACCCTAATAGTATCAGCTATGGTAGCTGACCTTTTAGAAACATGACATGTACAATTCCCTGGGCTACTTCCCCCCAGCAGTCCCCACTTCCTCAAGCTCCACTTCACCCTTACCTCAGGGCCTCCTTCCTTGTGCCTGATATGGTATGTACTACTCAGTACTCCAACAGCGCAACTTCCTCCCACAGCTCCTGACATACACACCCACCTGACTAATTGGGAGGCTTTTAACTAGTTTCAGCCAGTCCCTGATTGGCTTCAGGTGTCCCAATCAACCTAGCATTCTCCCTGCCTTCTGGAAAGTTATTAATTGGCCCCAGGTGTCTTAATTGACCTGGAGCAGCTGCCATTTACCTTATCCTGGTACGAGGGATTTGTTTAGCCTGGAGCTAATTTATCTATTTCCCACTACTTTTTTATAGCCATCTGGCCTTACCCCGTCACACTATACATACTGCAATACAGTACCCACTAATGGGGTGAGTTAGGGATAATGAGTTCTCTCTCGTTAGCATGAGCTCTCTCTATCTTGGCTATTGTTGGCTTATGTCAAAACTTCAGGAGGGCTTGAGGGCTGTGTGTGTGGAAACACATACAACTATACTTGCGAAAATAGTGAAACACGGGCATACATTAGAATCCACTCTAATAAAATTTGGACAGCAATAGCTTAGCTTTGTCGTTGAAATGTTCTTCACGTATGAAAGAGAGAAAAACACTTTAATTTCTACTCCTCTATTCTGTAAAATGCACTCTAGAAGCACCTATTAAGAACATGTGTATTATGTAGGAGAGCTTTTGACTGTAAAGAAAGAAGGGGATAATGACTTACTTCACAAAGAAATTTTAAAATTGCCTTTTGCTAAAGTTGTCTGAAAAGGCCACAAGAAAAATGTTCGTTATGGTGCAGGTGGAACTAGAGTTTTTTGTTGCTTTTTGTTTTTAAGCCATCAAATCTTGAAAAAGAAGCACTGCATCTCTTTCCATATTAATTTTTTTTTAAATAACCTTGAGTAGTTGAATGCCAGAAGGTTCTGTTCTGCTCTGGACTCCCGATTCTGGAGTGGTGACTGCTCCACATGTCCTTTTAACACAGACAAAACTAATGAGGAATAAAGAAATGTTGGCACTTACTTCTTAGCATCCCTCCTCATTTTCCGCAGTCCAAGGTCTGTCTCCAGACAGACACCCACATCTTCGGTCAGCATGGTGGCTGCTGTCTGAGGAAGTAAAGGAGAGGGAGATACTGCCCAGACTGCAGCATAGTCATAAAGGTCTCTGCAGCAAGAGCTATCTGTGTCTCCGATGCATGAACCCTTCTCCCAGTTGAGAGAGCAGCATCTGGGTTCACCTTCCCAACATGGAGAGTGGGGGAGATTTTTGGCCTTTGGAAGGTTAAAGCCTACTACCAGCAATCAGTCACACATGTAATGAAGGCTTGGAACCTACTTGCATTAACACTTTCTTAGACAGCCTACTAAAAAGGCCTTTTAGAAGATGCCGGCAGAGGAAATAGAGAAGAATCCACCCCCCACATGAGCCACAGCAAGGCAGATACAGGCAGATTTCCTCTAGAGTCATACACAGGAGATCTCCCCAGTATGGCTCCAGCATTAAGCAGGTTGCTCTTCTGTGAGGTTATGGGCATATCAGGAGATGGGTGAAGGTCCCACTGAATTCATCAAAGAAGAAGGGGAATGGACTTCAACTGGGCCTTTCCCCTTCCCCCTACCTCATATTTCCCAGATAAATTCTAGTTAGGAACTTAATCCAACTAGTCTTTTCTGCAGTGAATTAGCAGAAGCCAATGTTTCAACACCCTTTAAAAAAACAAAATAAAATAAAGATTTTCAAGGTTAGAGATGAGGAGGGTTCTGTTCTCCCCATGTATGAGACCAGGGATGAGATTATTTGGGGTCCTGGGAACAAATGGATGGAAAACCTTCCTCTCCCTAAGGTGTACATGCAACAAGAACTTCAGGACTGTCCTAAACCTTGGTGCTTGTTGTCCTGTAATCTGTTCAGCAGTGGAAAAAAAGACTCCCTTTTATAACTCTCCCTGAAGAGTAAGCTGGTGAAACCAGAACTTTTACTGCAGGATCTGGTCTCATCCTGTTAGCACTAAATGAGCTGATTAACTTGCACCAGTGAACTATTCTTGAGCAGTCTCCAATTCATTAAGCAAAAGCAGACTGATTCCCGCATCACACAGGTTTCCTTCAATATTGAGCATGAACATTTTTTCTCTTCTTCTTTGGTGGTTGTATAAACATCTGTTTCAACTATTGTATTTCATGTATGGGGTGTGTTTTAGAGTTTGCTGCATCCATTTTGTCTTGAAAGAAAGCAGTGGTGAATAATAGGGGCCGGTTCAATGCCATTTATTTCATTTACAGATGCTCCCTGATTTACGCAATTGTTCCGTTCCGGAAAGCCTCGCGTAACTTGAATTTTGCATAAGTTGGAAACGTATAACCGAACGTTATGCAAAAAAAAAAAAAAAAAAAAAAGCCCAACTAAAAAACTCCTATTTCTAGCTTATGGAACTTTTTCCGTAAGTGCGAATTTGCATTAAGTCGGGTCTTGCATAACCTGGGGAGTGTCTGTATTTATTTTTGATCCTCCTCCTAAACTCTAGCCTTATAGATTAATTTGGTCATTTAGGAATCAGAAATACTTTTCTTCATTTTAGCACGTGAAGCTCCAAAATGTGGACATTTTTGTTATCCCTTCCCCTCACAGTTATGTCGTAACACCAAGAGCCAGTGTTTGAAGTCAGTTTGTAATTGCCACAACAGCATGCTAGCTCTTGGACAGCATATTGTTCACTGTGCTGGTCCCATGTTGTCCTCCTGCTGTACTCAAACGCAAGTAGCAAAGTGTAACTGCAAACTCTGACCTCTGAAACGTGTATGTGTGGAGTTGGTAACATACAGTAAGAGACACAGAAGAGAGCAGCCGAGCCATTTGCTTATACTACACATCAGTCAGCACCTTATTTGGTGTAGTACTTTGAAGTATTAAGGACTTGATCCTGTACCACTGAAGTCAATGGACATTTTTACGTTGACTTCAATAGGTACAGAATCAGGCCTGAAGGCCCAGTCCACAAAATGACCTATGTGGATTTTATGTAGTCAATAATAAGGTATCTGCCTGTATTTGATATCTGCACTCAAGCATGTGGTCCATCAGACCCCACTTAAAGGCCAAGCGACTCTTGTGGGGAAGTTTTTAGAAGACAAATATCATCCAGCATAGTCAACACATTTGTTTTGAGTAAAATAGATCTGTGTAATTCAAATAGTCTTTTTCTTGGAGAGGCTGAAGAGCTTAGAGCCTGATGAGGGCAGTTGTTTATGTGGGAATGGTTTGGTGGGAAAGTCCTGCCTGTTGAATTGTGTTGGAGGTATGGTTCTCCTGTGTGCTTTGTTTCTATTGCATTTTTATCTGGAAAAAAATGTTATGGGCACCTGTTTATACATTGCTGTAAATCACAATTAATACATACATATTGATAAATTGGGATGTAAATATTTGACTAGAATAATAAAAATGAAATCTTTTCCCTTGATTCTCTTTTCTTTGTATTCTTTCCATTTTGTAGTTTACAGTCACCTACACAATGGAAGTAACTAAAGTGTTATTTTTTACACTCTATTAATGTCCTCTTTTTATTTAGTTAATAATTAATGTGACTGAAGTGTAGGAGATAAGTGGAAATACAGACTAGAGAATGCCTATCAATGTGCTCAGTTTGAATTGTTTGCTCAACATGCTATAACTTTTGTGTTGGCAAAACTCTGTATGGGATGGTGGGAGGGGAGCCGAAGAACTTTTCATGATTATACAGTAGCTCATATGTATTTACTGTTGTTTTAGGCGTTCCAACTCCCAGTCCTGAAATTCTTCGGCATACCTTGAACATGCTTGTACGAGAGAGGAAAATATATCCAACTCCAGATGGCTATTTCATCGTGACCCCACAGACTTATTTTATAACCCCATCCCTCATAAGAACTAACAGTAAATGGTACCATTTGGATGAGAGGATACCTGACAGGTCTCAGTGTACCTCTCCACAGCAAGGAACTATAACTCCCTCCACCTCAGGCTGCGTCAGGGACCGAACTTTACCCAAAAACCACTGCGACTCTTGCCATTGTTGCAGAGAAGACATGCACAGCATGCATGCGTCCACCCTACAGAGGAAATCCACAAAAGACTGTAAAGACTCATATTGCCCTCCTTCTCTGTGTCAGGTACCACCCAGTGAAAAAAGTAAAAGTACTGTAAATTTTTCTTATAAAGCAGAGACACTCTCAAAGCCTAAAGATGTAGAAAAGCAGTCTAAAAAGTTTGGACTAAAATTGTTTCGACTAAGCTTTAAAAAGGACAAGGCAAAACAGCTGGCCAATTTCTCTGCCCAGTTTCCTCCTGAGGAATGGCCCTTGCGGGATGAAGACACCCCTACCACTATACCCAGGGAGGTAGAAATGGAGATTATTAGGCGCATTAACCCAGACTTGACTGTGGAAAATGTAATGAGGCATACTGCACTAATGAAGAAACTTGAAGAAGAAAAAGCTCAAAGAAGCAAAGCTGGATCTTCAGCTCACCATAGTGGGCGAAGCAAAAAGAGTAGGAATCACAGAAAGCCTCATGGAAAATCTCGGTCACACAGCAAGACCCGGGTGTCCAAAGGAGACCCTTCAGATGGTTCCCATTTGGATATACCAGGTGAAAGAGAGTATGAGTTCTATGATCCCCTTACTAGGTCCCCACGGGAAGGCTGTTTCATAATAGAACACAAAGGAGATAATTTTATCATGCACAGCAATCCTAGCGTGATTGAGTCTCACTTTCCCATGACACCAGAATGGGATGTATCTGGTGAATTGGCCAAAAGAAGAACTGAGATGCCTTTTCCTGAACCTTCAAGGGGAAGCTCCCACTCCAAGGTCCATCGAAGCCACAGCCATACACAAGATAGAAGGTCAAGGAACGAGAGGTCTAACAAAGCCAAGGAAAGGTCTAGGTCAATGGACAACTCTAAAGGACCTCTGGGTTCTGCTACTTTAGGTACACCTGAAGACGTAGCTGAAGGGTGTAGCCCCGATGACCCAACAACTAGCCAAGCATATACTGATGACAGTACCTTAAGGCCTTCACAGTCACTCAGTCATCAAAGGGCTCTGATTTCATCTGCAAACTATAAAGATGTGTGTGTACCCGAAATAGTTAGTGGCAATGTAGAAACCCCCAATTCCTGTGGCTTATTGGAACAAATCAAGCCTACAGAGAATTTACCATCTTATAGTGAGCTCAACTCCTGCACAACAAAATCAGCAATTGATGATTATTTTCAATGCAACACTTCGAGTGAGACTGTACTTACTGCTCCATCACCACTGGGGAAAAATAAAGAGGACCATGACACAGTGACTTTAACAGAAGGAATAAAAAAACTTTCTCCTTCAGAAAGACATTCCCAACACATAGCCAGAGAACCTGGGGTACACAAAGAGGAGTCCCCTAAAGGGCCAAGTAGTGGTCCAGTTGTTGCTGGCCAGACCTCTGAGGTGATCGCAAATGGGCGACTGGTTCAACACCATAACACTGAATCAAGCAGCCTGGACAAAAGGAAAGAAATATTTAGCAAAGATACACTTTTTAAACCTCTACACAATACACTGTCTGTGAATAATTATCACAAGTCCAGTACGCCCCTACTAAAACCCCATCAAAAGACACCCTCTGACACACTGCCAGGCAGATGTGAGAAACTTGAACAAGCTATAGTAACCTCAGTTACACAAGTTTTACCCGTTTCACAGAGACAGCAAGAGACAGCTGGGAACCAGGAAGCCACCTTTGATTATTACAATGTTTCTGATGATGATGACTCAGAGGAAGGAACAAATAAAAATGCTGAGGAAGAAAAAAACAGGGATGATGTGGGCACTATGCAGTGGTTGCTGGAGCGGGAAAAAGAAAGGGATCTGCAAAGAAAGTTTGAGAAGAATCTCACTCTTCTCACCCCCAAGGAAACTGAAAACAGCAGCAGCCAGAGAGCCACCCATTCAGCTCGACTGGACAGCATGGACAGCAGCAGCATTACTGTAGACAGCGGGTTCAATTCTCCACGGTAGGACTGTAAAATTAATTATAAAGACTACTCTAGAATGCTCTGTTTTCAGTTATTACTGTGTTTTGTATGGGTGAACAATTGTGGGACTGTGTTAAACTGTTTCAGACATTCTTTTAGACAAAATTTTTAGGCAGCCTCCAGAAAGCCTCTATCCAGACCGATGGCTTGGTTTCTTTCCCTCACATAGGCAACAGCAACAAATCTTACCACTGCCTTTTTGCCAAAGGTTCATTGTCCCTCCACCCCAAACTTTCCTGTATCACTTTTTCGGATTAATTTATGTTGTATTTAGAATTGGGGTGGGTGGCTCAAAAATATCATCAGCAAGATAAACTGGAAGAACGGATACAGTGTAGTGACAGTGTCTTTGGCTGAGACATTACAGATAGGTGATTAGGGGACATAGAGATACCACTTATACTTTTCTCTGGTATTTTTTAAATCCTCTTTCTGAAGCCGTGTCTGTCACCAGGTCAAACTGGTAGGATTTGAAGAGCAGTCTCTTCTACCTAGAAGAAGAGTGGAGAGAGGTTCAGGAAGGTACCACAGCCCTGAAGGTATTAACGATGTTTGGTCCCTGAAGTTGTCCAAACAGTGCATCAACAGAGGTGTCTAGCCTGTAACGTCTAGGAAAAGAGTGTAAGGATTCTATATGGTGTTAGAAGTTTTAGAAACATATGGGAAGAGACAGTTGCTGATATATGCCCACCCTGAAGATTTACAGTGTCATCTCCAGTTTAATAATCCTTCACTGAGGCTTCTCCTCTCTGATCCCAGAGGAAGCCATGGCCCTGGTAGACTGGGTCTTGAGTCTCACTGTTTATCCTAGAAACCAACCAATTAATCCAGACCAATGAGTCTTAAGACAAAGTAACAGTGTACAGGTGGTAGTTCTTTTGCAGTATCCTATTGTAGACTTTAGTTATTTATCACCTTCACTTTTACAACAAATAAGATCTGAATCTTGTTAGGTAAAAGGAAATTATATTTGTTTCTGTTTTAAAATTGATTTAGTTTCTCAAAATTGTTAATTTACAAAAAAAAATAAAAAAATAAATGTTGGGCGTACGGGGCTTCAGAACATATGCAAAGGAGTCCTGATCTCTACACTCATGACCAGATTCTCCTCTTAGTTAAAACGGTGTCAGTCTAAAGAAAACTCCCTTGGTTTTGGTAGTTAAACCAGAATGATGATGGTGTGATTGAGAGCAGAGTTTGACCCAAAGGCTCAGAATGAGAGTCATGTAGGTTGACTTTTAGGCTTCTCCCTAGCCCTTTGTGCTGTGCTGCCTCTTGATCCCTCAGCATATCTTTGTCCCTCCTCTTACTAAACAGTAGCAAGTGTCTCACAGCGCAGGCCTGTCAGGGAAAGCTGCCTTACTGTGGGAATGAAATGCAGTTTTGTTTCACATCTCCCCTGCTGCTCCATGGCTGAGGGTAACTCTTCTGTGGCACTTTTATCCCTCCTTGGTTCAAGGAATTTTAGAGCTACTGCTTTGCCTCCAATTAGCTACATGCTGCACTATCCACCAAATCACTGGGGTAATTTATTTTTTTAAAAGACACATTAATGGGGATAATTATTTCTAGCATTTAAAATTTAAAAATATAATTTTAAAGGAAGAAAGAGTAATTAAGGTTCTTCTGCAAGTAGATGCAGCCATGTATTCCACTTGGATGTGTGCAGTCCTGCACTCTGGAGCCAGAGTATTTTCCCAAGTAGAACCTGTAGGCAGCAGTGCTCACCCCTTGTGGCCATAGCTTCTCCCCTTGCTATACGAGTCAGCACTGCCCTATTCCCTACTTGGTTCCGTCTTACCACCTGTTGCTGGAGGCAGAGTTCTGTGTAGTTTTCCTATCACAAACCTTTTATTTTTACTGACATTTCTAGTAGTGTATAGTTAATTAGTACCCTTAGTACTTAGTGTTAGTTAGCGGTAGTTTAAGTATTTCCCTGGTGATGCCCTCACCGGGATTTAAACATTGTCCACTGTGTGGGGGAGCGATCCCCACATGCAGTGCTTGCTGTGCCTAGGCAAAGTCACATCAGGGAACGGTGTTCTATTTGCAGATAGTTCACCAAACGGACTAACGTGGCAAGGGATCTTCATCTGAAGCAACGCCTGCTCAAGCAGGCCAGGAGGCCTGCTTCGGCACTGAGGCCCTCGTCAGATCAGAAGTTACCCTCTGGTTCTGAGAGTGCTGCCACATCACATCCTGAAACTGGCGCCTCTCTGAAGAGATGGAGGAGTTGTTTTCCCGTCAAGTGTGCCGAGGAAAAGATAGCATAAGACTGACCAAGCCTGCTCCAGGTCCCAGTGGGACTCATATCCCTCTTCCAGAAGGAGTGTGTATTGGCACAGGGTGAATGACGGTGTGTGGGATGAAGCAAGGCCATCAACCACTTCCCAGTACCATGCAAGGAGGTCAGAGACCCATACCATTGACTCTGGGGCCCTGGGGCATCCATTGAGTCCGACACCAATGAGGGCGATGCCAGCACAGACTCTTCCCATGCTAGGAGTGTATCAGGACCTCTTCTGCCTTTCTGTCCTGAGCTCACCCTTGATCCAGGACTTAGCTAATGCTGCATCTTTTATAGCCCCGTAGGCTGAGCGGCCCACTGAACCTGGGAGTCTGTTGGCACTATACCCTGAGGTTTCCCTTTCATGGTCAGAAGAATTGGGATCAGTACCAGACTCTGTGCAATGGACCTCTCCAGCCCTGTGAATTGTGACTGGCACTCACTGCCCTCCATTTCAGCACCATCAGTTACTTTGGAATTGCAGCCGACTTCAGGGTCGACACCGCTTCCATCCCCAGAAACAACCTGTACTGTTTCAACCGTCGGCGCCAGCTTCCTCGTCATTCTAGGCTATGGGTGAGTTGGACCGGTTGCTCACACCCTCAGGGCTGGTTCCTCCTTTATCCCCTGAAGTCTGGGACTTTTTGGAATCTGAGTCAGGATTTTCATCCTGACTGTCCCACCATCCGACCCACATCGGTGGCCATTCATGGAGCTCTCTGGGTACCAAGATTGGCATTTGTTTTGCAGTTCGGACGGGCGCCTCTGGCCCAGTGCCTACTGTCACCACTGCCCTATCCATACCCGTGGGTTTCCATGGTCGGTCACATAGGTCCCACCCCTCATCTCGCCGACAAGGTCTGTGACGGGGACTGTCCATTCTCCACAGGCCCAGGTACCAGTGAGCCTTCCCCTTGTGGAGCCTCCAGAGTCATTCCACCCAGGCCCGTCAGTTCTGGAGCAGGATCCAGCTCTGGCACAGTTAACCACTCCATCTTTGTCCCTGGACAGTTCCACAGTGCCTGTCCCTTTCTCCCCTTCGGTACTAGAGGATTTCAAGGTGTACCAGGACCTTTTGTGGCATGTAGCCGCTTCCCTAGATATCCATGTGGAGTTCCTGCAGGAGAACACCCACAAGTTAGTGGATATCCCACAGTCATCTGCCCCTCGGAGAGTTGCCTTCCCCATTAACAATGGGCTACTTAGGCCTGCTAAGGTCTTCTGGAGCACAATGGCTTCAATACACTTACAGGGTAAGACTCAATCTCGACCTTTGCAGCCTCAACCAATATATCAGATACATGAGGTTCCAAATGATCACTCTTGTCAGCTATCCTCCCATGTTGTTTCAAAATGAATGGCTTGCTACTCTTCACCCACTGGGCAGATTGGTCTGTTGTCTTCACCTGGTCCTGGATTCCTTGCAGTGGTGGACGTCTCCAGAGACGTTTGCCAGGGCGTTCCCTTCATCCAGCCTTTGCCAACCAGGTCTGTGGTCTCCGATGCCTTCCTGATGGGTTTGGGAGTACATCTAGGGTTGCTGAAAGTTCGAGGTCTATGGTCAGAGCAGGAGTCCACATTGTATATCAACATGCTGGAGCTTCGAGCCATCTACGATGCATGTCACACTTCTCTGGACCATATCAGATGCTCAGTGGTTCACATATTTACCGACAATACCACCACAATGTATTATGTGACTAAGCAAAGAGGAACACACTTCAGGATGCTTTGCCAAGAGGCAATCAGGTTGTGGCAGTTCCGCGTTGAGGAAAGCATTACTCAGATAGCTGACTATGCGCCTGGAGTCCAAAATCATCTCGCAAACCATCTCTGCAGGAATTTTTCACTGTGTCACAAGTGGTCTCTGAAGACAAACATCCTCCAGGTCACCTTTGCAACTTGGGGCATTCTGACGATCTCCCTATTTGCTATGAGAGACAACAGGAAATGTCACCTGTTCTGCTCTCGAGGGAGCCTCAATCTGGGCTCCCTGTCTGACACTTTCCTTCTCAGCTAGCAGTTGGCTGTCCTATATGCTTTTCCCCAGATCATCCCACAGGTCAGCCTCAATCTGAAAGTGGATTGAGCCAAGCTCATTCTCACTGTCCCAGCCCATCTGAGACAGTGCTGGTTTTCCAACCTTCTCGCGCTGTCAGTTCAGCCTCCCATACCCCTTCCTCTCCATCCTGACCAACTCTCTTAGAATCGTGGTCACGCATTGGATCCCATGCTCAGTTTCCTGCATCTCACGGACTGGTTGCTTTGCGGCTAAATGAGGAGGAATAGCAGAGTTTGGTGGCTGTATAACAGATCCTATTCAACAGTAGAAAGCCGTCTACCAGAATAGCCTATGCGATGAAATGAAAACGGTTTTTGATGTGGTCATGGGCCTGCAGAATAAAACCAATGCTGGCCTCTATCCAGGATATCTTGGTGAACTTGCTGCACCTTCAGTCGTTGGACTTATGCTGACTTCATTGGAAGTGGATTTGGCAGAGATATCGGCATTTCATCCCTGGCCCCTTCAGAGAAGATCAATCTTCTCCAATGCCGTGGTAGCAAGATTCTTAAAATGGCTTCTTTGCCTCCATCCTCCAGTCCAAGAGCTGGTTCCTCTGTGGGACCTTAATACAGTCCTAGTGGCTTTAGTGGGACCTCCACTTGAACCCCTCACATCTTGTCCCTTTCCACTTTTGTGTCATGAAACTGTGTTCCTAGCAAAAGGCGGGGGGGGGAGCGCAGAGGCCCCTGCCTTCCCAAGGCCCCACCCTTGCCCAGGGGGAGGGGGGCAAAAGCAGCCCCCTGCCTGCATCCCTGCCTCTTCCATCAAGGGGAGATGCAGGGACCCAGGCTCCCCACAGCTGCCTGTGTGGCTCTAGCCAGGGTGCAGGGCCTCGGAGCCACAACCCATCCATGATGAGAGCCACACGGGCAGCTGTGGGGAGCTGCAGCAGATCCTCCATCTGTCCATGGTGTCAGGGGCCTGTTGAGAGTAGACCCCCAACCATGTCCCCGTCCAGGGCAGATGGAGGGTCTGCGGCTCCCCACATCTGCCTGTGCGGCTCTTACCATGGCCGGGTCCAAGGTCCCCTCCTTCCCCACTCTGTCCCCCCACGACAGCAGGAGCCGGTTCGGGGAGAGCTGCGCGAGCAGCTGCGGTAAGCTGGTGCAGAATCGTGAACCTTCCATGTCCACCTGCCCTGGGCCGGGTGGAGAGCTGTGGTCGGGGGTGGCAATGACACAGGACGGGGCTGCTCTCAGTTCCCCCACATCGTGGGCAACTGGGCTCTCTGGCCAGGCTCCATGCTGGCCAGGAGGTGGGGCCTCGGGGGGAAGGGCACCCTGGTGGAAAGTGGATGGGCCAGACCTGTCCACTTTCAAAAAGTGGGAGGCCTGTGGCCCTGCTGGGTCCCTCCTCTGCCCCCCCCCTTCCCCTGTTCCGGAGCCACTGGTTCCAACTAGCAATAACATCCACAAGGAGAGTCTGTGAGATGTTGGCTCTGATGGCAGAGCCCCCTTATATACAGTTCTCTAAGGACAAAGTAACTTTACTACCGCGCCCAAAATTTTTGTCTAAAGTAGTTTCTCAGTTTCATTTGAACTATGCAGTATATTTACCTGTGTTCTTTCCTAAGCCACATTCATTTCCGGAGAAGCAGACATCAAGTGACATCTAGCCAGCTGTCTGGACAGGACTAAACTGTTTTTTGCTTCACCTCATTTGTGTCATATGCAGATAGTTTTCAGGGCAGTCTTTTATCATAGAATATCTTTGATAAAAGCAGTCTTTTATCATAGAATATCAGGGTTGGAAGGGACTTCAGGAGGCCATCTAGTCCAACCCCCTGCTCAAAGCAGGACCAATCACCAACTAAATCATCCCAGAAAGGGCTTTGTCAAGCCTGACCTTGAAATCCTCTAAGGAAGGAGATTCCACCACCTCCCTAGGTAACCCATTCTAGTGCTTCACCACCCTCCTAGTGAAAAAGTTTTTCCTAACATCCAACCTAAACCTCCCCCACTTCAACTTGAGACCATTACTCCTTGTTCTGTCATTTGGTACCACTGAGAACAGTCTAGATCCATCCTCTTTGGAACCCCCTTCGGGTAGTTGAAAGCAGCTATCAAATCCCCCCTCATTCTTCTCTTCTGCAGACTAAACAATCCCAGTTCCCTCAGCCTCTCCTCATAAGTCATGTGCTCCAGCCCCCTAATCATTTTTGTTGCCCTCCGCTGGATGCTTTCTGATTTTTCTACATCCTTCTTGTAGCGTGGGGCCCAAAACTGGACACGGTACTCCAGATGAGGCCTCACCAATGTCGAATGATCATGTCCCTCAATCTGCTGGCAATGCCCCTACTTATACGGCCCAAAATGCTGTTAGCCTTCTTGGCAACAAGGGCACACTGTTGACTCATATCCAGCTTCTCGTCCAATGTAACCTCTAGGTCCTTTTCTGCAGAACTGCTGCCTAGCCATTCGGTCCCTAGTCTGTAGCAGTGCATGGGATTGTTGCATCCTAAGTGCAGGACTCTGCACTTGTCCTTGTTGAACCTCATCAGATTTCTTTTGGCCCAATCCTCTAATTTGTCTAGGTCCCACTGTATCCTAGCCCTACCCTCCAGTGTATCTACCACTCCTCCCAGTTTAGTGTCATCTGAAGAAAACCGGCCTCAGGACCGACCCTTGGAGCTCCCCGCTTGATACCAGCTGCCAGCTAGACATGGAGCCATTGATCACTACCTGTTGGGCCCGATGATCTAGCCAGCTTTCTATCCACCTTATATTCCATTCATCCAGCCGATACTTCTTTAACTTGCTGGCAAGGATATTGTGGGAGACCGTATGAAAAGCTTTGCTAAAGTCAAGGAATAACACATCTGCTGCTTTCCCCTCATCCACAGAGCCAGTTATCTCGTCATAGAAGGCAATTAAGTTAGTCAGGCATGACTTGCCCTTGGTGAATCCATGCTAACCGTTCCTGATCACTTTCCTCTCCTCCAAGTGCTTCAGAATTGATTCCTTGAGGACCTGCTGCATGATTTTTCAGGGACTGAGGTGAGGCTGACTAGCCTGTAGTTCCTCTTCACAGACTCTCTCTAAATGGATAACATCCTGTATCAAGACTGCATATGAGATAACTTCGGCGACACCTCCTCAGCAGCGCGATCTCATTCTACAAGAGTGCAAGCAATATCTATATCTTTCCTCAATGATGTCTCAATATTGGACATTTGCAGGGCTGCTACATGGTTGTCCACACATACGTTTCCTAACGATTATGCCATCATCACATCTTCCAGAGTGGATGCAAGTTTTGGTAGGGTGGTCCTGCAATTCTTGTATAGGCAGACTCTGAGACCCTCCTCCTGGGGTGGGTACTGATTGTGAGTCACCTAAGTGGAATACACAGCTGCATCTACTTGAAGAAGAAGAAATGACTGTGGTTATTTGATATGTGGTTTCTTTGAAAAACTGTGGTTCTTTGAGATGTGATGCCAAAGTGTTTTCCACGGCCCACACCCTCCTTCCCCTCTGCACCAGAGTCTGGTCTCTGGGTGTTTGGTGCTAAGGAACTGAAGGGAGAGGAGCTACGCCATGAGGTGCAAGCCCCACCCTCTGTGTGTCCTGTTAGGCAAAATTCTCCAGCTCTGACACGCTGAGGTACACACACCTAAGTGGAATACATGTCTGCATCACATCTCAAATAACCATAGTTTACAGTAAGTGTCTGTTTCTTTTACCTGTTGCAGCTAACCAAGGTCATATAACTTTGGAAGGTTTAGGAATTGATCCATTTTATTGATCACATGTGTTGTGCAGATGCTTAGCATCTTTCCACTATAACAGCAGTATGTCCACTTGCATTGTATTCTTACAAATTAATCTTTTATTTTTTAAATGGAAGTACACTTCTGCTTATTCTTACTGTTGCCCATATAGCACTCTGCACCTCCCACCCAAACAATTTGATCTTATTTGGCATACAGAGCTTTTTTTTCCTCTGGGTTGGTTGCATATGAGCCAGTTCTTATACTACTGTTTGGCTAGCTTACAGGATTCACGCATGTGATTGTCTACCTCAGATTTGCAGTTCAGTTAGTTCAAGGAGATATTCTGTCTGCCTTCATTCTTTGCACTGAAGCTGAAACCTCTATTTCTGTCCATCGTAAAGTTTAACTAGCTTGATATGACAGGTTTCAGAGTAGCAGTCGTGTTAGTCTGTATCCACAAAAGGAGAAGGAGTACTTGTGGCACCTTAGAGACTAACAATGAAGTGGATTGGATGAAGTGAGCTGTAGCTCACAAAAGCTTATGCTCAAATAAATTTGTTAGTCTCTAAGGTGCCACAAGTACTCCTTTTCTTTTAGCTTGATAATGAAACAGATAAGTTTAATGTATTGTACTGCTGTACTAGTTTTATATAAAGTCAAATGGGAAATAGAAATGGCAGTTTTTAAAATTAGGTTTCTTGTATAATCCCTCTTTTTGTCTGCCTTTATTACCCACTTTTTAACATCTCTTTTTGGCAAGAGCCATTAAAATGAGCCAAGAGTAACATACAACGTTCAGGAAGCTATTTTTAAAGTCAGGATGTACTCTGAATATTTCAAGGGCTTTCATGTACCCAAGGAGTGAGTTTTATTGTGAGATGACTAAAATGGGTACTTCTGGTCAATTTCATACCCAGTGTAACTCCAGTTAAAGTAAATGGAGTTAAGACTAAATGTGGCCCTTTAATTGTAATTAAAATACTATTATTCCCTTCCCACTTTACAATAAAAAAATTCGTTTTTAGAGTTCCTTTCTAGGAAGCAGGAGTGTTTAGTACACCTGAGTAACCAAAATTACCATTTCAGCAGTATAAAAGGAAAATTATATTTTAAAAGGATGCCAAATTGGAAGAAAACACACTTTAACAGGATCTTGATAATGAAAGAATTCCTTCTAAAGTCAAAAGGCACCGAAGGTATTTTATCTGTAGAATTCTTGAACACATCTATATTGGAAAAATTTCTGTCAGACTCCTGTTACATTTTGATGATGCGGCTACTGAAGTTGGCTCCAGGTACATTTTTTTTTTTTTTTTTTTTTAAGAGGTCATGCAGTCCTGCTGCTTTTCCCTCCCCTGGAGTCATACCCAACCCTGCCATCAATCTGCACACACAGCTCGCATTGCAGGATGACGGCAATCTCAGGATATACATGTTGTCATGCTCGGTTTGTGACATCAAAATTGAAAATGATTGAAAATCTGGAAATGATGGTTACAAATTGAATATGACTTCATGTGAGAAATAAACAGCAGGAACTCATGAATTGTAAACACAGAGGCTGTTTTTCAGTCATCTGTCCATCCCCAGCTAAAAGTTTAGGAAGAGAAGTCAGAAAATGAGAAGGGGGGTATGTTTCTGCCTGTCATACGCTCCTTGAGTGGTATGTAAATTGTCCATTGAAGCAAATGGGTAATACTCAAGGCAGAAGAGGGCCAGTGGTGAGCAGAACTATACCTATTATAACAAGTTTTCCACAAGGCATCAGTGATTCTTAGTTGTTCTGTTTCTGTTTATTCCACACCTGAATTCATTCCTCTGTGCGTGGTTTTGTACTCATCTCCACAGAAATAATTGTTGTTAACAAAGGATTATGGCTATAGGTGGAGAATAAATAGCAGGAGCAAATGATTCATTAAAAATAAAGTCTGTCTTCATCCAAAGGTCCTTACGGGTAGAACATAAAAGAAGTGGTATAATATAAAAGGAGTAGAACTCACTTTAAATACAATGGCCACTATTTTCAAAAATTGGTGGCTCAAGTTTAGGCTTCTCTGTCCTTATTTAGATACCTCATTAAATGGCCTGATTTTCAGAAGGGCTGAGCACACAGCCACTCCCACAGATGAGCAATTTACTTGCATTAAAAGAACTTTCTATATTAGATAAAGTGAAATTACAACACTAATGCTGTTTAAGGACCCAATCCTGCATCGTGATAGTCCTTATAGTGGTGGGCACTCAGAATCTCAAGGCTTTGATGCCAGCAACTAGAAAACATTCCAAGAAATGTGTCATAATTGGAAGTATTACAGCTTTAATGGAAAATAGTGTCTTCAGTTTGGTCAGAACTACCAGAAATGTTCTGTGTGCAAACATATACAATAATGGGGAGGCATAAAAATACTGGCCAAAGGAGAATTCTCATAGCTCAGTTCAGCCACATGGCTGATTTAGTGAAACTATTCTGTGATTCAGTGCACCAGCCTGGAAAGAAAGGTGATCTATTTCACATGGAAGTTTTGCCTGAATGAAAAATCCAGATGTTTGATATTGGCTCAGATGTACAAACTTTGTGGAACAACTTCAGGTCTGTTTAGTACTATACCTGTGCAATAACCTGTAACCAGTGAGTACGTTTGCAATCCCTTTTGGAGCAACATGTGAATAATCAAACTGATATGCTTCATTGATGTGACACTGCATGCAAACACAGGAAGCCCATTTTAAAACACCCCAGTCAGTTTTCCTCTTTGGTAGATATACGGGGGGTGGCGGTGTTTTGTTTTGTTTTGTTTATTTCATTTATTTTGCTTTATAGTACTCGCGAGAGCTTGGCTTCCAACACTTCAAGTATTGTTGAGAGTAACAGACGTCAGAACCCAGCCCTGAGTCCTGCACATGGTGGCGCAGGTCCAATGTTCAACTTCCGAGCAATTGCAGACCCTCCAACAAGTGAAGCTGAAAAACTGCAGAAACCTGCTAACTGCCTACAAGCTTCTGTTACTAGTGTTTGATAGTCCTTCTGCCTCGGCTCTTCTGTCTCATCCTATACAGCAAAGTTTACGACACTGGGACTGATGTTTACATCTTTGGAAAAAACGAGCATCTCATCCACAGTTTTGGTGTTTACTTAAACTGTGCTGCTATGTAGGGACAACAAAGAAATCTTGTATTTCAAGGTATTGCTTTCCACACCTGCAGCTCTGTAGCAACAGAATAGCAGTAGGAATAATGTGTACACCTTTGCTTCACTTAATTGTAACTGAGCACATATATGAAAGTCTAGACACTGTAAGTGTAATCTGCATTTTCAATGTCCATGCAGTTGCCAACTCCATTTAAAAATGCCACAGATGCGTGATGCCCCCTGTGAGTGGTTAAACTCGGACAGAGTTGATCATTTTATTTCAAAAATTGAGCCACCACTAAAAATAAACAGCTAGGTCACCTTGAGGGAAAACAAAGCCAAACATGACTAGTAAAGACCTCAGCTCTATCTGTGAATTATTTATACATCAGTCATTTTCACTGTGAGTTTTCATGACACGATTTTGCAGGAATCTATAAAAGCAAGTCAAAAGAGGGCATGTTTTAAGTATGTGGGGTGGGTAAGGGAGAATTGCTGTATTTTATTTTTTTGTTTCAAAAGTATATGAGATGCTTGTCTAAAACTTACTATGTTAACCTTCCATAATTGCAAACAGAGTTGAAGGCCTTTGAATCCAGGTGGAAGGAGGGGAAGTCTAACTATGGGTTGAGGCAAAGCAAATAGTGACAGAAAAGGCGTAACAGGTTTTTTTTAGTATAAATCAAATGTTTAAGGAAGGTGATCTCATTGGTGTGGCACGTCTGATATTCCAACGTGCTGTTAATATAAAAATCAGAATAACAAATTTATTTGAACAAAAGAGAAGTTCTTTGTGATACAAATGACAAGCATGGCCTGAAGAGCTGATTTCTTTCTAATGGAAGGACATAATTCTATTTTATATAGCTTTTAAGTAGAGTGCCTAAATTAGGCTGTTGAAAATAGCGTGCATTGCAGTGGTTATCAAAGGAGAAATTTAGAGAATTATAAACTTCAGGCCTTTTAGTCAATGGGCGTTATTTACAATTCAGCATTTTATGGACATGTATAGCTTTTAAAATTATATATGATTTGAAATTAAATGTGTTCATATGGTTGATCGAGAAATCCTAATTCTGCAGGCGTGGTGTATCTTATTTGTACTCCCTTAAATTGTTATTCCAAAGTAATTTATGCTAACTTGATTACTCCAGAGTAACTCTTACAGATAGGCAAACTCCACAAGTAATTTTTAGGTATAAAGGGCCAAGTTCTGCTCTGTTACACATGCAAACATTTACTGCAGCAAACTGTCTCCAAAAGTGCCCACATTTGCTATTTTATCAGAACTGGAAGAAAAACGAAAACATTAAGAAGGATGTTCAGCAATGTAAATACTTACATTGCCTTTTATTGGTACCCAAGATATTACACCCAACAGCACATATTAAAAACCAACATTTTCTTCAGTTTCTGGTGACATGTATAACTTGTATAAACCATTTGAGCTTCACTCATGTTCTGTATTGTCATCAGAATTCTTTAGTAAAGATATAGCTGTATATTACACAGTTGGATATAGCTTACATATTTATGAAATGGCTTTATAACTCTGGACACAATTGGTTTCTGATTCTGTCAGGTATATCATACAGAACCTATGTCTATATTCTAACTGTTTTCCTTATTTCTATGCCTACATTCCATTTCATAAGAGCAATAAGACCTTTCAGTGCACATAAGGGAAATCATTGTGCTTCTTGGTTGGTTAAAGTCACTTGGCCCTTAGCCTCCTGCCTTATCATGCCTTCCAAGCCATGTCGTGACCCAATAATACTTTGCCTGTCCCATCTTATTGCTTAAATATGTAACTTCAGGATTGCTTATTACATGCAGACTTGAGTCTTTTTTGTGAGGCGTCGTTATATATGATACAGTGGCTGACTGTGATTTTTGTTTCTGAGATATGCTCTGATGTTAGTAGTATGTATCAATTCAGTAAATAAAAATGTTTGAACAATATCTTAACTTATAGCTGATTATCTGAAAGTACAAATTGCAGTATTAAAATGTGAACAGAAAAGACAAACTTTACCTTTTTGGGGAAAACATTTTCTTTGTTATAAACTTACTAAAATTTATACAGGTAGTTGACTGTACAGAAGACATCTTTCCAGAGAAATATCATAGTATCTACTTAAAAACTGGATAGTTTCTGATTTCTGAAAGTTCCCATAGTCCAGCAGACAAAATAAAATGTCATATTAATGTTAACATGGCATACTACTGGTATTAATGTGACTCTCAGAATATGGAATGTAAGCAGAAGTTTCAAATAGGAATATTCTGATCTTGAATTTTTTTAAAAAAAAATCAACAGGGGAAATATAAAGAAATTCCGTTGTGAGGTTCTGGTAACAAAACCATGGGAGTGGAGCTTGAGTGCTTTGTGTCACCTTACTCCTTCAATGAAATCATAGCCTTGTATTACATGGTTGCTTATCTATCATTCTTCTTACAATTTAAAGGTTTACAGAATTAGATTAGGTTGAATCTCTGTGTTGTGTCAACTTTAAAGGGTCAACACAAATCTGTTGGCATTTTGCACACTTTTAATATGTATTATTATAATACAACATGTTACTTTTATGGTAATTTTTTTTACATATATAACTACCTCCATGAATTTGATGAAATGCAGCAACATGAAAAAAGTGTTTTGTAAAAAGCAAGGTTAAAAAAATTCGGTATCATTAGGTCATGGTGTTCTCTTGTGTATCAGTGCTTGCATACAAAGTTATTATGTTTTCATTGCCATGATTTCCTTTTCCTGTATTAAATTTGGCTTTCAGTTTAATAATTTGAGATTTTGATGAGGCCACATAATTTTGTTAAGAGTGAATGGAAGCCTAATACCTTCCGTTGTCTTGCCATCAAGTAGAAAGTCAAAACGATAGTTAAAACAACGAGGAGTTCTTGTGGCACCTTAGAGTCTTAGGGCTTGTCTACATTACCCGCTGGATCGACGGGCAGCTATCGATCCAGCAGGGGTCGATTTATCGCATCTAGTCTAGTTGCGATAAATCAACCGCCAAGTGCTCCCCCATTGATTCCGGTACTCCACCAGAGTGAGAGGTGCAGGCGGAGTCGATGGGGGAGCGTCAGCCGTAGACTTACCACAGTGAAGACACCGCGATAAGTAGACCTATGTTGTTCATGTAGCTGAAGTTGCGTAACTTAAATCGATTCCCCCTCCGTCCCCAGTGTAGACCAGGCCTTAGTCTCTAAGGTGTCACAAAGGACTCCTCATTGTTTTTGCTGATACAGACTAACACGGCTACCCTTCTGAAAATGATAGTTGTAATTTAGCAGATTATTAACACCTACAGTATATGAAATATGATTGGCAGTTTGGAGTTTTACAGAAGACATACCAGGTATTTTTTTGCCAACCTTCAAACACTTTGGGCCCTATTCTGCCTTCAGTTATGCCAACATATCAAATCAGAACTTCTCTTAAATGGCAGGACCTGTGTGCTATCCAGCTCTCATTTAAAGAATGCACACTTCATTTTCTAATCCCATGTATCTCAGATGCTTGCTTCCATTGAAATTAGTGATGAAACTTTAATTGATTTTATTGAGATTAGTATCTGGGTCCCTAAGTAAGGTGTATACAGAGGTGCCCATCCTGCAAAGAACCTGGGCAGACTTCCAATAAAAAGGGGGTTAGCTGTAGAGTAATAGCCAATTACAAGTTGCCTTTTTTAAAACTAGAAAATTTCAAAAACCAAGGAAAATAAGTGTAAGCTTCACCTTAGCAGCTCTAATTTATGTACAAACCCTGAATTTATTCAAGCATACAGAATCCCAATACTCGGATGTAAATTAATATCACTAGATGAGCCAATTTTCCTGTGTACATATTTTAATTTTTTTTAAAAAATGAGAATAGTATCCATTTGACTCAGCAGAGCAATGTAAACACCCACATGGTAGAAAGCAATCCTCACCCCCGTTCAAACAGTAAAATCTATTTGAAAACAACGTTTTTGATGAAAACCTCGATCTTATTGCTGGTGATGGTAGTTTATTTTTCGAAAAAGTCGGATCATAAACAGTATTTGGAGCCCATAATAAACTATAATAATATTTTGCACTTATATTTCATGCCTTTTACCTGAGGATCTCAAAGCTGTTTGCAAACCATTAATTAAGCCTCACAAGCTTGTGAGGTAGGCAAATTTTGTTATCCCTATTTAACTCACTGACATATTGAAACGTTAAGTGACATGTCCAAGATCACACAGAGTCAACAATGTGATTATCAAATAGTTTCTTTATTTCATTTGAGTCATGACAGTAGGTTTAATGTTTTAATATTTAACCAAAGTGCTTAATGTTTATACTATAAAGATATTCTTCGGAGGTGTTACAGTTATTAAAGTAGGAGAGAAACTATAGTCCTGCACTGGACTTTGATATTGGAAGTGCCAAAAATGTTCACATTTCAGCAATAGGGCTGCTGCCAATAGTGGTTTCAGAAAAGTCAATTTTAACAAAAACTTGTTTTTCAAATACATTTTACAGGGCTTTCCCCAAGGTGATACTTCAAATTGCTATACTGAGTAAGAATCTTCTTTTAATCTAGTGGCACACCATAGTTGACAATCCTCTCTGCTCCTCTGAAGAAGACAGTATAGTATTAAAGAGAAATGCTGCAATTTTTTACTTAATTCCTTTAAACATATATACTTAAATGTTACCCATAATAATGCACATAATTTAATTAGTCTGTAGTTTATTAAGGCATCAGGATTTCCTGTTTATATACAACATGCCCAGCTGGAATTATTGAAGTGCCACTCGTGTAAAAGGAGAATGGGATTATCACTTTTTTTTTTTTTTTTTTTTTTTTTGGTAGCAGCATTTCAAATTTTTACTTCAGTTACACAGGCGTATATCTGGAATAACTTTACTGATTTACACTGAGGTAACTAAGCTCAAACTCCATCCTTAACTCCATTGAAGCTTTGTTCTGAGCTGAGGGTTTTTGTTTCCCTTCCCTGGGAAGAATATGTAGAAGAGGCAGAAGGCCACTCACACTTGGATTTGAAAATAGGACTTTGGTCGAATAAACAGGTGTTTCTCCCATGACTGTATATGAAATCTGTAGAGAAATGCACAGTCAGCAAACCTCCTGCCCCCACCCCCCCGGCCTGGATGCTAATGCACAACCATCTGTTTTGCACAATGGAAGGGCAAATCTCTGTTCAGTATAATGCACTCATCAAGCTGTACAGTGGATAAGAGCCACCCAAAGGATGCCCATGTGAAAGTATGAAAGGTCTGAACAGGGCTCTTAGAGTAATTGGCACAGACGTTACTTTTATACATAGAGGAGACTTATGTTTAAAGGGATCATAATTCTGCAGGTAACTTTCTGTGAGTGACTGAATGTGACCGTCACTTTAGGTTTAAATGAGTTAATAAATGCAAGTGGGACTTACTGTATATTAGAAGGGAGTTTTGCAGCCAAGACTGCCTTGTATAAATGTGTTTGCACTGAAAATAAATTTTAAAAATTACTTGGTCTCTGGTTGCTGTAAAGGTCATCCAAGATGGATGTTCTGTTTATATTGTATAATATTTCATATGAAATAATTACAGTTCATAAAATGTCTTCCCTAATGTTACTGATTTATAACAGCACATTTGTAACATGGTTTTTATTGTGTCAGTGTACCATACTGTAAATGATGATTACTTGTCATGCTTAGTGTAATAATTTAAAGGAGAAAAGGACAGGGATTTTTGTAAGTCTATATATTTGAAAGTCCCTCCATATGGTAATATTGTGTACATGTTGTTTACGTAGTGTTGTGTGAAATATCCATTTTGGATTGTGTTACTTTTTAAGATATTAAATAACATTTGGTTATATGTTTTCAGTGGGTTTTTTTGCACCTTCAAGGGATGTGGAGGGCACATGTATTCTTAAGTTTCATCCCGTGTTTCTCGCCCTCATTTAGTAAAATGTGCATAACAAATTTGCCATCTCAAAAAACAAAGGTAATTGTAGCTTGATATTTTCATGGATACTGAATGAAATCCCTATGATCATTTCTAGTAATAGAGAAGCAAGGGTGAAAACTAAACATAAGTATAGGATTTAAAACTCCCAATTTGAATTGGACATACAGGCTAATGCAACTAGAGTGAACATATTTATAATTGAATTTACAAGAATATAGTTAAGGTGGATCAGACTTCTATGAAATGCAAAATCCTTTAAAGCATTGTAAAGTCAACTGGAGACAAATTTCAATTTTCCTTTTTTTCCCCTTCGCCATCTGTGTGGGCCAGAGAAGGTCATGGTACACAGACAGTGGAGAGGAAGAACCACTAGCAAGGTGATTGTTTTGGTGAAGTGCAGATGACATTGTGCATGGAAACAGACTTGACAAATCATAAGCAAGATTTACATATGCCATTTTCCTGCCCTCCCAGGAAAGGCAGGAGGAAGGGTTATGGAGAGATTTTGACCCCAAATGTTTTGGGTTGGCTCTGGAATCTTGTCTTGACTACCAAAACAACCACCATTTGCCTGATGTAATGTTCATATATGCCCCAAGGTCACGTATAAAGCAATACGTATTAATGTTTTGGATATCAAGTAAGAGTTTCTATTTGAAATGGGTTCTGGCACCCTGTTCCTTGACTTGTCAATTCTCTGTGATGCATACAACTATAAATACTACAAATACTCTTTTCTATAGTGCCAGAAAAACTGCACCCTTTCACCCATCCATCTGTTCCCTATTGCTTTTCATAATCTCATCCCTAAGAATATTTTTAGACTAGGAAAAGTGGTCATATTTCAGCAGGGGTTGGCTGATACATTTTAATTAACCCTCATCTAATGCTGATCCTTTCTCCAAAAAAGGGTATATAGATATGCCCTACATCGAGCCATGTTCTGAGTGGCCTGTAGGCAAAGCAACCTCAGTAATCGCTCCACCAATCATCAGTCCTACAGTCTAGTAGGTAGCCCCATTACTGTTACGCAGCAGTAATTTGGCCCAGGTGTGTTGGGGGGGGGGGTTTGTTTTGTTTTTTCTGAAGTACCTCTCTTCTGGTTTTTCTTTGGTTTGGTTTGGTTTCTGTAGTGTTGGAGAACTTCACGGGATAGCTTTTCACCTCTTAGTCTGTGATTTCACCTGCCATTGTCTAGGAGGAAACCTAGATTGTGTTCCCAGGCCCTTTATACACACATCCTAGAACTATATTTGGAAACCCGTGTTTGAACTTGCTTCATACCTGTTCAGGCTGAAGGTTCAGAAATCTGGAGACTTCATGCAAATATCTTCATGTTTTAATTTGCATATGTGAATATGCTTTACTTTACAGATATGGTGGCCAGTGTCCCGATTAGCAGAACTGTAAACCTGACAAGGATGCAGCATGGAATGAGCTTTAGAAGCAAAGGGATTGCTGTGCTCTGCCATCTCCCTGGAGTGGCGTTGTGAGAACTCGGTGGCAGCTTGAGGCTCTGCCGCTGGCTGCTGCTCCTGCTGGAGTGGGTGGAGGGATGTGGTTCAGTTGTCTTGCTGGCTGCTGCTTGGCCTGGACTGGAAGGGCCATCTGACAACTTCCTGCAATTTGATGGGGGCTGCTCTGGTTAGCCTGAAGCTGGGTGCCTAGCTCTGGCTGTTCCTTGCTTGGCTGCCCCTGCCTGTTTGGAGCAAGGGGGCAGAGGGTGAGGCAAGTGGAGTGTTGTGGGGATAAAGAGGGTTCTGGCCACTGATCCCTGGTTAATGCCCATCCATGTGGCTATGCACAGATAGCCCAATGTCACTTTAACAATAGCTCCTAGCCTATGGCCATGGGTGGGCTGAGCAACTATGTTCTCTTGCTCTTTAATTGGAGCCCTGGATTCTTAAGCATAGATTTCCTACCTGGGATGGCCCTTAGCATAGAGACATAGCATGGAGTGTCTCCCTAGCTCTCCATATCAGGAGATTACTTCTGCCTAGGAGCTTAAATGTGGACAGCTGCTAAAGAGAGCAGACTCTGGCTGGCATCTCATCAGGAGACTTGGTCTCTGTCTAAACATGGTTTCAGTTAACCTGGTTCAGAACCAATTTATCTGGCCACAGTGGTTTCAACCCAGTAACTTTTTTAAAATGTACAGTGAGCCCTTCCTTCTCTCCACGTTCCCCCCGTATCTGAGTCTCTTTACCATTTTCAGTTTCTGAGTTTTCCTACAAACTGATTTTTCTATAATGTATCTCTTCCATTTTTCCTCACTCTTCCAAATTATCTCCTGATTCTGCTTCCCTTTAGCATCTTATTTTCCCCATTAGTATTTTCTTTTATTACTTTTCCTTGACTCTAGATGTTCCCTACTTCCCCCTTTAAATTGAATTTTTTCTCCTTTGCCCTCTCTCAAAATCTCATCCTTTTTGTACAAACTTCCTCTTTCTTCAATCCCTTTCTCTTTTTCACTCCTCCTGCTAATTTGAAATAACTCAGTTGAGGTGAACTGAACCATAGCTTCAGGAAAGGAGCTCCTGCCATTAGGTGTCTTGTGAAATGCCGCTCGGGATTTGAGATTTAAAAAATGTGAAGGTGTCTAAATACCCCCAGCCTTTCATCAGCACTGTCATTTATATCCTCCCCCTCATTTCCCTCACTACCCTTGTATTCCTGCAATACGTTCTTCTGCCAAACTTCTCGGTGTATATTTATAGCTGAGTAACGATGACTAAAATTCCAGTCTCTGAAGAGCTTTGGGATATTTATACCACATCGCCTTCCTCTGTGCAATAGGGCAAGCCACCTGGCAGGAAGGTAAGTGGGTTTTGTTGTTTTGTTTAAGTCCAGTTGTGTTTCAAAAATTGCTACCTGGATGCTGGTCTCTTACCAAATTTTCTGAACTATGATATGGGGAGCTCACAATTCAGATCTACTTGCTTGGTACAACTGATAGCATCAAGGTACAGAAAGTCTTGCAGCAATCTCAATGATCCAGGAGCTTTGGTGGTCAGGACCTTCATGCCAAGGTGAATAAGCTTGGGTTTGTACACACCCCTTTCTACATAACTTCCAAATTCTCTGGTGAAATAAAAGAAAAACTGTGCTCTTGGCTTTATGCTGTAGAGTAGTCAGAACTGCTCCTTCTGACAATGGGACCACCCTTTCCTCCATGGAGTCTGCTGGACCTACATACAAGCCTGGCAGTTCATTCTCCTTAGTAATTTCAGGGAACTTCACCTAAGCACTTGTTTTTCTTCAGTATAGGCCCTTAATTGTTTAGGATTGTCAGAAAAACTCATTGGTACCATGCTGAAGACCACAAGCAAAGTTAAATCAAATTGAAGAATTAAGATCAGAAAGAAAGAATGCCCTGGGGGAGGTCATATTGTTTTTTCTGGCTTGGTCTGAGTAGGAGTCACCAGGGATGACCAGTTTCTTAATAATTTTTTTAGGTCATTGTGAGATTCCCCTTTATTTCAAGTGATACATTTTCTTTTGGGACTTGAATATGGTTCTGAAGAGACCGTTTCTTGCCTATATATCCTTTCAATTCTATATTTTTGTTTGCTGATATTTGAAATTTACAACTTTCCTTGGTTATCGCAGTGATAAAGTATGCCTAAGTGCAATACTTACTTTAGTTTCCAAAGCATTTTTTTAAGAATTCCAGAAAGAGTCACATTTATTTCCAGCTACCTTTGGCCTCATATGTTTTTATCCGAAGAAAAATTATGACTTCGTGATGCTAATGATGGCAATCTTACTCTAAAGTGTAGTGTCTCTTGTCTATTGGACAAATCCTGCTTTCATTTACAGCCACACAACTTGTCTTCCTGGGAGCTGCACAGATGTAATTGAGAGCAGAGTTTGGCTATATATTAGGGATGTCAATTAATCGCAGTTAACTCATGCGATTAACTCAAAAAAATTAATCGTGATTAAAAAAAGTAATCACGATTAATCACACTTATAACATTAGAATACCAATTGAAATTTATTAAATATTTTTGATGATTTTCTATATTTTCAATATTGATTTCAATTACAACACAAAATACAAAGTGCACAGTGCTCACTTTATATTATTTTTTGTTACAAACATATGCACTGTAAAAATGATAAACAAAAGAAATAGTATTTTTCAATTCACCTCATACAAGTACTGAAGTGCAATCTCTTTATCGTGAAAGTGTAACTTACAGATGCAGATTTTTTTTGGTTACATAACTGCACTCAAAAACAAAACAGTGTAAAACATTAGAGCCTACAAGTCCACTCAGTCCTTATTCTGCCAATCGCTAAGACAAACAAGTTTGTTTACATTGATGGGAGATACTGCTGCCTGTTTCTTATTTATAATGTCACCTAAAAGTGAGAACAGGTGTTTGCATGGAACTTTTGTAGCCAGCATTGCAAGGTATTTACATGCCAGATATGCTAAACATTCGTATGCTGCTTCATGCTTTGGCCACCATTCCAGAGGACATGCTTCCATGCTGATGATGCTCGTTATTTAAAAAAAAAACAAAAAAACCCATCAATTAAATCTGACTGTACTCCTTGGGGGGAGAATTGTATGTCTCCTGCTCTGTTTTACCCCATTCTGCCATATATTTCATGTTATAGCAATCTTGGATGATGACCCAGCTCATGTTGGTTGTTTTAAGAACACTTTCACAGCAGATTTGACAAAATGCACAGAAGGTACCGATGTGAGATTTCTAAAAGTAGCTACAGCACTCAACCCAAGGTTTAAGAATCTGAAGTGCCGTCCAAAATCTGAGAGGGTCGAGGTGTAGCGCATGCTTTTAGAAGTCTTAAAAGAGCAACACTCTGATGCAGAAGTTACAGAACCCAAACCACCAAAAACCTTCTGCTGGTGGCATCTGACTCAGATGAAGAAAATGAACATGCGTCAGTCCACACTGCTTTGGATCGTTCTCAAGAAGAACCCATCATCAGCATAGAAGCATGTCCTCTGGAATGGTGGTTGAAGCATGAAATGCCATATGAATCTTAAGTGCATCTGGCACCTAAATATCTTGCAACGCCAGTTATAACAGTGCCATGCGAACGCCTGTTCTCACTTCCAGGTGACATTGTAAACAAAAATCAGGCAGCATTATCTCCTGCACATTGAAACCAACCTTGTTTGTCTTAGTGACTAGCTGACCAAGAAGTGGGACTGAGTGGACTTGTAGGTTCTAAAGTTTTACATTGTTTTACTTTTAAATGAGTTTTTTTGTACATAATTCTACATTTGTAAGTTCCACTTTCATGACAAAGAGTACTTGTATGAAGTGAAATGAAAAATACTTTTTGTTACGGTGCTAATATTTGTAATTAAAAGTGAGCATTGTACACTTTGTATTCTGTGTTGTAATTGAAATTTAATATATTTGAAAATGTAGTAAACATCCAAAAATATTTAAAATAAATGGTATTTTATTGTTATTTAACAGCGTGATTAAGCATGATTGATTTTTTTAATCGCTTGACAACCCTACTAGATACATAAATGCATCACTTTGCCCAACATTGGGGTGAAGATAACCAGGTGAGTGAAACAAGGTAATTGTTTAACAGTGCACAGCAACACAACACAAGTTTATTTAGAAACAAAAGAGAATATCATGTTTGAGTTTTTAACGTTTATATTCACCAAAAGCAAAAGATTAAAGCAGATTCATAATTTTTCATTTTAAAAGTTAACAAAGACTGACGCCAACAATCTCGTCCTGGCAGAGGGATGGGCTAGAAGAAATAAGATGCTGCATAAAAACACAATCTGATAAATCTGAAAAATACTTGATAAATATCATTTTCTAATGTTAAGCAGGTATGACATATTAATCTAGTCTTCTGTAGACAGATCCCATTCTGTTCTCCAGTTTAATGCTATCTATACTTCTGTGATATGTTGAGCCCCATCTACATAGCCTGGTGGATTTCAGAGGTGATGATTGTAACAAGCAATTTGTTGTAGAATGACTCCTGTGCCCTCTATGTGAAGTGTAAAAGGTTTTTTTTTGCAGGAGAGTGTGGAAGCAATGCAGAGGCTCCAACTTGTGCAACACACCCCTCTCCTGAATGAGTTGTTCCTCCATGAGCACATCACTCCTGTGCGCTGTCTACCAGTTCCCGGTCATAGCCTTGGTCTTGATCAAGACACAGCTACATCAGTGATCACATTTCCACCTGTAATCCATCCAGGCAAGTGTGCTCCTTGGGGACATAGAAGTTTACAAAGCCCAGGGTGAAGTGCATAAGATCCAAAGATAAAGCATTCTTGAATTGAGGGTGTTCATTGGTGGAACTAACTTCCAGAGGAGCCTAGGCTAAGCCATAGTCTGACCACCATCAGGACTTATTGCAAGACCATCCTCTTTGGCCAAGCACGTAGGGCTGAGGTATCAAACGAGTTCTACAAACACATTGCCTTATCTAAACTTAATCTCTGTAGCCATCTCTCAGGCAGGTCTATCTTATTCCCCATTTCTGAGTTGGTAAAAACAGCCTGCACTGCTTTGCAGCATGCTCCCTCTGTTGCTAAGTGAGTCTCCCCAGCCTATCAGCTTTTTCACTGATATAGCGGGTAGCCTCTCCCAGCTCACCCAAACCCCCTCTCTTTCCTAGGGTCTTTAAGGTGTTAGAATTCCCTTTGATCCCAGGCTTAGTCTTGGGAAAGAGTACCCCATGGTAGCCTGGGTGGAGCCAGATAGGTAACTTCTTTGCCCCAATCCTTGTTATCTTAACTCCTTTGAAGTTGTGTATTTGAAAGGCTGGCTTATGTCATTGTTTTACCTCTCCTGCTCAGTTCTTTAACAACCTCTTTACAACCTCCTTTGATTTATGCTATACATCAGGCAGGCAGCAATACAAAACTGAACGAGGAAGCCACGTCACATTTAAAAATAGGCATTTTCTTCATTCGGCACAGAGGCCTATGAGTATACTCTTCACTCCCTCAGCAGGCTCCCAGTGTAATACACAATGCTCAATCTCATCTGCCTGTGGTGCTATCCCAATAACCATGACTGTAACTCCCTGGTCTGGGCTTTGTTGGGACTATGATTAAAATGTACGTGTTGGACCTGGGGCTGTAGCCTAGCTTTCACCTGTGGGGCTGGATATGTTAGTTGATTTCAGTTCTTCAGGGGCTACAGTGCTGTGCTCAGACACTTGTCTTCCCCTTATCTCTTGCAAACGTGTGCTGGACCCTGTTTCTGTTACCCTCACTCACCAACAGGGATTTCCCTGCACACACACCCAGTGGGGGTGTAAACCCTGCCTGAATTTCCCCAGTACCCACCAGTGGTCAACTAGTAGTTACACAGTGTTGCCAATTTAGTCACTGGTTGGAAATTTGAATTGAAATTGAAATATTAATACACACTTTAAAAGCATATATAGTGTATGATAAAATACTTGTACTTGAAAAAGTATAATAGGTTTGAAAAGTATGAACAAAGACAAGCGTCATCACACTGCTCTTGTTTTTTCTGGCAATGTTGGTGCATTCGTTTTGGCAATGTTGGCCAACCTTATAATTTCAAATTATGATTTGTAAGCAAGATCTGAATGAGCTGTCCCCTGACACCTAGTGATGAGCCGGGGGTGGGAGAAAAGGCTTCAGGACCAGACTGTATTTACATGAACATACCTGCTCTGCCTCGGTATCCAGCAGACAGAGCTGTGCTGTGCAAGTGATCAATTTTGGCTGGTGCTGGGTTTTTACAAATCATTTTAGTATTGAATGCGGGGAGTCATACAATATTGTTATCCTTATTGTGGGAGTAAAGGGCAGCGGAACTGTACTTAGCCTGCCTGAATGAGGGGGTCACCCTCAATGCTAAATTTTGCCAGGGCTTGGCAGTTCATAGCCCCGGGACATCGGGTTTTCCACGTCAGTTATGAAAGTAAAAAACTTGCTTGAGTCCCGGTACCTCTTTCATTACAAATTAAGCACTGGTCACCCTCAACTGAACTGCACTTGCTAAGCAAGGGGTTTGGATGGCAGATCCCAATGGACAGAAGTGGGGGGAAGGGGGATGGACAGGGGTTTTGGTTGGTGGTGTGGGCTGTGCCTAGGAGTCACAGGCACTATTTGACTTGCCCCCTCTCTCCTATTTAAAGATAGAGCTTATTAGGCTCCATAGAGAGTCTTTTGTTTTGTTAAGTGACCACTAGAGCTGAAATCACTAATAATCAGGTCTAAGTGCTTAGACCTGCTGCAGGACAGCATTTCTGTGGAAGAGACAGCCCGGCCTGCACTCGCTGTGAGGTTCCCCCACTGCGAGCTGAAATCACTGAGACCTGAGTGGAACCTCAAGAAACCGACCCACAGAGGTCACAGTGGCAGGTGACAGCAGAAGGTGATGGCACAGGGCCATCAGCAATGGAGTGGTGGAGTGAACGGTGGCACAACAAACAGCAGCAGCCAGAGTGAGCGGCCAGAGCGAGTGGCAAGCAGCTGGAAGAACAAGAAAGGTGACTTCTCCCCCGCACTCCCCAGGGTGGGAGGTGAACTCAGGCGAAAGCACCTCTGAACTCTGGGTCTTCACTGACCAAGGACAACAACTGAGTGGGGTACGGTGGAGGGAGAAGGGAGGGACACATTAAAGGACCATTTGTTTGTTGGACTATGTTTTAGTGACTTTGCTCCAGAATGCTAGATTTGTGACACAGAAACTTATATAAATATACATTTCCTAGTAGGCCAAGATTATTTTTTAAACGCATTATTTGCCAAGGTCGTTATCTCACATTTTTGCTATCTCAAGAGGTTGTTATCTTGGGGAGTTTCTGTACTAAACTTTTTTATTACATTATCATTTATTTTTACATAAGAACAGCCATATTGGGTCAGACCAACGGTCCATCTAGCCCAGTACCCTGTCTTCTGACAGTGGTCAGTGCCAGGTGCTTCAAAGGGAATTAACAGAACAGGGCAATTATAAAGTGATCCATCCCCTGTTGTCCACCCCCAGCTTCTGACAAGCAGAGGCTCTCCGAGTACAGTGTTGCATCCCTGCCCATCATGGCTAATAGCCATTGATAGACATATCCTCCATGAACTTATCTCGTTCTTTTTTGAACCCTGTTATAGTTTTGGCCTTCACAACACCGCCTGGCAAAAAGTTCCACAGGTTGACTATGTGTTGTGTGAAGTACTTCCTTTTGTTTGTTTTTAAACTTGCTGCCTATTAATTTCACTGGGTGATCCCTAGTTCTTGTGTTATGTGAAGGAGCTTATTCACTTTCTCCATACCAGTCAAGATTTTATAGACCTGTATCATATCCCCTCCTAGTCCTCTCTTTCCAAGCCGAAAAGTCTCTGTCTTTTTAATCTCTCCGCAAAGGGAAGATGTTCCATACCCCTAATCATTTTAGTTGCCCTTCTCTGTATCTTTTCCAACTCCAATATATCTTTTTTTGAGATGGGGTGACCAGAACTACACACAGTATTCGAGATGTGAGTATAGCATAGATTTATATAATAAAAGTGAAGGAGCTTGGTTTGCCAGACCAATCAGCAAAACCAATGTTGACAAATTATGCAAAACAGCTGCAAAACACCAATCCTCTGGACTTCATGGACATGCAGAAAGCCTTATTAGCCAGTCATTGTCAAAACCAATTTTAGAAGTACTTAATGAGGCTGTTAAAAATGCTGGAGACACAGTTTATTCAACAAACATGGCTATCGCATCGTACTTTCTCTTTAAGCAACACACACCACACACTACACTGGAGGCCAATATGAAGTGCACTATCATTTGTTAATCCTGAAGTTGAGCACTAGTTCCGAGCAAGACAAACAAATGCTCACTATTTTTCTGTAAGAAACTCAACTGACTGGTTAGAAGCATGCGGTGCAACAGTGAAAGTCTCAGCAGGTGAAAAAGTGAAGAACTCTCTCACCACATTCAGAAAAATGTGCATACATGGCTGACGAATGAACTGATACAAATGGGTGTCAAGTATTAAGTCATTGTGTACATTATCGATGTCAGTGGTAGGCCAATAGATGAATTTCTAGATGTTCAGGTTATAGAAGACACATCAACTGCATCTCTGACAACCTGCATCTTAGAAGAGTCAAATGCTTGTAAACTGAACCCCAAATAGACAGCTGCTTGTGCATCTGATGAAGCTGCAGACTTCTCTGGAAGACATAGTGGAGTACAAGCTTTGCTCAGAGAAAAGTGTAACTAATTTCTCCTATACGCACTGCAGATGTCATCTATTCCAACTAGCGCTAGTACAAGCTGCAGAATCTTCAGAGGCCATTTAAAAAGCCATAAATTTAATGTCTTCATTATACTCTTTTTTCAATAAGAGTCCAAAAGGACAGAACATCTTGGAAAATATAGAAGATACACTGGGACTAAAGTTCAAATTAATCCAACCTGGGAAAACCCACTGGCTTTCTCATAAGTGATCCTTGGCTATTGTCTTAAAATTACTGCAACCATTATTATGGGCCTTGGAAAGTATCTCCTGAGATGGGATGGATCTAAGTAGTGAGGCTGGTGGACTACTTTTGCTACTAAGTTCAAAGAAGACAATCACCATTCTCTCTTGTAAGTCTACTGTTGAAACCACTTGGGTCATTAAACAATGCCATCCGGGCATCTGCTACAAGAGTAGTAGA
The DNA here is from genome assembly GCF_965152235.1 of Eretmochelys imbricata. Lineage (NCBI taxonomy): Eukaryota > Metazoa > Chordata > Testudines > Cheloniidae > Eretmochelys > Eretmochelys imbricata. The sequence goes on from NC_135575.1 coordinate 82,889,558, forward strand.
TCTCTGTCTAGCAATGGAAGCTACACTTGGATCAATCAGAGAGATATCCATTGAAAACGTACTGGAAGACGCAAAGACTTGAGTTCAGAAGTTGACTAATTAGGGCACTTATATTGACTCCTTAAATGAAGAGGACAAAAAGTTTTTGTTAAGCCAGCTGAAAAAGTAATGTACACAGACTTGATTCTTACATCTCTACAACACCAACTTCCGGATTCTGTCAACCTCTATGGAACTTTTACAGATGCCTGTCTTAGAAAACACCGACAGTTGAGTGGAGTGAAGTACTGCCACCAACGGGGCTGCCATGTGATTAGGACAGAATAGAGAATTTGAACACAGAGTGGAATATCATCTGATAAAGAAATGAAGATTTGGCTTCAACTTCTTCTTTATCATCAGTTGTGATTTGACCCAATTTTTGTGCTATCTTTCCTAGGATGAACGAAGTAGGAATTCATCTCTTTCAGGCCCCAGTCACAACAGCTACAGTTGAGCGTTTTTTCCTCACTGAATAGAATTTTGTGTTCTGAAAGAACTCACCTTCTGCGTGATCATGAGCATATCATGAAGGACTGGAAGTACTGGACACATGAGAAGTCACCAAAAATGAATGCACTGCTTTGGAGAAGTTCATGGAGTTGTGCAAAATTACAAGAAACCAAGAAGAATGTAGATATAGTGCTTCATAATAGGCTTGTGTAGCCAACTTAAATTTGTGTGATGATTTAAATCTAATAAAATGGTTGTGAAACATTTTTCAGTTTTTACTATGGTGCCATACAGCCCATCTTTGCCCTAATGGTCTCACCCCTCATCAGTCCTCACCCCACCCCTGTATTTTTGAACACCCTCTACCCCCTCTTATTTCAATTCCTGGGGAAAACGCTGCAAAGCAGCAAGTGCAGGCCTTTTTGTTCAACAGGAGCTTCTTTTCATATCCTGTCACTGTGTGGGATTCTTCTCTCACCAGCCCCATTTCTTAGAGGCAGGTTTCTCTAAGATTCCTACCTTGGCTCAGGGTTCATTATCAGGAACTTCTGTACAGCTGTCAATGGTGGGGTGAGGCTAATTACTTCCTTCCCTAGCTTTCTCCTCAATGTCAGGTTTCCCTCAATTTTCTTTTGTGCCTTTTTCTGCCTCTGTCTCTCTTCACAGCAGAGGTCTCTACATCTCAATAGCCTGCTACCACTTTCACTTTTAGCTGCTGTGTCTGTGGGTCTCCAATGTTGTAGCACCATAAAGACTTCTTAGGGCCCCTAACATCCTCCCTGGTGTCAATGCCAGTCAGCCTGCTAAGGCCCAAATGTGGGACAAAATCCAACAAGGGGCATGCAAATTAGTCATGCAAGAAACTTAAAATGCTGTGGGGTTCATTCCTTAAGTGTCAATCACTCTCTATAAACTCAGTTTCATGATTCTTTTTCTTCATTTTCTTAAATAAATGTGAGGGGACATTAAATTAGTGTGGTATGTAGGGAACCTTGGGACAAAATGAGTGCTATCCCTCAAACTTGATTACATTTGATGAGTGTGCTGGTGCCCTATTGTGCCTGCCAGATACCTGCTGAATTGCTCTTGGAAAGAACTGGCTGCCCAGCCTCACTTATGTTCAGGCTCCCTCCTACACAGACAGCGCCTCAGCCTATGAGACTCATAAATCTAGTTTTTAAGCATCCTGCTCCTTCTGTGCCTTCTGGGTCCTATTAGTCAGCTTGTTGGGAAATATGATCCAGTGTATCTGAACCTGCAGGGCTACCAATGAATGGAAGGATCTTGTATCTGAAGCAGCTCCCTGAATACCTGGGATCATTAATTGCTAGGCTGTAGGTTGCAACAATGTCTCTCATGTATTTTACACACACACACACACACACACACACTGTTTAAAAAAACATGATTGAAATTGCAAAGTCAAGACCCCAAAAGTTTGGAAAAGCCAGAATTAAGGTTGCCTAAGTAACCCCTGTGTGGATTTGCATTATGAGATTGTCTTTGATTACAGTACAGGCATGCAGTGCTTGTTGTAGTTGTCTGTCCCAGGATATTAGGGAGATAAGCTACGTGAGGTAATATCTTTTATTGAGCCAACTTCACTGTTGGCGAGAGAGACAAACTTTTGAGCTTACACAGAGCTGCTCTTCAGATTTGGGAAAGTTGGTCCAATAAAAGATATTACCTCACCCAGCTTGTCTCTCTAATTACATGATCACACTGTTTTTTCCACAGGACCCTTACGTCATTACACACAAACAATAGATAGTGCTCACTTAATGAGCAGCTGTTCGATATTTTGTTTTCAGCTTGTTTATTTCAGTTTGTTTATTTTGTGTTCTGATACTTTGTTTACTGCACACTACTCAAATTCTGCTCTGAAGATAGAATTATTAATTTCCTCATAAGCTTTTCAATGGTGCCCATCACTATATTGTACGAGTACTTCACAAACATCAATTTGTTTTCACAACATCCTGTAAGGCTTCCATTTTACAGATGGAGAATGGAGGCACAAAGAGAGTAAGGACAAAAGTATCCACTAATTTTGGCTGCCTAATTTGAGATACAGAGGTCCCAATTTTTCAAAGTACTTAGTAATATATAGCACTTCATATGTTTAAAGAATAGCTTCTTTTGGCTTCAGTTGCCATTGTGTGTGCTCAGCACTTCTGCAAATCAGACCAGAGGATCTCAAATCAGGTATCCAGAAAATGAGGATCACACAGTTAGTGACTACCTGTAAAAAGGTTAGTTTAAGTGACCTGCCCAGTATCATACATGAACTCTGTGGCAGAGGCAGGGAAAGAATCCACTTCTCCAGAATGGCATTCAGTTACCTTACCCATGAGATCCTCCTTTCCCTTCCAGCAATCCCCTGCCTCATTCACTGCACACCTTCCAGCTTCTGCAGCAAATAAGGCAGAAGCACTACAGACAACAGCCTCCTTTACCACACAGCCCTGATGCATCTCCTGAGCAAATCCATCTTGAATGAGACAGGGGTCCTGTGGAAAAAAAGATTTGTAGTCATGTCACTGACTTAAGGTTGCATGGGTAATTTTAATCCTGTCATTCCCTAACATTTTGAGAGCTTGACTTTGCAACCTTAATGATGTTCTTTTAATCTAGTTTTTTCAATGTAATCTCCTAATTAAAAAATGTGCTGGCCCTGGCTGAAAAAAAGGATATTTAATTAAATTGAAAAAAGAATATTTCCAACATGTGGAACCATATAGACTCTTAATATGGGTCATCAGCATGGTTGGGATCTTCAGCTCCATAGCAAGTCCTGTTCCACTTGAGTTAGTGAAGTAACTGTTAGAAGATAACTCTCTTCTGCTGCTATGTGGATCAGGCACTAGCGAGGGATGGAGAAACAATCTTTGCTAGTGGGTTTCAAAGCTGCTTGCCAGAAAGCAAAAGTATGTTGAGACTCAGGACTAGTGGGTTTAATGCCAGCTTCTGGGAGTGGGGTGGTTGGGGGAGTATTCTCTAGTGGTTACGAATCTGGTTTGTCCAAAGGCTAAAAATAAGGTTCTGCCCCACCCCCTAGCAGTTTTATGTCTCCTTCTGCTCTGATACACCCTCCCCAGCTCCTGCTTGTCCCCACCCTGCCTAGCTCCTGCATCCTGTCCCCTTCCTCTGCGCCTGCTTCTGTCTCCAGCTCCCTCCCCGCTGTTCCCTGCTCTTAAATTCCCCTACCCCCAGGCCCTGCCTATCTCTCCCCTCCCTCTTGTTCTTACTCTTACTCCCCTCTGCCTTCTGACCCCTTCTGTTCTTAACTCCAGGTTCCTAACTACTTTCCCTCCCAAGCCTCTGTCCTGCATCACTTCCCCCGCCCCTGTTCCTCACCCTTCTGCATTCCATTCAGGGAGCTGCTTCCTCCTTCACAGTGTCTGGGCTTCAGAGCATTTGGAAGAGACAGTCTCCCCTGACCTTTTCTGTGCCCAGTACCGGAGCAGCAATTACAAGAAAGTCCTGTTCAGCCCCGGCAACCTCAGGCTGGAGCATGCTTAGTGTAAGACAGAATCTTCTAAGAATTCAAATGCCAAATTCTAACAAGCCCCTACTGAGCATGTGCAGATTTTCAGGTGCTCTTACCTTGACTAGATTTTCACAGGAATGGCAAAAAACCCTGAGGACACCCTCCCTACTCCCCGTTCCCTGACTCCCCCTCCCCGCCAAATTTCAAGTCCCTACTCCAACTTATGGAAGTGCTGGAGCTTCTCATCAAAACAGTTGAAAGATTTTTTTTTTAAATTGGCAACACGGTGTATTTCTCCCTAATATTTTAAGAAAGAGCTGAACCATTTCAGCTGAAACTTGGCCAAAAAATTTTTCATCCTCAAGCAGACAACTGGCATGGAAAATTTCAGCCCCAATAGTTTGTTTGCAAAGTTATAAGCAATTGAAAACTATAGACAGCTCCACTTCTGCAGCCTAAAATACGAATGGAACACATTTTGAATATATCCCTCTCCCACCCCTCCATATGTTACTTGTCGTTACACTGTAGCCTCCGGGGAGAAACTGTGTGCGCGCGTGCTTATGCTTGTATAACATCTAGCCCAGTCAAGCCCCAGTCCTGACCTCAGTCTTTGGGTGCTAACATAATGCTAATAATAATGTTTGTACTAAATTAAATTCACTTCACTCTCACAAAGGCAAAGTAATTGGGCTTTTTCCAAGTGAAGTCTGGGGGAAGGCATACATCACTTGAAACTGGTGTCCTGTGCTGTAGCCCACCTTCAGCCCATGTCCCACAGACGTTACCTCTTTCTGGTCACCTGTTGGTGGGGCCACCGGTGTAACTGGGTTCTGTTCTCTTTCCCATGTGTTCCACACCAGCCTATATTCACAGATTTGTCCCAAAGTTGTCCTATTGGCCGCTCTCCTCACACAGCTGCAAGGCAGAACTTAACTGGGGAAGTGAGCCTTGCGGGCTGTGCACCGGAGTGAGTTACATCCATTATGTTTTGTAAAATCCTTCCCCCAACACACACAGCATTCACTTTCCTTCTCTTTTTTTTTTTTTTTTTAAATAGCTAGTGTCTTTCAACTACTTGAGTGTCCCTTTAAACTAGGCTCTGGGGGACTCGGATTTATTATTCATTTTTAATGAAGAAACCTGGGAACCCTCAGACATAATGTAGCTTAATATATTTGCCATCTCTTTCTTCTGCAATTGTTTTACTATTACCAATAACCTGGTATATAGGAAAAAAATGTTCTCGTACATCAGTGATATGCAGCAGATAGCAGCTGCACCAAATCACAAATTGTTCAAAAATGCCTTTATAAAAAGGAGAGAGGCTCTACTTTCTGTGGTAGAAGTAAGAGCCAACAGAAAACTAAAGCCTTGTAGAATGATAAATAGTTTCAAAAGTATTCCTCCTCTGGTTTTTAAAGTGTTCTCCTGTAGTGAAATGTACTTTCATTGAACCAGAAATTGTAATAAAAGGGTATCAGGTAAAACTGCTTAGACCGTTGCTGAATTTTAGACATAAGGAATGTCCTGATTTAGCAGGGACAGATTAATCGTTCAAATACCCACGTGGGTCAAAGCAACAATAAAACCAGATTCTTTTTGGTAATTGATCTCTGATGAACAGCTGTAACTTGGAGATAGAACTTTATTTATTTAAAAGCTTGCAACGTTAAAATTGACAAAATAAGCCCCAAACATACTAGACATAATTATATCTTTGCATATATTTTAATGCATGAAAATGAAATATTTGTTTCCTGGGAAGTTGAAGATGAGAAGCATGCCTTCTGAGATCAGACTGATAGCTACAGGTACCAACTGAGCAGCAGGGTAAACCCAAGATGAAATGGAGCTCTTCAGTTTGTTAGTTCAAAATGTCAGGCTGATTATTAGTCGGACTGTGGGGATAACATTTATAAAAAAGAGAAATAAAAATTGCCAGCCATGCTTTACTTTGAAGGAATGACAGTCCTCTCTGTCTTTGGTTAACCTTGATCTGGAACGTTTTGTCATTCTGAACGTTGTAGCCTGGAACTAGTCCCAGCTTGCAAAAGCAATGAAAAATTTGGAGCTCTCAGCATTCTTCCCCTCTGCAAGTGAAAATTGTTCCCTCTAACCTCTTTTTCCCTGCAAACACATGGGGTTTATATTCATCAAGCTTCTGGAAGCCCTGAGGACACTCATTTCATCCAGGAATGAAAACTTTCTAAACTCCTACAGTACATGTAAAAACATGCTATTTGTTCTCTTTTAAAATCTGCAGGGTACCCCCATGTTAGTTTAGTATCCAGAAAACTTCTCTTCTGCAGCAGAAGATACATGATGAATTCCAGATGTCTGCACATGGCAACAATCCCCAGACATAATAGATTACATCAGGGAGACAAATGATAAGAAAGCAAGCTCTTCTCCCCTCCCCCTTTTCTCCCTAAGGGTACAGCAGGTTTTGAGGTTGAGTTTATTTACTGAGTTGATGTATGAAACCTTTGCTTCACATTTAAGTGGCAGTCATTACCATCAGTCGTAGAAGCCAGCAGCAATTGGGGAAGATCTTGGTTTTCACAGGGAACTCGGGATCACATGAGTCTCCTGGTGAGACTGGAATACAGAAAACTTCCAAGCTGGTATTCAAGATTTACAGAAACACTTTCCTCTTCAGATATTTACAATCAGCTCCAAACTGACCTTTTATGACCTCATCTGCAATACATGGGAGGGCAAGGACAGGGCAGTTAGAAATGCTCTAGTATCAGAAGTGTTACTCCTATACTCTCTATATATAGAGAGAGAGAGAGAGAAAGAGATGTTTCCTCTGATAAATGTACATTGGATCTAAAATAGAAAAGGTGCTTGGCACGAGTCCAGTACTGCAACCCTCATTCACTGATGGCAGTGGGACTGTTCCTGCAAAAGAAGGCTACTTTCATGAGTAAAGAATTGTACTATCTTCCCTCACACCCACCCCCCCAAAGAAAGAGGAGTGGATTCCGGAAGAAATACTGTATCAATATTTAGAAACTACAACACAGTTTGTATTTTCAAAAGCTCTACAAACATTAACTGGTGAATTCTCACACACAGTGCTTTTGCCAGTGAAGTCCTGGCTTGGAAGGCCTGAAGGGTCTTATTGAAAAAAATAAGGCAAAATAGGGGAGAAATTGGATTTCAAATAGTTAATACTAATGCAAACGAATCCTACAAGCTGTTCGCGTATGAATAGTTCCCTTGACTTCAGTGGTACGACTTGTGTAAGAACTACTAGCATGACATAATAAGGATTTGCAGGAGCAGGCCCCAAGCCCTTGTGGTAGCTGAGCTCTCTAAAAGGCTTTCAGTGTCCAGATATGTTTTGTTCTTAGACTCAAATTATGGAGAGGAATTCATGAGACCAGTGGAGTCTGTTGGGGAAGCTTGATATGGAAGGGAGACCTAAAGGCACTGGAAATAATGTGGAGTGTGTTGGGATAACCAGATGATGGGATGGAAGGAGGACTGGGAGACACCAGGTGATACAGTCCTAAGATATGGAGAAATTTACAAGCTTCAGCTAAGAGGAGTGAAGAGTATTACATGTTCTCATAGCTACAGATTTATTGCCATTGTTAGCATTTGGTGATTATTTAGCTATTTTATAGCTTAGGAAACTATTAAATGTTAAACGAGGCAAGTAAAGGGAGGGAGACAGAAAGTAGGAGGCCCAGATCCACAAAGGTACTTAGGCACCTAAACCTCAGACTTAGATACCTAAACCTCGACTTTAGGCACCTAAATCCCAGTTTTGATTCCACCATGAGCCACAAAACTGATGAACCTGGTGCCTATGTTTTCAGGATAAAAGTCCTCTGGGTGCCTCAGGAGAGACTGCTGCCTGCCTCTAGGCATCTGGACATGTATCTGCCACCTAAGCCCCAGAGCAATTCATGAACTGGGGCAACACAGGTGTTTGGGGCACCTAAATCATATGTGAGGCCTGATCTGGTAGGCAGCCTCTGAGCAACCCTACTGGATTGGGTCCCATTCAAAATCAAGCAGGCAGAAGAGGTACTGCCTCTGCCCACCTTCTAACTTGAATCCTAATGGTTAGAGCACGCACATGATCTAGGGGAGACCAGGTTCAATTCCCCCTCTCTGTCAGAGGAGGAGAAAGGGTTTGAATAAGCGCTTGCCACCTCTCAGGAGTGAGCTGCTACATATTTAATCACAGTAGAACAGTCATTGGGCCAGAGGGATCGGGAGAATGACTGGTGCGGGGCTTAGAACACCCAACTGGAAGTGGGAGACCCAGGGTCCCTGCTCCAGTCACTCTTTCATTTGTTATCCACAGTGGAGCAGCTTCTGCAGGAGAGACTGAGGGAGCCCCACATCACAGTTGGTCAAACACTGCTGAGAGACGAGAGACCCTGTGTGGCCCTAAGAATCCCTCTATGCCAACTGGCAAATGGTTCACTGTTCTGTAACAGCAAGCCCTGTCAGGCCTGACAAACTCACTGCATCTAACGTGCTGTTTTCAGACTATTTAGCCAAAAAGAATTATGTGAAGTGTCTTACCAGAGTGATCCTCATAATCACTGCAAGATGTATGTGTGGGTGAGATTTAAGAAGTTGTATGCATGTATTGAAAATATGTTTTAGAATCTGTGTCCCAGGCAGGCTGATTTTGCCAGATAGAGGGATGTGGAATTGCCTGCCTTGGTTCAGACATAAATTAAGCATTGTAAATCCAACACGACGTAAGCCCCATGTAACTGTGAAAGTAGCAGGTCGACAGGGGGATGTGAAACAAACAGGAGTATGGGAAGACACCTTGGAGTCAGAACCCCAGGCAGGAAACCACAGGGAGTCATCCTGACTCCAGGGACAAAAATACTGGACTTCAAAATATCGGAGGAAGGCACAAAGACCCTTTGTTTATTCTGCACGTGCAGGGGTAACTAGGCAGTAGTTTTATCCATGAAAATTAGATCTGAACCAAACTTGGTTGAAAAGCTGCAAGAGAGGGCTTAGGGTGAGAAATTGCTTTAGACAAGGATATCCTGTTAAAGGTAATTCTTAGTCTCGTAGAACCGTGTTATAGTTCTGTTTAATTTGTAACCTGTTCTTACAGTGCCTTGCTCACTATCTCTTAAGTCTTTAACTTTGTTGTTAAACTTATATTTGTTTTCACTGTAAATAGGTTCCCGTGCTGCATTGTTACACTGGCGCTGATGCTCAGCTGAATCAGACATGTTGGTGTGTGTATGCTATTTCCCGGGGAGAAGCAAACTTGGTAACTACTGTGAGTGACCAGTGATGGGCTGGACGCTACAGGGAGACGCTTCTGAGCAGTTTGGGGACTGGCATAAACCAAGTGTTTACCTGCAAGGCAAAGTACAGGCTGGCAGAGCCCAGAGGAGAGTGCTTGTGTGGCCCAAGGGCTGGCTGGTGCTAACACCCAGCTATCACAAGAAAGATTCCCACTTGCTGACATGCAGGGCATAACAATGTGACTCTCAGTCTTGGACGTCCTGAGACAGTGTCACGCCCTCTTCAAATCTTAACTCCCCGCTCTGCTTGATGGCAGAACTGAACCTCAGTCTCCCACGTTCCAGGGAAGTGCTCTACCCACTCGGGTGCCACTTATAATGTGGGCAGTGGCAGCAGCTCCTCCTCCTCCTTTGGCCAAAACACAGTGGAAAGTGAGGCAGGCGTCTAACTCATCCATGCAAAGAATGCCTTAGCCACCTGACTCCGAGTGGCTGGCTGGTTCCCATTTGTGGATCGGTAAGCAAAGATAGGCCCCTCCCTGCAGCCCAGACTTAGGCGCCTGACTCTGTAAGAGGGGTATGGCTTAGCACACACTCCTCTGGTTGTCATCGCCAATTGACTAGCTTAGGCATCTCCTTGCCTAGTCTGCTGGCTATTAGGATCACATTCTAGGGCTCCTCTCTCTCTGCCTAGTCATTGTATAGGGAGTCATGGTATCTAACTCAGCTTTGCAGATTGCAGTGTTGTTCCTATGGTTTTCTAGATCCTTAAAAGTTAGGCACCATCAGGCTCAATTTTGCAATGCCCATGTCCCTTCATGGACCACCCCTGTGTGACAGCAGCATGTCCTAGGATCTGACCCCTTTCCCCGCACTGAAGACTTTTACCTGGTCCAGCAGCAGGCCCTATCACTGCCTGTTTCCCCTTCTTCCATAGGTGGCGAGTATCATAGGCTGGGGGAGGCTGTACCTCCACAAACAGCCAGGCGTGACCCCTCCTACCCACCCCCCAGCCTACCTGCCCCCTGCTTCCCACTCGGCGTGGCTGCAGTCTTCCTGTGGAGTAACCTTGGCTCTGGCCACCACGCCACCCGCCTTCCCAGGGCAGGGGAGGCTGGGGCCATGCCACCTGCACTCCCTTTGCTCCGGGCCTGGGAGTGCTGTGGCCATGCTGCCCACGCTCTTGGTAATCTGAGTCTGCGGGGGAGCTACGGCCATGATCCCCTCTCTCCTGGTGCCCCAGGGCTGGGGAAGCTAGCTGGTTGCAGGAAGAGGGGGCTCTGGCCTCCGGCAGGGGCTGCAGAAGGGATGGGGCCTCAGGCGGAAGGGGCAGGGCTGGAGGCTTGTGTCGCCCATGCCTTCTTCCCTAGTTAATCTCACTTCCCCCTCTGAATGTAGTCTCAGTTAGTCTTTGCTTTTGGGAGTGTAAAGTTCAAAACAACCATCTTCCAGCCATCCTAGCTGGCTCACACCCTTGGGTTCTTCATCCTGCCCTTGCTGAGGTTTTCCTCCAGCAGGCTCGGTCCCAACATTCTAGCCTCCTAGCTGGCTCCTGCTTCCTGCAGGCTTGCACTCTAGGTCTGCAAACAGGCCTGGTTTTGAATCATATGTTCCCATCATGTGATCCCTGGACTTACTGCCTTCCCTGGGGAGGCAGGTTACACCTGATACAACCTTCTAAAAGGGCCAGATCATCCTGTTTCAGGGCCCTAGACGCTAAACTCTTCAGAGCAGGGACCATCTCTTACTACATGTTTGTATGGCTTTGATCATGGCTGGAGCCTATAGGCGCTACTGAAATAGGAATAAAACAATCTATTTTCATCAACTGGGCACTTAATTCGCTCCATGTAGTTTGTGCAACTTAAATTGGAAAGTGTGGTACATGAATTTGTCTAATTTGCATGAAATTCAAGCTTACACATTGCCTAAAAGTTGATGAAACTGTCCCATAAAAGTGAACCTTTTCTATCCCTTCTATGGGGAGGGGAAGAAGGTTCATTCTAAGAGACAGGTGGCTTTAAAACTTATAGTTTGATTGGGAGTGCCATGGAATATATACAGCTGGCCAGCTGCTCACCAGAAAACTTTTCTAACTTACTTTTGATTTCTAAATAACTTTAACTGGGACACTGTCCAATGGCAGCTGTATCTTTAAGGGCTTATCTTCACTACCAGGGAGATCAATGCAACTGAAATTGATGCAGCGGGTGTCCATTTATTGGGTCTAGTGAAGACTCACTAAATCGATAGCAGAGAGCTGTCCCGGTCAACCCCGATACTCCATCTCACTGAGAAGAGTAAGGTAAGTTGACCAGAGAGCATCTCCCATCAATGCAGTGCAGTGAGGACACCAGGGTACATCGACCGAGGCTACGTCGACTCCAGCTACGTTATTCACACAGCTGGAGTACCGTAACTTAGGTTGATTTACCCCAGTAGTGAAGACAAGCCCCGTGGCAGCTGTATCTTCAAGTTAGTTGTCATGTTTCTCAACTATCTAGGAAAGTTCTATAATGAAAGCTAACTTCAATAGAAGCAATGGATCCTGGTCAATAAGGAAACAAACAAAAACATTATAACTAATGATCAATTTTTGCAGAGAACTTTCCTAACAAAAAATGTCTGTATATGACATGGTGAGAGAAGGATCTGGTTAGACAAGTTACCCAAGCTGAATGGGCTGTGATCTATAAAAGAGGACCAGCAACTTTGGTATGTAGCACAATAAAAGAAAATATCTTCAAGATACTGTTTCAATGTTACCTCATACCAGTCAGGTTACAAAAAAATACAGGTCGGTTGAATGGGGATAAATGGTGGTGAAAGGGGAGATTTAATGATTGTTACACTTGATGTTTCTCTAACCAGAATGATAAGTTCAGTGTTCTAATGATAGATGTTTATAAGCCAGTGGTTTGTATACCTGTTAAAAGTTCCTAAATAAATAATTATAAAAACCCCTTCAGAATTTGAAATTTGAACTTTTGCACATACTTTCAATGGACAAATCACCATTTCCTTGAACGTTGTAGACGAGAGAAATTTGAAGACTGTGAGATCACCAGAAACAGCAAAAACTGTCCTGTGAAACTTCATGGGAAATTGTTCATTGATTTTGAACTGATCCTCAGAGCTCATCCTAGGGAGCTCGGCATTTATACCGACCCGTAGCCTTTTTGAACAGGAGTTATTTTTGGAAGTGGGGTGTCTAATAGTGCCATTGATTTCATCCGCACTTCAGCTTCTGCAAAGAAACGCTACTCAACCTCTCTGATGGTGCATCCAGAAAGACCTGAGTACTGTGAAAAAGAAACTGTAAAAGGGAGGTGTTTTCAATTCAGTCTTCATTTTGGCCTCTACAATGCAACGTGCACAGCAACTCGTGGAGTTGTTGAGCTCTGTAAGTTCCTACAGTGGGAGTTGAGGCAGTTCAGCCCTTTGCAGGCTGAGCCCTTTATCCAGTATGTTGTTCCTCCAATCTCTCAAAAAAGACAGAGTCTGGTTAATTCATTTCCGTTCCTATGGCTTTGTCTTCCATCTTCCTCCTCCTTATTAAGTTTCTCCTTAAGTTTCCGTTCCTATGGCTTTGTCTTCCATCTTCCTCCTCCTCCTTAAGTTTCTCTAGCTATCATGTATGAACACTTACCAAGTGGTTTATTATTAGGATCCCCCCAAAAAACTTAGCCATGAGCCACATCTATCAGTATAATAGGCCTTACTGTCACTGTCCAAACAAGAGCAATTGGCATTTAAAATTCAGCCTCTATGATTGACTGTATTTTATTTCTTAAAGTGTGATTAATCTCTGGCCCTTTTCAATTTGTGCTCAGCAGTTACCACTTAGAATAGATTCTTGTTCTTCTTTCTCAACCTCCCTTCCTCCAGTATTCTCCAGATAATGGGTACTAAATATGTCCTCTTTAATAAGACTGGTATTTGTTTATCCAGTTTGCATTCTGGCATTTCATCTACAAAAGGAGACTGCATGAAAATCAGACATAAAGCATAATTGATCCCTGAATTTTATCTTGTTTGCAGAGAAAATAGTTCTTTGTCCTTTAACAGAACTCTGCTAATATATTTACGTTCGTTTCCAATAATATACAAATAATTTTTCTCTTAAATCAGTGTCATCAGTGTTTCATGAAGACTGGGCGGGGGTTGTTTTTTTGGGTGGGCGGTGGTTGGCCTCTCAAGGTATTTTGTACTGTTACTTATTATGAATGGTGCATTTCTGTTGCAGTACCCTAGGGGCCCCAACCCCCCATCCCATTGTGTTAGTTAAACCTAGAATAAAAGATGGTCTCTGCACTGAAGAGCTTACAGTCTAAGGCCTGGTCTACACTACACAGGTTGACGTAAGCTGCCGTGCGTCGACCTACCTGTGGAAGTGTCTTCACTTAAATTTGGCTCCCACCAATGTGTGTTTTGCTCTACACCGATTTAGTAACACCACCTCCCCAAGTGGTAAAAAGTCACAGTCGATGTAATTAGTTTGACGCAGTGTCCATGTAGACACTGCGATGCTTGTACCAAAAGTTACTGGCTTTCAGGAGCTGTCCCATAATGCTCCATACTGACAATACACAGGTGTGAAGGGGACAGAGTTAAGGAGGTTAGGGAGTAACGAATGAAGTGAGGAAAGGAAAGAGAGGGGCATGGAGAGTAGTTGGAATACAAAGCAAACTTCTCCTGAATTTCCTTGTGTTCTGTTTTAATTGTGGAAACCGTTAGTTTTTGTGTCTGTGGCACTTTGCCATTTTATACACTTCCCCACCGAATTGTGACTTTTCCTCAGCTAGCTTTGAACAATAAGTCTGCTTTTGTCTGGACTTGCGTCTAGGTGATCTCAGTTACGTACCTGTAACAGTCTTGGCGTACTAATGTACTTCTAATGCAAATGTGAGAGCACCAGCAGAGAGTCTGACATCTTCAATGTGGTGGGCACCTTTGCAGTGTTGGATGCCAAAGTAGTAATTATTGCTATTTTATGACAGGCCAAATTGTTTTCATATAGTCTGAAGCAGTTACTGTTGTAGAAAGAAATACTGGCTTAGATCCTGAGCTGGTGTGAATCAATGCACTGCTGATTTACAGCAGCAGAGAATCTGGCCCATCAACCATAATATTTCAGGGTGAACTTAGCACTTTCTATGGTTTTCTTTTCATTTATTTCTATGTAATTCTGTTTGAAGATCTTGGTGCTGTGTAGATTTTTTTTTATTAGATCAGTATCCAGAAAGATACATCCCCAACTACTATTGTTTATTATTTCTATTGCGTATGCATCCAGGGGCCCAATCAGGATTGCATCTCAGTGTGTAACATAATACACAAACATAGAGGAAGACATAGCTAATCCATCCAAACTAGGGTTGTGACTGACTTACCTTCCCTCAAACATCCTCATCCTCTACCATTAAGATTTTCCCACCTGCTCAGGGAAAGTCTATGGAACTAAATGTGCTCCCATTGCAGCATAAAATACCGTGATAATTGAAAAGTACAGAAGTGTGGTTAAATTACAGAAATTCAAAATAAAAATTATGGAATTATTATTGAGAGGCAAAAGGGAGGCGATTATGAGAAATGTCATTGCCCAATGCATGAAGCATTTAAACAAAATAAGAAATTGAAATCAGCAACAAGGTAAAGGTAAGCAACCTTTATCTGCTGAGTCAGCAACCCACTCCCAGTGTTTAGTATTCGTACTTCTGCAGAATGATTTACCACATCTGTAGGGCCCAGTCCTCTGAGGTGCTGAGTGTCCCCAGGCACCCCTGATCTGCCCTTAATTAACAAAACTTAATGAAAACAATTGATGGTGATATGTGCTCTTCTCAGCAAAAGGGATAGTGTACCTGGTACTACCTGGCACAATGTCAATGAAAATCTGGGGTGAAATCCTGGCCCCATGGAAGTTTCACCATTGTCTTTCAGGGGGTCAGCATTTCACCAGGGGTATTCAGTGTCCTTGAAGGCACTGTAAATTCACACATCAGATAAACTTGCAGCCAGGAACAAACTTAGGTTTATCTTCATTGGATGTTCAGAGCTCCCTGTGTTCACATGAGATGGAACAAAATGGACTACTTTGATTCTGGAAGATGTATTTCAACAAAAAGTGATAAAACTGCCAATTGGGTGCTTCCCTTGGAACACCGGCTCCAACCATACAGCACCCATGGTGTCACTGTAGTCAGGAGTCAGTTGCCACATAGTTGTACATTCAGATTTTGAGGGATTATTTATTTATTTTTACTTATTATTGAGTTGTCTATAATATCACAGTGTGTCTGGGCATCCTACAGTTAATAAGAAGACAAGGTTCCTGCCCCCCACAAATTATAATTCAAAGAGACAGCATTCAGATAAAAGGTAGGGAATTGGATGCAAGGCAACAGAAAATGGAGTGAGTGAGCAGTGAAGTTTGCATCTATCTATAGTGAGTGAGTAGCATTCCACAGTTTTTGCATGGCTTTGTACAGAATTAATATTATCTATCCCCTATCTCTGTAACACTTATTTAAGGGGACACTAAGGCTAACAGACTTCCTGGAAGAAGTGTCTGAAGGGATTTATAACATGTTCGTGTGGTTGCAAATTGGCACATTGCATGATCTCAGCCTGCTTCCAGATATAAATTTGAAAACAGCCTATCCTACATCTCATCAAGCTTCAGCTTGCTATCCATTCTCTTTTCGTGTGTGTACACGCATGTGTGTGTATGGGCAGTAATGCTGTTTGCCATTAATATACAAAACAAACTAGTTTGGTTTCACAAAAAGAAAAGGAGGACTTATGGCACCTTAGAGACTAACAAATATATTTGAGCGTAAGCTTTCGTGAGCTACAGCCCACTTCATCGGATGCATTCAGGTTGGTTTCAGTTCTTCTTTGGAATGGTTATTCTAGAATAGAATATTCTGAGACATTTGTTCTTGCTGATTTCCTGTAGATGACTTCCATTAGCATTAGTGCACTTAAATCTAGCAGATGACATAACCGCAAAAAGCCCATGCAGTGAACTGGAGGTGGGGAGAGAGCTTGCTCTGAGCGCTAAACTTGGAACCAGAGACTGCTGAGTTTTAAGTCTTGCTCTGGCTCTGTGGCCTAAGTATGTGGTCTTGGCTAAGCCACTGAGCCTCTCTTCCCCCTGTTATCTGTACAATGGAAAGAAACATTTACCTCACAAGCTCATTGTGAGGACAAATTAATATTCACAAATTGATATATGTATGTACGTGCTGAGTAAAATATTATTTTCTTAAGAGCAACAGAAGGCCTCTCAAGAGCCATCAGTGCCCACTCCTGCAATCTCAGAAAAATTGGTCATGTGGGATACACCCACCTAATCCCAGTGGAGGCTGGTGACATTTAAAAGCTAGTAGGCAAAACTGACACACAAATGTATGATCAGAGCCAGCTAACAGCAGCACAACAGTATATTAAAAAGTACTTTTTTATGTACACAGTACATAAAAAAGGGAAGGAGAACCCGGGGAACTACAAACCGGTCAGCCTCACCTCAGTCCCTGGAAAAATCATGGAGCAGGTTCTCAAGGAATCCATTTTGAAGTATTTGGAGGAGAGGAAGGTGATCAGGAACAGTCAACATGGTTTCACCAAGGGCAAGTCATGGCTGACCAACGTGATTGCCTTCTATGATGAGATAACTGGCTCTGTGGATGGGGAAAGCAGTGGACGTGATATATCTTGACTTTAGCAAAGCTTTTGATATGGTCTCCCACAGCATCCTTGCCTGCAAGTGAAAAAGTATAGATTGGATGAATGGACTATAAGTTGGATAGAAAGCTGGCTAGATTGTCGGGCTCAACGGGTAGTGATCAACGGCTTGACGTCTAGTTAGCAGACAGTATCAAGCAGAGTGCCCTGGGGATCTGTTCTGGGCTGGTATTCTTCAACATATTCATTAATGATCTGGATGATGGGATGGATTGCACCCTCAGCAAGTTCACGGCTGATGCTAAACGGGGGGGAAGAGGTAGATATGCTGGAGGGTAGAGATAGGGTCCAGAGTGACCTATATAAATTGGAGGATTGGGATAAAAGAAATCTGATGAGGTTCAACAAGGACAAGTGCAGAGTCCTGCACTTAGGATGGAAGAATCCCATGCACTGCTCCAGGCTGGGGACTGACTGGCTAAGCAGCAGTTCTGCAGAAAAGGACCTGGGAATTACAGTGAATGAGAAGCTGGATATGAGTCAACAGTGTGCCCTTGTTGCCAAGAAGGCTAATGGATATTGAGCTGCATTAGTAGGAGCATTGCCAGCAGATTGAGGGAAGTGATTATTCCCCTCTATTCGACACTGGTGAGGCCACATCTGGAGTACTGCATCCAGTTTTGGGCCTCCCGCTACAGAAAGGATGTGGACAAATTGGAGAGAGTCCAACAGAGGCCAACAAAAATTATTAGGGGGCTGGGGCACATGACTTACAAAGAAAGGCTGAGGGAATTGGGCTTGTTTAATCTGCAGAAGAGAAGAGTGAGGGGGGATTTGATAGCAGGCTTCAGCTACCTGAAGGGGGGTTCCAAAAAGGATGGAGTTCAGCTGTTCTCAGTGGTGGCAGATAACAGAACAAGGAGTAATGGTCTCAAGTTGCTGTGGGGGAGGTCTAGGTTCGATATTAGGAAACACTATTTCACTAGGAGGGTGGTGAAGCACTGGAATGGGTTACCTAGGAAGGTGGTGGAATCTCCACCCTTAGAGGTTTTTAAGGCCCAGCTTGACAAAGCCCTGGCTGGGATGATTTAGTTGGTGTTGCTCCTGCTTTGAGCAGGGGGTTGGACTAGATGACCTCCTGAGGTCTCGTCCAACTCTCATCTTCTATGCTTCTATGATCTGACTCAAAATGGGGTAAGTAAAGTGCTGCCTACCCTGCAAAGCCTTCACTTGCCTGAGCTTAATGGACTTTTGTCTATTTTTAAAGCCAGTCCAGTACAAGCATATGAGCTTCCCTTGGTAACATTTTAAATCTATGTCATGTGAGGATGTGTGCATGATCTCTTCAGAGCTGTAGCAGCCAGCCCGATAGGAGGGAGCTTGGGGAAAGCTCTAAATAAAGGAATTTTTTTCAAAAAGCTCCTAAGTGACTTAGGAGCCTTCAGAAAAGTTAACCTAGAGGCTAGGCAGTGGAGCAGAGAGAGACTACCACTTTCAGACCTACCATCTCTAAGGGGTTTCTCCATATACTATTCTCTTTCAGATCCTCTTAGAGGTCCACAGGGAAAACTACTGTCAAACTGTTTGCATTTCCCATTCTGATTGTCTGCCTCTTCCATTTCCCTTCCTCCGGGGGATGGGCAGCCAACCAGAGCTACTGCATACGTGAAGGACAGCGAAGTGTAGAAAGCCGAGCTCTCCTCCTCCTTAGTCTTGCCCCAGTGTGAACGGAGCCCTTAGAGTTCAGAGCCAGCATGGGAGCAGGTACTCCCAATTTCCTCCACAGCTCCTTCACTGGCTCCTCCTGCCCATGGTCCCCTAAGGCCTGGTGGGAGGGAGGCTCCAGCAGGCTTGAGGTTGGGAGGAAGCTCTTCTTTTACTATCTCCTCCCGCACGCCCCCCGCCCAGGCCTGAGAGAGAAGTGAGGAGGCACAGTAGCCGGAGGCAGCTGGGGAAGAGATTGCAGCCTCAGCTCAGGAACCTGCAGGAAGGTAGGGGTGTGCCTGTGGGGGTGGAGAAGCAGAATCAATTGTGGGGCGTAGAATTAATTGTACTGTGAAGCGGCAAAGGAGAAGAAAGGAAATCTCCGATTCCTTCCTTACCTCCTTCAGTTCTGCCACGGAAGTGTCTTCACTTCTTCTACCCAAATCCACTCGCCTCCCCATCCAAACACTCCCATTTTTTCTCCCCAGCCCATATGTTTTCTTTCTGATAAAACTGAAGGATGAGGGGCTGGAGGGAGGAGGTATCTTCCCCTCCCCTGCCCCCACTCTCACCCCGAGGGAGTAGAACAGGGACTAACTGCTCATATCATCACGTTCTGTCACACCCACTTCCTGCCTTTAAATCACTGGCAGGAGAGTTGGTTTTTATTCGCTACATCAACGTGAACCCTGCCCGTGGCAGGGGAGGGGAGTTGGAAGCCGCTGCTCGTTCAGTGAGCACTTTCATATTGTTCTGTGCAGGAATGAAAGTAACTTAAGGGACTTACGAGTACACAGGGTGGCCCAGGTCTTGGGCAAGGGGGGGCAGCTCTGAGGCCCAGCTCGGGGCTCCGGCGGTGATTTAAAGGGCCTGGGGCTTTGGTCACTGGCGTCGTAGTGGCAGTGGCGGCTGGGAGCTCCGGGCCCTTTAAATTGTCACCGGAGCCCAGGGTAGCATCGGCGGCCAGGAGCCCCGGGGTTCCAGCGGTGATTTAAAGGGCCAGGGGCTCCAGCCGCTGCCAGGAGCCCCTGATCCTTTTAAATCGCCGGGCCCTGGGGCAGCTGCCATTTCCCCACCCATCCCCCCGCTCCCACCTCTCCCCCACCCCCCATCAGCAGCCCTGTCAGTAGGATCAGCTGTGTACAGGCCATACTGGCTTGCTTTCACCTCTGGTTCTGTGTAAATTTTCGCAAGGGGGAAGGTTATCAGCTGCTGTTGACAGATGAAGCTATAGAACATCATAATATGTACTCAAATAAAGTTCCTTCCTCAGTATAAGCAGATTGTGACTGTGTAAGTCATTACCATTTTCACAGAACATATAGCAACTTTTATTCCAAAGTATTTTGCGAACTATTTCTCTTATAGCCAATCCGCGAAAAAATAACACCAATCGCAAATCATGATTTCAACAAGCAGAGGAATACTTGCAGTGAACAGTTTGCAAGTGAGACATGGGCTGAGGTATGTTTGCACCTGAAATATTAATGGAATTAATGTGAACAACAGCAAATGCATTTGTCAAATTAGCGATCTTTTTACACTTTACAAATTTAATAAGCACTAAGTATGATAAATTGTTCACTGCTGATAGTTTCCTCAGCTCAGAGAAGAGGAAAGAAGGCGCACTGAGGAGTGGGATATTTCCTTTGATCCTTTTTTTTAATTTCTTTTTTTATTCTTCTCTTCTTTGACTTCTGATGTTTCCTGCTCTCACTCTCCATCTATATTGCCTGGACTCTCTATACATCACACAGCCCTTTAAAAACAATTAAATTACATCTACAGCTGGAAGTTCTGACCCTCCCCCAGAAAGAGCTTTGCCACAACAAGGGCCGAATAAATTGGGAAAATATGTGACCCATGGGGTTATGTGAGCATCTGAGAGGACTTCCCTATTGGGAAGGAAAAGTCCATATGACACACTGAACAGTTGCTTTACACTTTGAACTAACTAAATAAATTGTGGTGAACATAAAAGCAACAAAAATCATCTCTTGAAAAATTGTCATTTTCCTCTCGGATTTCAGTAGCATTTGGATTTTGTTATGATTCATTATGTATGCTGCTTCCGTTCTAATTGAGATTCAGTAAATCATCTCTTCTCCCTCACTTGTAATTAGATGGGAGGGGGTGATACACAGTTATGGAACTGCTTCCTAGACAACCAGGAGCATCTTTTCAACTATACCTCAAAGTGTATTCCTAATGTCTAGTCTCGTTATCATCATGTACTGGATGTTCCAATCTTTTGTATTTTTGAAGGTTCTAAATTATTAGAGATAAACCTGAACCAAAACACCCTGTGTTTTGGGAGCGGAGGGGGTGGATCTGAAAGTGATTCAGATCAGATTGAAATTTCACTCTATTGTGCTTTCTCTAAAACAAGTTCTCTAAAAGAAAATCCTGGATCTGAAAGTTGTGTCCTTCGTTACCAGCTCCTTAAAACAAGTCAGTCTGTACAGAAATCATGGAGCAGGTCCTCAAGGAATCCATTTTGAAGCACTTGGAGGAGAGGAAGGTGATCAGGAACAGTCAACATGGACTCACCAAGGGCAAATCATGACCAACCTGATTGCCTTCTATGATGAGATAACTGGCTCTGTGGATATGGGAAAAGTGGTGGACATGATATACCTTGATTTTAGCAGAGCTTTTGATACGGTCTCCCACAGTATTCTTGCCAGCAAGTTAGAAAAGTATAGATTGGATGAATGAACTAGAAGATGGATAGAAAGCAGGCTAGATCATCAGTCTCAATGGATAATGATCGACAGCTCGATATCTAGTTGGCAGCTGGTATCAAGTGGACTGCCCCGGGCGTCTGTCCTGGGCTGGTATTGTTCAACATATTTATTTAATGATCTGGATGGTGGGATGGATTGCACCCTCAGCAAGTTCGTGGCTGATGCTAAACTGGGGGGAGAGGTAGATATGCTGGAGGTTAGGGATAGGGTCCAGAGTGACTGATACAAATTGGAGGATTGGGATAAAAGAAACCTGATGAGGTTCAACAAGGACAAGTGCAAAGTCCTGCACTTAGGACAGAAGAATCCCATGCACTGCTCCAGGCTGGGGACCGACTGGCTAAGCAGCAGTTCTGCAGAAAAGGACCTGGGGATTACAGTGGACGAGAAGCTGGATGTGAGTCAGAAGTGTGCCCTTGTTGCCAAGAAGGCTAATGGCATATTGGGCTGCATTAGTAGGAGCATTATCAGCAGAACGAGGGAAGTGATTCTATTCGGCAGTGGTGAGGCCACATCTGGAGTACTGCATCCAGTTTTGGGCCCCCCACTACAGAAAGGATGTGGAAAAACTGGAGAGAGTCCAGTGGAGGCCAACAAAAATGATTAGGGGGTTAGGACAAATGACTTATGAGAGGAGAGGCTGCGGGAACTGGGCTTATTTAGTCAGCAGAAGAGAAGAGTGCGGGGGGGATTTAATAGCAGCCTTCAACTACCTGAAAGAGGGTTGCAAGTGGTGGCAGATGACAGAACAAGGAGCAATGGTCTCAAGTTGCAGTGGAGGTGGTCTAGTTGGAATATTAGGAAAAACTATTTCACTAGGAGGGTGGTGAAGCACTGGAATGGGTTACCTACAGAGGTGGTGGAATCTCCTTCCTTAGAGGTTTTTAAGGCCCGGCTTGACAAAGCCCTGCTGGGATGATTTAGTTGGTGTTGGTCCTGCTTTGAGCAGGGGGTTGGACTAGATGACCTCCTGAGGTGTCTTCCAACCCTAATCTTCTGTGATTCTATTTTGAAACTGGATAGTCTTTCCATGGACTTCAATGGGTTTTAGATCACACCCCAAAAATCCTAATGTTTTATGCTGTTTCTGGGCTGGGCAAAATCTAAAATGGAGGTAATCTCTCGTGGTTCCAATTTCCTGGTTAGGAGCGTGTGGGGAACAGCCTTTGGACATCACAGTGAACACCCTGGAGCTCTGAAGGGTTTCAAGTCTGGATCTATATCAGAATTTTGTGGTGTGGGTCTATCTTCCTAGAATATTCAGAAATATATTCCAAAACTTGTAGAGTGTACATCAAAGCACCTTCCCCCGCCTCAGCCCACTTTGTCACTACCGCTGCATTAATGCTCTGAATGATAGTACAGTATGTTACAGAGTGTGCTTTCTTGGATCATTTCATACTTTCAGTTTTGTGCTCTATAACACACACCAGCCAACTTTTCCTTTTTATCTCTTTCTCCCCATTCTCCTACAAATCACCAGCACATTTTGGAAGGCAATTTATAAATACCTCCAGCTTTGTCTACTTGGGTAGGTGTCAGACTGTTGCACTCTGCCATGATTTCTGTTCCCTTTAATCTTCAGCAAAGGTGCTAAATGTTTCTTTTCTATTTCCTAGCAATCTCTTAATGTGCTGCTGGGTTTATATTGAAGTAGAAGGGCAACCCTATTTGAAGCCAGAAGAGGGAGCTCTGAGTCAGGTAATAACGGGGATGTAGCAATGTATCATTAAATACAGAAGTCTCTCCCCTTTGTCTTTGTCCTCTGCCAATACAGTGTGACCCCTCCACAATATTTTTTTTTAAATCTGCATATGAGCTTCCTCATTATTCTTCATCTTATAAGGTAAAAATTAAAATCAAACCAAAACCCTGCTCAGCACAAAAAAGAAATAATATAAGGGCTGAGGGAATGGGGTTGGTAAAGCGTTACAACACCTTTTGCTACTAGATCACCAGTTCAAATCTACTCTTGGGCAGGAGTAGCTGTTACCAGCTGATGGCAGTTCAGCGGAGTATGAGAAATAAGCTGGTGGTCTCAGTCTCGTTTGCGGAGGTCAGGTGACCCCATCACCAACAGCACATGACAAAATTGCCACTATTTGGCTTTGTCACACTCGGCCAGAGGGCGACGGTGGGATGAAAATGGAAACAGAGCTACCCTCTCACTCCCTCCAGCCCTGGTTGGAGGCACACTGTCAGAGCAATGTGGGGAAGCTTACAGTGTCAGCGCTTCTGTAGCTGTCATTCGAGGACTTCAATTTCCAGGGCTGTCAAGCTGACATCCTTCACTAGCACAATATGAGCTCAAAAAAGAGAGAAAGAACAGACAAGGAGATACGTTAGATCTATAGAATTCACGAAAACAACATGGAAGACTTTTTTATATTTCGACTTTTTACATAAATTCCAAGTGGAAATGGACCGCTTAATGGGGGAGAGAGGAGTAAGACAAAGTCACGGCTTGTATTTCAAATAAAAACCTATGAAAGCTTCACAACCCCATTAGGCAGAAAGGAAGCTCTGGTATTTCTGCCAGCCCAACTACACTTTTATTTGACATGCCAATGTTTATTCGTTGTATTATTTTATATCGTTTACTTCATTTTCTTTGTCTCTCAGAAGACACTGGTTTAATACTGCTAGAACTTCAGTGGTTGATTATATTTTGTCTTTAAAACAGACCATTCAGTTTTCTTGAAGATTTACTGGTGATTGATTTACAGTTGGTAAATACCTTTCCTACTGTGTTTTCTCAGCTGTGGCTCTGTAATTTACGAGGTTGTACTCTTTGTAGCTGCTTGATATTCCTAGCTATTAATATACAAAAAGGAAAGTGATGCCACAAAGGTACTGAGAGGTTCCTACTTCCAGATTCTTTACACCCTTGCAGCACTGTTTGTTCAGGTTACTTTTTTTTTTTTGATCCAACAGAAGAATTCAGAACTAATGGAAAAAAATAATTCTTTGTGCACTGGTTTTGATTTGCTTCTCTGTTTTATGAGGCTTTAAGCAGGGGACTTTATCCGTATGCTGGTAATTACCAACAAACTATCCTGTCCTGTCAGGAATTCCATAAAAATATTATTAAAAGCTGCTGTATTTGTATGCCTTTGGGGCATTCACCGCTATACTCAAGGCATGACTAACCAGCATTCTAGACATTACTACCAAGAGTTTGAAATGTGCTGTTTATGGCCTGTGCTAAGTCTCTGGAATTATGTGGACAGTAGGAAACCATGACATATCTAATACATTTGCCAGTTTTGGTTTAACTGCCTCTGTATGAGAATATATTAATATTTCACATTTCTATAGTGGCTATCGTCTCAGAATTACAAAGTACTATACATATATTAGCTAAGCCTCATGACATCACTGTGTAATAGGGAAGAGGTGTGTTGCGGGATATACACACCCCATCCCCCTTTTGGGGTGGGGAAGGGTTGTGATACCACCGCCGTCACAGTCTTCCTGACGGTCTTTAGGACAGAAGCTGCATGGCCCAGAGGCTGGAGATGGTATAGTGGAACTTGGGGTCAGGGCAGCTCAGCCTAATGGCCAGAGTCAATTCCAGCGGCCCTTGTATTCAGGGCAGCACAGCCTAGTGGCTATAGTCAATTACAGATGGCCTTGCGCTCAGGGCAGCCTGACTTAGTAGCTAGTAGTCTAGCGGCTAGAGTCAATACAACATGACCTAATGGCTAGGGTCCATCTAACAGCCCTCTGGTACAGGTAGATCAGCCTAATGGCCAGAGTAAATATCACAGTCCCTAGATGCAGGGCAGTCTGGCCCAGGGAAAAGGAAGGGGCCATCACCAGGGGGATGACAGCCTGGGTCAGGAGGCCCAGGTCCATCTGAATGCACCGGGCCTTGAGCCAGGGCCCTGGCAGTGGCAGAGCAGTCCGTCTCTGGGTCAGCGGAGACTCCCACCGAAACATCCTGACCTCATTTGGGTGGAAGGTACCACTCGTGCATCCTCCCTGGATCACTTCCTACCATGCTTCCAGATGCTGTATTCTATCGAGCATCAGGGTTTCCAGGCTCCTTAAAGTGGGTGTTTCCCTGCAGCTCTGTCAGCTGCAACCCTCCAGTCTGGCTCTCAGGGTCTCCAGTTCCCACAGGCAAAGGCTGTGATGGCTCTTCAGCTGGAGCCTCCACCCAAGGTGTTTCCCCTCCAGTGGTCAGCCCAGAATGAGCCAGGCTGCTCCCTTTTATACTGAGACAGTAGTTGGAGCATGCCCAGCACGGTCTGAGAGGGTGGGACTTCCGCTGCCCAAAGTGTGGGGTTAACCCTCTCTCATCCAGTGCAGGATATACACACCCAGTCACAGGATGTAAAATACATCTGAGTCAAAATAATGCAAACCCTAGCTAATTGATAGGGAGGATAAATTTGAGAGGCTATAATGCTGAAAGAGACCTCAGTGTGCAGTGAATTAGACAAGAGTTTGCAAATTAGCAAAAGTCTAATGCAATTTTGGCCTGCATAGGTGGACACATTTCAGAGCACAACAGTTCTTCTCTTTATGGCTCTTTTGTGACCATGTGTGGAATGTTGTGTTCATTTCCAGCCCACTCCCCCCCGCCCAATTAAAATATAGTTATTGACAAATTGGGAAGAGATCGAAAAAGATAAACAAAAATACTCAGGAGGAAGAATAGTGAGATGGATTGACTGACCAATAGATGAGTAAAGAGATTAAAAGAGCTTGCCTTTTTTCCACAGGAAAAATATTTGTGGAATCATGTAATTAATTACTGTGTCATAACCCATAGCTACAATGGGGAAGAATTAAGGTTGCACAGAGAACTTTTATTATGGAACTTCCCATCTTTTGAGTGCTTGACTTTGCCATCTTAATAACATTCTTTAAATGTATTTTTTTTCATGTAATTTTGTTTCAGTGGAGTAGTCTTTCAGTGCAGCTATTAAAGGAATGTTGTCATAAAACATGGTTTTTCACACTTTTTCACACTGTGGACCCATATTCATTCACCTCCTTTCTCATTTGTAGTCATGTCACACCTCTGTTGCCACTACAGCAGTTGTTTACAGGGAAAAGTAATATTAGGAAAGTATGTATTTTTAACTCTTTAATGTAGTTTAGCAGTGAGAAACATGGTAGAGAGTTAGCCCTATATGACCAGCCAGCTCTCCATGACCACTAAAAGGTGCTCCATCATTGTTGTCCACAGATCACAGGCTGGGATGAATCTGCTACCGTGTAGGTGGCTATTTCTGTTCCGTTTAGTTGAGCATACTAGGAAATATTCTACTTTGTGCTGTGGTCAGTCCATGATGTCAAATGCTTGTCCCATTCCAAGACAAGATAAGGAGTTCAGACCAGGCGGGAAATTAATCTATTGTTGGCAACATTTGGCAACTGAACCAACGCTGAAAACTTTGTTTGCTAGCGTAGATGGGATAAAACCATCTGTGATGTTGCACTCCATATGTTTATGGAAATATGCTTATGAGTGTAAAAATAATGTAACTGGAATATGCTTTATGCAAAAGGTCTCTTGTAAGGTATCATTACAAAAGCTTATGATCTACTGCTTGTGTTCATCCCATTTGTTTGCATGTATTATTTCTATGTCTGGAGACAGGAGAATCAGATATAAACTTGTATTACTAAGGTAAACATGTTAAGTGGAAGCCATTATTACTTGAAACCACTTAAATCCTACTTTTTATACTTAATAAAATCGCTTCTGTTTATTAATTAACCCAGAGTAAGTGATTAATACCTGGGGGAGCAAGCAGCTGTGCGTATCTCTCTATCGGTGTTATAGAGGGCAGACAATTTATGAGTTTACCCTGTATAAATATACTGAGTAAAACAGATTTATTTGGGGTTTGGATCCCATTGGGAGCTGGAAGTCTGGGTGCTGGAGACAGGAGAACTTCTTAAGCTGTTTTCAGTTAAGTCTGCAGCTTTGGGGCATGGTTCAGCCCCTGGGTCTGTGTTGCAGCAGGCTTGCATGTCTGGCTCAACAAGGCAGGGTTCTGGAGGCCCAAACTGGCAGAGAAAATGGGCTCAGAGGTAATCTCAGCACATCAGGTGACAGTCCCAAGGGGGTCTCTGTGACTGAACCTATCACATCATCTTCAACATGCTTCCAGAAAATATGACTGAGACCTGATTCCACAGTCAGCCACTCATCAATATCCTAGTGTAGATGGGGCTTCTCACCATCAGCCTGATTTATGTGGATAAGGACATGGTCCTGAATCTCCAGTGGGAGGAGTTTGTGACATGTTACCAGGTTAGAAAGGATATCACACAATGGACAGTATTGTAGAACATTCACTCTAAATATTTCTGGCGATTGATTTAGGAGTCTCATTTGTGGACTGGATGGTAGGCATGGTCTTCTTTATTTTTCATTTAATGTAGTCCCTTCTTTTCTATGCTGGTTTCCTACACTTTGGTCCCTGGATGTTCAGTTAATTACATCTCAGAAAAACAAGAGAAATTCCATTAACAGAAAAGAAAGTCAATAGATCCTCTGCTAGTTTTATCTTTTATAAAATATAAATGTTTTGTTTAAAAATGGAGGGTTATGAATATAGAGATGCAGATCTGGTGAAATAAAAAAAAATCTACACTGAAGGACTTATCTGAACTCATACGTGGACCAGCACTTCTCTATTGGTTTTATCAATTTCTGCAAAGTGTGACCATCTGTTTTTTAAATATACATTTCTAGCATAACACATTTCCTTATGTTTGCAGTAAAAACCTCAATGCTGTACTATATGATAAAGGTTGAAGAGAGGAACAGAGACAGAAACAGTAGCTCTGAGCGATGTGAATTGGCCAGTTCATATCAGTGGAGTGTTAAACAGGAAACTTTGATGTAACCATTTAAATATAAAAAATCTTAAAACTATAAGAAGTGAAATTGATATCAGAAACACACAGCTACTTTGGGATTCTGGACGAAAAGTAAGGAGAACATCACTGTGTTATTCGTCCCCCCTGCCCCCTTTGTCACCTGTCTATCTCTAGCTATTTTTCAATCAACAAGTGAATCAGTCAGCCCAATTGTGCCAAATCTGAAAGGGCTATTGTAAAGCTTAACTGGGTTTTGTAAAGCGCTTTGAGAACCTGAGATGGAAGGTGTTAGGTAAGTGCAAAGTATTGTTATTCTTTGCTTAGAGCATTCTAGATGATAATGAACTGGACAAAAAAATGTCTGGGTATGTCTATATATGAAATACTTGGTTTGCAACATGCAATTCAGATGGCTTGAATAATAGTCACATGATGTTATGTTATCTATATCATTCAATAGTTACTGTGTCACTCCAATAGTGTAAACAATGCTGAGCGTTGAAATCACAGTTCTTGCCCTCAGCTCTGTGTTTAAACCACTGGGGGAATCTATAGATTTTTAAAAATTGCTTGTACATTTACTGTTCATGAAAGTAAGGGTCTAATTGCACTAGCCAAAGCCAGATTTGGTGGAGGTAGGTATAGTGCATACAGTTATCTTGAATGACTGAAGCTCCTGGCTATTCCAGTCTATGGTTTGTAGTGAATTTGAGACTTTGCTTTAATAACCAAGAGTAGATCACTAACACCCATGATGAAACCTTCAGGAGAAGGTTGAGGAGGAGGAAAGCTTCACAGGGTGGTTCTTCCAGTTTTCCTCAGTTATTCTGTCAGGTGCGTGGGGCTTGTTTCCCAGTGGAATGAGCTGAGTATCTGTGCCCCTACCCTCCTAGATCTTGATAAAGGCACTATGCTTCTGTGCCTGCCTTGTGCTTCCACGTCTACTTCTCCAAGATCCTCATCCCAGTTCTATGGTACTATGGCTCCTGGTCATGGCTGCTCTTGGTGCCTTCATTTAAAGGAGTTCCACAGTGGGTAGAGACTGCATGTAAAAGAGAACACTGCCTAGAGTGTATTACCTTTCCATTTGGAAAATCCATAGGGTCTGGTTTGGAGGAGGAACAACTTGCATCTTTCTGGCCTGCCCCAGCTGGCTCCTACCCAACACAGGCCTTTCTGTCCCTAACCTCTCCAATACAGGCTCTCTCCTGGCCCCACTTACCAAGAACAGATCAATGGACTTTGAGCTGTATTTTTTAAATTACTCTTCAAGAGTAAGTGGTAACGCACTGCTCACAAGTGGTAGATGAATACTTGAAACTACCAATCAAAAACTAAATCTGATAAATGAAGTTGCAGCCATCTGAAATGCTATCCACCAACCATCCTATTTAAGAGGGATAAACAATTTTTATGTCATTATTATCTGTTTTTATGTCTATGCTATGCTGTTTCAAACTTTTGTATATAGTGTATGTGCAGCTTCCTGGTAGTAGGTGATGTATCAGAGTAAATAGCCAGTCTGGCCAGACAAGGGGCTGTTAGCAATGTGTGCTGGTGTTCCCAAAGTGAACTACAGAATAGCCTGAAAGTATGATTGGAAAAATCATCCAGTGATAAATAGTGAAGGGAGCTGGAGAAGAGAAGGGCTTATTGGCCACAGTGGGAGGTAGGAAAGTTAGTAAATCAATCCCACTGGCCAAGCAGGTTTGATGGATGAGTCACCTGCATGTGTGGGAGTTTGGAATCAACATCCATGCAGGCCAGAGGCAGAATAAATTGATAGAAAAGGGGCTCTCAGGGGAACAGGACTGGGGAGAGGCATGTGAGCGGGAAGTTGAGACCAGAGGAAAGTTAACTAGAAGGAAAGGCAGGGTCATGACTTTTCCTCCTTAATCTTTACTTGTAACTCAGGGGAGCCTTTTCTGCCTGCCTAGTGAGGTTTGTGGTAGCCTTTAACTTTGGTATGAAATGTTGTGATTTATTTCCATTGATCCTGTCTCTCTTTTCCATGAAAGTAAACTTTGGTTTATTTAAGCTAGAGTGGTTTTATTGGCTGTATGTGGTAATTGCTGAGAGCCACCTGAGAGGAGGCTTTGACCTCTGAAGACAGGCAAAATGAGTGTTGAGGTCTGAAGTGGGAGTTTGCAGCCTAAGGCTCAGACCAGCAGATTGTGTACCATAAGGTGATGGTGGTGCTCTGGCTGATGTCAGACCAAAACGTGGGAAAGGACCAAAGACAAAGTAGGAGATTGTAGAGCTTAGGGGCACAGGTGACTGATGTGTTTAATGACTAAGCTCTGTATAACACATTTATATCACACTAGTGTTCTCAGTAATGATTAATGACTCATGATCCTTGACTGCCACCCAGAAGTGTGCGTGGTTGGTGCTGCACCTTGGTCCTTTCCCACTTCCTTACTGCCTGCTTATCTGGGTCCAGCACTGCGCTGAGGGAGATTCTGTGTTGCAGTAATTGCTACTTCTGGGTGTACTCCCCAGCAGCTCTGGAGGTAACTGGAGCACATAGTTTCTCTACTGACAGAATGCCACCTGTTGTTGTCTTTGGTACAGTACCTCTCTGCCTCCCCCAAGCTTGGCAGTGGTTTCTACTCATTCACCTGCACATCTACCAATGTGATATATGCCATCATGTGCCAGCAATGCCCCTCTGCCATGTACATTGGCCAAACCGGACAGTCCCTACGTAAAAGAATAAATGGACACAAATCAGATGTCAAGAATTATAACGTTCAAAAACCAGTCGGAGAACACTTCAATCTCTTTGGTCACTTGATTACAGACCTAAAAGTGGCAATTCTTCAACAAAAAAAACTTCAGAAA
This sequence comes from Eretmochelys imbricata, assembly GCF_965152235.1. Taxonomy (NCBI): domain Eukaryota; kingdom Metazoa; phylum Chordata; order Testudines; family Cheloniidae; genus Eretmochelys; species Eretmochelys imbricata. Next base: position 82,920,616 of record NC_135575.1, read on the forward strand.
CAGACTCCAACGAGAGACTGCTGACTTGGAATTAATTTGCAAACTGGATACAATTAACTTAGGCTTGACTAAAGACTGGGAGTGGATGGGTCATTACACAAAGTAAAACTATTTCCCCATGTTTATTCCCGCCCACCACTGTTCCTCAGACGTTCTTGTCAACTGCTGGAAATGGCCCACCTTGATTATCACTACAAAAGGTTTCCCCGCCCCCCCCCCGCCACCCCCGCTCTCCTGCTGGTAATAACTCACCTTACCTGATCACTCTCGTTACAGTGTGTATGGTAACACCCATTGTTTCATGTTCTCTAGGTATATAAATCTCCCCACTGTATTTTCCACTGAATGCATCCGATGAAGTGAGCTGTAGCTCACGAAAGCTTATGCTCAAATAAATTTGTTAGTCTCTAAGGTGCCACAAGTCCTCCTTTTCTGTTTACAGGCACAATATAACCCTGCATCTCAGTCATTAATTTGCTGACTTTTAGTTTCTATGTTCACTGCTTCAGTGCCTTGAAAAGCAATGTGTGAAAAGAGGACCGCAGCCTCTTTCCCCAATTACTCCTGTCACCCTGGAAAGAGCACATGGTGCTAGGAGCATTCTGTGCTACAGTTCTTGGACAGGTAGAGGAGCTCTGACCGGAGTGAGAGTGGTAGTGTTTCATTTCCTTCTGTTTCTGTGGGGTTTAAAAATCACTTTATTTATTTTAACAATCTTTGTGTGAATTTACTGCTCATGAGAGGCACCAGGCTAGTATCCCTAGAGGTGGCAGCTCTGTATTTATCTACAGATCAGAGGCAACAGTGCAGACTGCCCTACTTTCTCCATTAGGCCTCAATTTTGCTCTGCTCTGACCATTTCTAGGGTTGAAAGGGTCATTCTGCCTTTTCTAAAGGGTGCTAATAAATACAGTGCCAGTTGTGATGGTGTATGTGATGTGTGCATCTGTCCACTGGTAAATGAACCCTAACATCTTACTTTATATGGGCCGCATAAGAGTGGTAATAAATTCTGGTCTCTACTACAGATGCTTTCATCTGGGCTGACAGAATTGCTCCATGTCAACTTTCAGCCTGCAGCAGAATTGTTTGCAAGGTAGTTAGTGGGACTACTCATGATAGTCAGCACTACATCCATTATTATTATTATTATTTATTTGTCTCACTGTAGGAGCTAGGTGCCCCAGTCAAGGACCAGGGCCCCATATGATGGGTGTTTACCTCACACTAGCCCTGAAGGTGTTAAGGTAGTCTAGATGGGCCAATTAACGAGATAGGCTGCATCTGGAAGGGAGCCAGGGATCAATAACTCTTAATTAAGGATGATGCTAACCTGGACAGGAACAGGCAGGGTTTCTATAAGGCTAAGAAGCTGAGACCAGAAGGGAACTGCAGGGGGAAGTCGTCTGCAATCACTCCCTTACAGGAGGGAGGTGTGTTGGAGATTACCGGGTCTGGCGAGAAGCTATAGGGGGAAGTAGCTCTGGGAAGTGGAGGAAGCTTGGATAGTTGGTAAACCCAGAGGATAGAAGGAAGGAGTAGAACAGAGCCCGGAGAAGTAGCAAACAGGTCTGGGAGTAAGTAGCCCATAGTTGCAGCACACAGGGTCCTTGGGCTGGAACCCTGGAGTAGAGGCTGGGCCCAGGTTTCCTACCAGCCACTGGGGAAGTGGCACAGCCCTGGACAGACAATGGAGGACTTCCTGGAACAGCAGAGGTGCACCTTGTCCAGAGAGACTTTGAGAGACTCCAAAAGGGGAGGACTATAGTGATTGGCCAGAGGGCCAAGTCACAAAGAAGATTACTCAGAGTTCTGGAAGGTGAGATTGAGATGACGGGTTGAACGACCACAGGAAGGGGGATCCAACCAGTGGCAAGCTAATCCCCAGATGAGCCACAAGGAGGCATACCAGTGGTGAGTAGCAAAATCTGTTGCACCTCATTGTGCTAGGTGCTGTACAGATACAAAACAAAAAGACTTTCCTGCCCCACAGGGAATTTACAAATTGAATTAGAAATGTTTACAGATATGTCCCTAGTTGATGTAGAGATACCAATGGACAGTGCTGTTGTTTAATATTGCTATGTTTATACATGCAGTTAGAAGGGAAAAAAACCAAACAGATTCAAAAGGTTAACTTTATTATAATACCCCTGGAAAAATTATCCAACATGCAAGCCACATTATCTTGTGCAATTTATTTAATATCTAATTTACATGCATATTTTGAGGACTTTACCATTTTTAAACAATGTTATCATTCATCCCACTGGTGATTAGTCAGTATAAGCTTCAAACACTGTTTACACTGCAGTATCTCTATTTTTGTAAGTGAGAAGTGGACCAACGTGACTACACTTTGATATAACAATTAACCAGGAAAGACAAGGTGTTCTAGGATTTTTTTTTAAATCTTACATTATTTACAAAAATGTATACCATTTTTAACAGAAATCATGCAGTGTTCTTATAATTATTCACCCATTCACAATCCATCATTATTGGAAAGCATCACTTAGAACCATGGTTTTAAAAATACATTCACCTCAGTTATTTGTTACACAGATAAGGACGCTACAGGCAAAATGCTCTGATTTTTGAACCAGAGCATGAATCAATATAGTGGTACAAAAATACCAAAAAAGCAAGATGCACTTCTAAAACATACCCGATTCTCAGTTCTCTTGGAGATGACCAACTTGATATTAATCTATTACAGAATTTTCCTTTCACAGATTGAACACATTTTGAAGTGCTTTATCATAGGATGTTTTCATTAAACCCCATGAGATTCTCATACATTTTGAAAATGTACTTTGCAATATTTGCAAACACTCAGAATTTCTGAATATGGACACTTACTTTTCTAACTGTTCCTCACATGCAGTAGTGGGGCAATGTTGATCTCATTTACTGATCTAAATGTGGAATAACTCAATTGAACAGTTATTCCTGATTTACACTAGTGTAATTGAAATCAGAATCTGGCCCTGTGCTGCCTTTGAGCTCTTTTTTTCTCTGTAAGAGAATATTGAAACCTTTTTATTATAGGATTTAAGACTCCAGAATGTCAAGGGATTAGTGTGTGTTTTATATATCCTGTTGGTTTTCAAACAAAACTGTGTAATTTAGTCATTTGGTTATCTTTTATACTGATAATTCTCTCACTTTTAAAAAAATGTGCTCCAATGAATTCATTGAGCCTGGTCCATTAAAGAGCAACGGGGAACTTTGAACAATAGATGCTTGTTTCACAGCCACTGCAAATGCTTAGAAAGCCCTAAATTGCCTTTTATACTCAACAGCCTGATAACAAAGGCTGATTTTCTTTTTTTTTCCCCCAATTGATTTGATGGTTCACTTGACCTTTAAAAAGACATTACATAAACCTTTACCGCTATTACAGAAGTCTTTTGTCAAGTTTAATTTGATTTTTTTCATGCTGTAATCATTTATCCTTAAATTAACTGTACCAAACCAACCCAAAATGTGCTTTACTCTGGGTTTGTATGCTCATTAATTTTTAGAGGTTTATTTTATCTAGGAAGGACCCTAATCTTTCCACAGGAGTTCATACTGAGAATGTGCTGAGCCTCTCCTTTGAGGTAAAGCTGAGTGCCCTGTACTCCCATCAGCATTGCGAGGAGTTAAGGGTTCTTGGGGTCCTTGCAGGACCAAACCCTAAATGTCTCTTTTCTAGATATGGTGGGTTTTTTTTTACAGTGAAAACATTTAAAAAATAAAATTATGTAAAGATGTGTAAATCTCTTATTACTAACATTTTAAAATGCATGTAGATCCCCCATATTTAACATCAAGCAGTATAGCAGCAAAATGTTTTAACAACTAAGCAAAATTAATCTTCTGAAATAAATAAAATAGCTATTGGTTGAGGGCCAGATTCTACCATTTTATGTTGACTAGAACCTCAATCTAGAGATATAGTTTCAATGTAAAATTGGCATAATCAGGTTCTTAGTTGGGATTTGCTATCTCTGCCTCCCTGTTTTTGTTCTGGTTTACCTTAATCTTGGGACTTTAACCTCCGAGATGGATTACCATCCAGGGTATGTCTGCACTCTAGCTGAAGGTGTAATTTCCATCTGGGGTTGTCACACTCTGCTGGCTCTGATCAACCTAGAGTGCTAAAACTAGCCGCATACTGCGACTACAGGGGCAGGAGGATGGGCTATCTGTTCTGAATTCAATCCTATCTGAGACCCTAAGTATGCACTCAGCTAGCCCATCCCACTGTCCATGTAGCCACGACTATTTTTGGCATGCTGTATCGAGCATTTCCAAACTGGAAATTACGCCTTTCAGCTCCAGTGTAGATATGAAACCGCAAGAGTCTATCCCTATCTAACTTTACCAATACAATTTAGGACTGGGTTTGAGGTCCCTGTGATGAAATATTCATTCAGTATAATTTTTTGTCCTCATCCTGTCATCCTTCTTTGAGAAATGGCTTTGAATGTCAAACCTGGATATCTCCTGTAAGCTCCTCCTCTCACTACTATAGCACTGGTTAAAGGATAAAAAGTCTTTTGAAAGTCCACCAGTATAAACATGTCTCCCTGCTGCAGAAATCACCTTCTGAAGGGAAAAGAGCCACGAGTATTGCACGCTCCATTGCTTGAACTGGAATCACTTAAAACCATGCTCTTCACTGATGCTGCTGGTAGAAAAGCAACAGATGCTGAAAACTCTCAAGAGTTCAGCTGATGTATTGGACCACCGAGACCATATGGTGTTATGTTTCGCTACTTCATCTGGAAAGGCACAGAGAAGAGGCCAGTTGTGTTCCAAACTGTTTTATTATACTTGTCACTGGCATATTTTGAGTTATGGCTAAGGCCCTCTGCAGCATGGTTACACCTCATTTCTTCACTTGTGCACTTTGAATTTATTGTGTTTCTATCTTTCTCTTTCGCCTTCTTTGTTGAGTGCATGTGATTGAGTAGTACAAATGCCATTCCATGGAGTTAGAAGGGCCAGGCCTTCCTGTTAGTCATACAAGGATTCAGATACCCCACTGCTGGGTGCAGAATAAAATTCTAGACTTCTGACAGTGACACGTCATCAGAGCTAATTGCCATTAAAATCATTTCAGATTTTGAGTGCCTCAGCATGGGAGGGATGGCCTAGCTGACCTCTTGAGGTCCCTTCCAGCCTTACATTTCTATGATAGACAGAAACCTGGTAGAATTTTGGCATATGGAAATGAGTTTTCTCCTTGAAGATTTATAGACAAGACCTCCATAAGCTGGGCCTCAATTAGAAAGGCCCTGTATTCTGCAGCAGACTGGAAATGTGGTGGCCAGTTCATTTAGATGTAACTGGGAGGTTTTTAATGAATTAAGCAGAAAATGAAGATTGCAATTACCAGAATAGTCCCTGTGTTCTTTATTCTGATATGAAATGCAGTTTATTTTCTGTCATCCCTCTGCTTTCAGTTGTCAACATCCATGGAAGTTTTTGCATTGACAGTGCGTGCTGGCATCATGGAACTTGTGGGAAGGCTGGAAGTTTTGGCAGCTGGGACAGTCGGGGCTCTTGCCACAGTGCGGCCTTTTGGGGCTAAAACATATTTGGCTGGATTTTTCTCCTAAAATGATAAGCAGTGAAATAGTTCATATTTAAACTGTCATCTTTTGGTTTCAGAGTCAATGTCCTAGTAAGAAGAACAAGACAGTTCATATCTCCCAGGGCTACTGTATCAGTAGACGCTTGATTCACATTTTCAAGGTTTTATTCTCAAGCTTAAAGGCTAAAAATGTTCTGTTTTTGTTTTCCTAATGAATCTTAGATTCTGAGGTAAAAATATGGGTAGCAAATTTGGTGGCCTTAGAATTGTGAAATAAATGGTGCCCTCTGTATAGGCAAGTGGGACGTTAAATTTAAAAATCACCAATGGGCTGTTCTAATAAACTGCCACATGGATGACCTGAGTTCAGGTTTGGCCTCATTGTGGAACTCTCACTCTCCGCTTGCTCTCAAACTCATTCAAGTCCATGGTAAAACTCTTCTGACTTGAATGGGTGCAGGAATGGCCTCTATATTCGATGGTTGAGAAACAAATAATCCTGCCTCTTGGCAGAGGATTAGACTTAGATGACCCTTGTGGTCCCTTCTAACCCTAGGTTTCTATGGTTCTATGAGCTAATGGAGTACTGAGGGGGCTGATGCTCTTAAGGGAGAAGGAAAGACAAAGTATGGGGAAAGAAGGATGCTATGGTTCTTGAATGCTCCCATGCCTACTTTTTCTTAGGGTTGTGTTTATTGTAGCTTAGTTGAGAGAGGCTGTTTTTTCCTGTTTACAGCAATGGGGCAGTGCACACCATGCATGTAACTGCTTTGTGAGGAGAGGGCAGGGCTGTAGCAGAGAGAAAGAAATAATCCAGAACAAAACAATCCGGTAAAATTACAAAGGACTATATCCAGTCTTGAGCCCCTAACTAAGCAGAGGTGAAAGCATCTCCTTAGTTAGATATGGTAGTATGAGGGGGAATTCATTCTCTATCTCCTGGAGTAACTAACTCACTCACTCTCACAATGAGCCACATTCTGCTCTCATTGACACTGCTGTATAGATTTACAACAGTGTAAATGAAAGCAATATTTGGCTTTGCATTTGTTATAACCACAGTGATTTATCCCCCGTGTAACTCGAGGGATGAATTTGGGTGAATAGGTGCAATTTACCCAGACAGTATTCTGTTACTGAAGCCATTATTCAGATAAAGAATTCTACCCAAACAAACAAAAATCAAGTTACTGGTCACAGTGATCAATATTGTTTTGGGGCCAGAGTAACGAGATCTGTTATGCAAACAATAAAAGTAGAATTAATGCCAGCACACAGCTGCTCCACTGGAATAACTGTGCCAAACTGGCATTATTTTTTAGCATACACTCCACTCTGGACCAGGATCCATTGTTCGATAGTGGCTTTATTCCTGCAATATTGCACATGATGTTGTAAACATCGACCGATCTGATTGGAGGCGCCCTGAAGTTAGATTTGAAATCTGAAACAAAGAAATGCAAAGATATGTTTTGGTGTCTGAATGGCAAGGAGGATTTAACGTTGGATAATTTCTTTTGCTTGAGGCTTTGAATTGCAGGAGCATCCAATAAACAAGGAATCAGGTGGGATGGGGACCTTATGTCTTTCCAGAGACTAATAGAAAGTCTTGCGAGTAGGATACAAAATTATCTGTTAAAATTAATGGGGCAAATAAGAAAAGAGAATGGAACTATTAAACACAGGAGCTATTTAAATGTTTAAGTGTTTGTGCATTTAAACATTGCTCTGCTGCCTTTTCAGCAGACAGTTTTGCTTTGCAATGACTGTGTAAAAGATTTTGATTCTATTTTTTCCTCCCTCATCTGTGAAGAGCATGCACTATTCAATATTTAAAGGGTCTGACAAACTGGGACACAGAAATTCTCTATGTAATGATGCAGCAGTTGTACGATATAAGTAATAACCACATGGATGCTATCAAAGGGGCTACTCTGCCTTCATGAGCCCTTTGCCAAGACTAAAAAAGGATACCTATATTTCATATAGAGTTAAAAGAGCTCAAGCCTAGCTGAGAACAGCAATGTTCAATGGATTGGAAACTGTTTTGAGAATTAGGAGATTTCCTGTGTAGCCCTGGGCAAATCACTTGATGTCTCTGTGCTTAGTTTCCCCATCTGTAAAATGGGGATAATGGTACACACCTCCAGAGTGTGTTCAGATCTGCAGATGAAGTCCTGTGCACCCTGTATATTTGTAGTAGTATAGAAATAGCATAATATACATCACACAGAGATCAGGGTCTGAGACTCCATTTCATCCCAGATAATTACAGTTGGTTGGGAAGTCCATGATAGTGTGCATGTCATGGAAGTGTACATAGCAACACATCATGAGAGGCCAATGTGCCAAAGAACACTGAAGGATTTAAACAACTGAGGATCCCAAACAATACAGGACCTATTGATGTGCCCATGTGTGAGTACATTAACAGGAAGGGGTACTCAATGCTGATCCAAGGCTTGGGCGATCATAGTGGTAGGTTCCTGCACACCTACTTTAGGCAGCCATACAAAGTGCATGATGTCTGAACGGCAAAGCAAATGTAATCATTGTTTCTTCCCCAGTTTCACATAAGATCTAGAGGCTAAAAGGAGAGCAAGCTTGCTCTACTTTCATATGGGCTGTGATGGACAGGCTCCATGTCCAGAATTAACTTCTACATCAACGCTCCACCCAAAACAGTGCAGCACTGTGGATCTGCCTTTTCTCTGAAGCTATTGTAGAGGCGGGGTGGGGTAGGGAGTTTGTGGTTATCTGATCATTCATTTGGCCTACCTGGCCCATATGCGAGGAAGAATCCCCTCATGTTCATGAGCTCATTGTCATATCCATGCCACCCATTTTGCCAGGCCTCCTTTTTCCCTGTGCCATTCTCCCAAAATGGAAGTTTCTCTTTACTCTGGGGAAGAAAAACAAAACACAGGTTAACATATAAATGCCATAAGAGGGAGCCTTTAAATAATGAAAGAACTGGGTAATTAATAATGTATCATAACCTTTATTTTATAATGGAGTTTATGTTCTGCCGCCATAGTCATAGGATCATAGTAGTCAGAGAGGGAAAAGACTTATTAGATCATCAAGTCCAGCCCCTGAAAGGGCAGGATATAGTCACCAATAGGGGACATAGCAAGTATACTGAAATGGCACTTGATTTATTACAATAGAATACAGATGTAAAACGAAGGCACATAAGAATATTCTTATATTTTTATTACCTTCAGTTGTATACAATGCCACAACTTCAGGCCCTGAGCCTGAGGGTAGCTAACAGGGAAGATAACCTTTCCAGTTTCTATTCCCTTCTTCTCTGAATGTTTCTGGTGGGTGAATATAGATACAGAGCTAGTCCATAACACTGAGTTCTTCTATGGCTGCTTCCTAGCAATGCCACTTTCTGACCAATTTCTGTTGTTCAATTCAGTGGAATAATTTACATTTAATTTTGTACTTTGCCCTCATTACCAATGTCATAAAAGCCAGAAAAGGAAAAGATCTATTAAATAAGTTGGTCCATTTCATCCAGTCAATCCAATCAACACAGGACTCTTCCCTACAACAAATTCTCAAATATTTTGTCTTGTTTGCTTGTTTTATTATTGAAGCAATGAGGCTTCCTTTAGGAGACTATTCCATAGACCTGATTTAGGAAGTTTTTGCTGGGGACATTCTTCAGATGCTTGTACAAGGTCATCGTATCTCCAGTTTGTTTTCACTTAACCATGTTACACAGAAATAGTACTTTTAAACATTTCTCTGGAATCAGTCTCTCCAGCTCCACAGTAACTAATACTTAGGAAAAATTCATAGTAGTATTTGTAATCTAGGAGGCTCCTAGAGATCTTAACAAACTGACATACAAACAATATTGGAGGGTTATTTCCTCCATCACTGGATTGCATCCTCCCTGGAATGAAATGTTGCAGCTGTTGAACACCACACAAATATTTTAGGGCATGAAATAAAGAAGACAACATAGTTGTGTCTGAAACTGCAGAGGGAATTTATGAAGGCCATAATGTAATTATCAGAGTTGGAATTTTGCCAGAACCCCGGAGTTAACACACCTACTGTTTGTAAAAGGACCATGAGTCCTGAATGAACACAAGTGGTCAGGAATCAGGATCTCACTTTTACATCCAAAAATGGCATGTTTAGCAGTGCCTACTAACACCAGACCCGGGCATCGGATCAGGACTAGAGCTGGGTGATCAGTGAGAAATAATTGTAATCTCTTCAGTGACTTCTAAATAGTATTTCACTTCATCAACTAATAATATGTTAAAATTCTCCTGACTGATGAGTGACAGTGGCACTGAGTGGCCAGGCCAAAGACTAGAGAGCCAGTGTGTACACTTTGTATCCATAGCTCCTGTAAACTCGGATCAGTGATGAGACAGACTGAGTTAAGATCCATTTCCATGTTGTTTATATTTATTATCTGATTTTATTCTCTCTTCTTCCCTCCCCCTCCCCCAAACAATTGACCATGGATAGAAACTGTGGGATCTATACAAAATTTTATTATAAAGTGTAGATCTTTAGACTGCTAACTGCAGGAAGCCCTTGCGTATCCGTGCATTTCTTTGTATATAACAGTCAGCAGATGTACAAGATAATTGAACAGTTCTAGTTGACAAATTAAATCTGTTGCCTTGTCTCCATCGATTTCACTGACAGCACTCAGAGCAAGCAGAAGAGAAAATGGAGTCAGTCTGCTTTTTTGTATGGTCTCCTACTATAGTGCCTGCCTACACCGCTATTCTGCTTTATGGAGTTCCAGAAAACTAATGGGCTGCTCACCATAGAACAAGTTGTACAGCATTTGTAGGCATCCACTCAAGTCATGCCAAGTCTTATCTAAGTTGCAAAGTTTCTTTGGAGATATCATGATGACGTGGCTGAAGTTAATCCCTTTAAAAACACTGCCAGATGTTATGGACTCAGCTGTTTCCCGAGTAATGCCATACTCACGAAACAGAATGCCCTTCGATCACCAGCCCAAGAGTACAAAGAGAATAGTACCTTACTGCTGCTGTGAAATGAAGTCAGAAACATAGCAACTTTTATCTCATTTGCTGGTATTTGGGTCAGAAAACCTGTTACTTTCTTTTACATTGGCAAATAGTTGCATAGGGTCATTAATAGCACTGGCTTCAGGCAAGCAGAGTATGGGCACGTGCTATGCCAGCTTCCCAACATAGTGTTCCCAGGACACCACACTCCTAACTCACAACCCAGTCCTGGGCTTCTGCTGAGAGGAGAGTACCAGTCGCTCAGAACTGTGCCAGCATGTGCGGTGATTTTGTGATATGCACAAATGGGAGGAAGGATGAGATTTGACAAACCTGTTTCTCATGTCTAACTTAAACCAAGACTGAACATTGATCTCGAATGGTGAACCACTAATGTACAAGGCCACGCAATTCCCTAACCCTCTTGACATTCTAAAGTTCTCCTACATACTTCTGTTTGCCTGTAACTACAAATTCAGCTTGTTTAAACTGCAGAAAGTACAGCAGTAGAGGTACATAACATATATACAGGCCAGCAAGCAAAGCATTAAGTATAGAGGTACTGAAGCACAAATATTTTATAGGGAAAATTAAACTGAGGTAAAGAATGAGTAATGGTTCAGGAGGAACAAAATAATATCAACACCCAAACCAACAGAACTAAAAAAAAAAAAGGTGGGGAGGGGGAGTATTGAGCTTTGGATACTGAAATGCAAAAGTGAAGTCTGGAACGTATGGAGAGGGTAGAAAATTCCAGAGACATTCCCCCTTTCTGCTCAAAAATAGTGCCAGCAGTGCTCAGAGAATACTACTAACAATGGAAAGTATTTAAAAAAAAATGTAAAAGGTGAACACAATAGGAAAGAGCTTGGCAAACTCTTCAGTGGTTTGGGCAGAAAAATAATTGAAATCTCAATTATTACTTCAAAAATATGACACAGCTTCTTTTTCAAATCTGAGTCTCTGGTAATGAAAATACACCCGGGCTGTGGAAGAATTGAGTGAATGCATGAGAGGGCATTCTTGAAAATCAGAAACAATAGGGAGGAATAATTTTGTAGTAAGCAATGTTTGCTCGACTGTTATGAAGGGATTGTCAAATTTCCATTATTTAAATTTTTTTCAGTATACATAAGTGTTCTGAATGTTAAGCTGGTACTGTACAAAGGGTTTTAGTTACAACCTTTTTTCTAAAATCAATTAAAGAAAATGGTTTCAGATACTTTTTTATATACTCTTGAAACTCAACAGTGGCATTTAGATTTTTAAACTGAAAATGTGCAGCTCGCCATCCGTATTCAAGAATGATTTTTTTAAAGGAGGCATTGAAACTCCCCATCACATACTAGAGGTGTTATGTTGGAAATGTGGCAGTCAGATAACGATATGACAGGCATAAAAGGAGCTGTTCTGTTTAGCTATGTTAATTTGTGAGGCAAGTGTGGTATAATTATTAGAAAGACTGGGGGCCAGTACTCCTAGGTTCTATTTCCAACTCTGTTACTGACTTATGTCACTACTAAGTGACTTTGGACAAATCACTTACCATAGTGGTGTCTTCATTTACCCCTCTATAAAATGTGTACAACCATAGTTACCTAGCCTCAGCATTGTGAGGCTTAAATAACATTTGTTGTTAAAGCTGCTCGAGAATTTTTTGAGGAAAATTTTTTCGCCAAAAAGTTATTTGTGGAAAGAGTTTTGATGAATTTCCCAACTTAAAAAAAAAGTTGGAAAAGAAGTTTTGAAAAATGTTGAAATGTCACCTTTTGACATTTTTGAAACCAAAAAGTTTTGGATTTTTGGTTCAAAACTCTTTTAGTTTCAAATTTTTTTTCAGGATTTTGATTTTTTTTGTCCCAATTTGAGATGGGAAAACTTTTCAAAATCTTGAAAATTATCACGGGATGGGAAAACTATTTCCTGACCAATCCTATATGCAATGCACTTTGAAAGACTTGAATGAAATATAAATACTAAATACTAGGAGTAATATTTTATAATAATGAAGAACTTGTATGAAAATCTCTATAACAAATTCCACTATTTTAAAAAAAAATGCTTCGATGTTAAACGCTGTATACTAACTGAGTTCTGTAATATTTAATTAACAATTTGCCTACTAAAATTCATCCTTGCAGTTTCAATTGGATAAGGTATTCTTCATTTCCTGTCTTCAGACTGTGGTTGCGTCTGTATGCACTGCAAGATGAGTGCCTCCCATGGGCATTTAACACCTTTGTGGAAGGCACTCTGAAATAGCAGTTGTATTCCACCCCAGAAGTGATTGCATTTCAGTGGTGGTTTAACTGAGTCCTATGCATAGAAATCAGTGCTCTTGATTATGCATGCATGCATGCATGCATAATCCATGCATATACACACACATGCTTCATTAACATAGTTGTGCTTATGGCAGATAACAAAATGCTCATCTTCAACCACTTGTAATCATTCACTTACATACACCTAAAACAGTTACTCTTTTGAGTAAATGCTGTATTTTATATCACCTTTGGGCACGGGTTCCTTATGAATGTTTTTTTTTTCTATAACAAAAAAACCCACCCCCTTTGCATTAAATAGAGGGTGGGGAAATTACCAGAAGCAAAGGAATTGTTGAAAATTGTAGTAATGTAGAGCTTAGTGGTGGGGAGATGGTAGTAAATAATTGGAAATGAGGGGAAGTCAAGAGAGCAGATAGTATTTTTAAGGGACAATATGATGTCAGAAAAGTACCCGGGGAACCAAGTTGAGGGTACTGTGGTGGAGGAAATATTGTCATACATTAGGATAATCTTAGGTTGCAAAAGAAAGTAATCCCTGAACCTAACCAGAGGAAGGCTGAAAGGAAAGGGTAAACTGGATGAAGAGGAAAAATAATTATATGCAAAAGGGAATAAGTTTCAACTCTTATTATTCCACAACAGGACAAAGGACCAATCTTAACTTAGATTCAATGTAGTTGTCACACCATTAGTTTCATTTAAACGTACATTTCTAGTATTTAAATGTGAGGCGGTAGTATTTATCCCAGCTAAACTCTGAGTCAATAGTATAACTCACCATTAATCTTATAATTTTCCATCTTTTTTCTTATTCATTTTATATATTATATTTTTTAACCAGACTGGTAAGTCAATAATTTGTTCATATGGTTTACCTCTGCTATGAACCATCCTTCCTCAGCCACAAGAGTTAAAGGAGACACAAATTTCCCTTTTTTGTAATAGAATCTGTCTGGAATTTCCTCTGTGCTATAAACATTCATGTGTTGCACAGCTTTCAGTTTATTATGCACCTGTAAAAGAAACAAACATTATAAAACCATCTGCCTGTAAAAATTGCATCTGCATCTGTTGGTGAGGAGAAACTTCTGCATTTTTAAACCAGATAGCTTATCTTCGTAAGTGTCCAGTTGTGTGCACAAATATTCATTAATGCATGCAAATATGAGACTCTGCAGGTGCAAATGGGTGTTTATGCAAATTTGGTAGGTGTATTTTAGGAGGCTCCTTTGAAAATTTGCCACACACGCAAACACAATTTGTGTGTATACACACATGTGCACAGATGTACACTGAGCTACAGCACTGGAAACAATTATGGAGACACTGAATTAAACAGTGAAAAAAAGTGTGCTCTAGTAGGCAGAGCAACCTGGGCCTGGGGTGGGGAGGGAGAGGATTTGAGGGGCAGTTGCCCTGGGCCCCTGTTTGAGGTAATAGCACTCATCGGTCTCATAACGATGCTGTGATATTAATTCATCAGTGTTTTATTGGAGCTTTGAAGATGCTCAGCACTATGTAAGTTCAATTAGCTTATTAATATTATCCTATTGTCTAGAATTTCTGCATAAAAATGTAACCCAAATTATTCAGCAGAAATACTTAGAGAACATATTGTTGAGAAGGGTCATTTTTTAACTTAAGGGTATATATCTCTCTTCCCCAACAGTTTTCATTGTTATAACCTACATGGAAGGATAGATGCATTAATTGTGTGGTAATGTTCCCAGCCTTTAAGTGAAGTGAGGCCAATGGCCTGAATATTTAAGTGATAGTTTCAGATGCGTGCAGGATGGATTTGCTTTTTTTAACTTCTTCCCTGGCCAAATATACACCTCACATGGAAATGCTCCACAATTACAGCCACCATCAAGAAACAATGCACCAGAGTCTAATAACTGGACTCACTGGGTCAAATCCTGCCACTCTTATGTTGAGTTGAACCTTAATTCATGAATAGTCCTGTTGTTTTAAAATTGAATTGGACTACTCAAAAGTATCGTGCTGGGAATACTTCACATGAGTTAAGAGTGGGAGAGTCTGGCTTGCAGGAAAAAGGCTGAACTTCCTGGAGTCTGTCCACACTGATAGCTTTGAGATGGTTACTGCTGGTGCTGTTACAGTAACTGCCTCCTAGGGCTGTCTACACTTAAAATGCTACAGTGGCAGAGCTACAGTACTGCAGCTGCACCTCGGTAGGGCTTCAGTGTGGATGCTCACTACAGCGACAGGAGGAGTTGGCCCATCACTCTAGATAATCCTACAGGTGGTAGCTAGGTTGATGGAAGACTACTTCCATTTACCTAACACTGTCTACACTGGGGGTTAGGTCATCTTAACAAAGTCTCGGGGGGGCATGGGGGATTTCCACACCCCCTGAGAGACGTGGCTATTCTGATGTAACTTTTCAGTATAGACTAGCCCTAAATGATCAGCTGCAAACTCAAATGCACTCTTGAGGACTTGGCCACACTTGCAGATGTAGAGAGCCGGGAGTTAAACCGGCCTTTGGAGACTGCAGCAGGGAAAACACTGCTGCGTGTTCACACTGTCAGCTGCAAGCGCAGGGGTGTGGCCAAATTAGAGAGACCACAGAGAGCAGTGCATTGTGGTAGCTATCCCAGTGTGCAAGTGGCTGCAGCTGCTTTTCAAATGAGGGGGAGTGTGACAGGGAGTGTGTTGTGTGTATGTGGGGGAGAGAGAGTGTGTTTTGGGGACAGAGTGTGTGTCAGCATGCTGTCTTGTAAGTTCAGGCAGCAGCAGACCCCCTCCCCACTGCCTGTCCCTCTCACACACTCACAGCATTCCACAGAGCAGATAAGCAGCCGGCTGTCAGAAACGGAGCTTTGAAAGGGGATATCCGCATACCTGCAGCTGAGTTCAAAACAATGACCAGAGTGGCCACTTGACGTCAGGGGATTATGGGATGTTTCCAGAGACCAATCACAGAGCAGTAATGCAACACGTCGTCCACACTGACACCCGCGCGTTTCAGCCAGAGCGCAGCAAGCTTTATGCTTCTCATGGAGGTGGATTACCAGGAGCGCTCCAGCTTCAGAGTCCAGGCGCTCTAAGTCCCTTGCCAGTGTGGACACCTCAAGAGTTAGGCGCCCGGGGCTGATTTAATGAGCTCCAACTTGCAAGTGTACCCAAGCCCTTAGATAATGGGAAGGTTAGGGAGGACAGCCCACTCTGGGCAGTAGCATTCCTAGGGAAAGATGATAAATTTCATTTCCTTAAAAAAAGCCCCAGAAACTCCCATTAGGGAAGTGAAATGGGTACTACTGATTACTCTGTGCTCTGGAGTCCTGAAGAAAAATCCATCAGAAAAACGTCCCCATGCAGCAACACCCTGCATTCCATCACTATCCAGGGATATAGAGCCATTTAATGGAAGTTAAGCAGGTGCTTTGTTGAATGGGGGCATGAGCTCTGTCAATGTGAGCAGCAAGCATTACAGGTGGCTGGTGGTTTCCAGATCCAGCCAAAAAATGTAGAGGCCTCTGTTATGAGACTGAGGCAGGTCAGCATCCAGAAAGAGGGCATTATGAGTATTTTAATAACTGTGCGAGCCCTACATGAAAGCTCTGGCATTCCTTTGAGACCACTTTAAACCCTGGCACTGGCTTCAAATGGTCAGACCATCAAGTCAGTACAATACCAGCTCTGTTTCCTAAAGTGGCTGTTTTTGTGCAGAAATCTACAGACTTTGCCCTCTCCTATAATCATTTAATCTACAATGTACAAGTGAGTTATGAAACTGCAACCAACAGAAGATGAACTGTAGGAAACAATTTTGCACTAGCAGGTACCTGGACTGTAGATCACTTAATATGTCTACTTTCTCTGATTCTATGGAAAACAGTAATAGTTTTTCAAGAGTGTGTTTTTTGGTTAACTGTCAATGGGGCATTCTTATTTGTTAACCATATTGCACTTTAAGAAAATTAGTCTAGAACTTCACTTGGTTTCCATAATTTTATTTCCAACAGTCTCAAAACCAGCAGTTTTCGGCTTTTATCATTTATTGAATCAAAAATGCTAATGCTTCAAAATTGTTGTAAAGAGATTGCCATTGTTGTGTAAAAAAAAAAAATGCCAGAATTTTCAAATGAGCCTAATTAAGTTAGATGCCCAAATGCTATTGAAATTCAATGGAATTAGGGCACTTAACTCCCTTAAACTTCTTTGAAAATCCCAGCCTGGATGCTGAAAGTTAGGGTTCTATATAGGTGCCTAAAAATGGATGTAGAACTTACTTGATTTTGAGACATGCTGTGCTCCTCTTGATCTCAGTGGAAGCTGGGGGTGCTTAGGTCCCCTTGAACATTTATTTATGGATTAATGTTAGCCTAATTAAGTCTAGTGTCAGGCACCAGGTTAGAAAATGTTGGCATAGTGTTTTATAGTATTAAAAAAGTAGAAAACAAGTCTACCTCTCTGCCTAAAGCAAATAGATGTTGCTAATATGGGATGGGTGTGTGTGTGTGTGTATTTGCATAAAGAATATAATGCAGAGAAAAATTATAGTTTTTGATTTGCATGATGTGACTTTTACTCAAAAATGTTTTGCACTTTATCATCCATCATTAGGTGAAACTGGAATCACAGGACCAAATTCTGCCTTCTGATATGCAACTCCTGTTGACTTCGGTAGGACCTGTACATGCATATCTGAGGGCAGAATTGGACTCCTGGGATTCAGACTAAAGCTGAGAAATGATTGGTATAAAACAGAAGAAATAACAAGGTGATTCTTTTGCTTGCCTCCGTCTGCTTCTCCTTAGTTGGCCACAGGCTCACAACAGGGCCTCGGTCCTTTACTTGGATAATATCAGTCATATTGATATAGTTCTTCAACTCAATCACTTTGTCCAACCAGGAAATGTCAGTCATCCCATGATCCGAGAAAAAAATGACATTCAGGTCATTCTGAAGGCCCTTGTCCTGTCAAATTAGTGAAGACAGCAATTACAGTTTGAAAAGAATACAGTGTGTTCCTGAGTCAAAGTTCTGTGCTAGGCGGCTGAATTCATTCTTGCCTAAGTTCTGCTGCAATCAGTGGAATTACTGTGGGGATGGGTTTTGCCTGGGATACTTTACAGTAAATAACAACAACAAAAAGTTTGGTCTTGGTCTGTTCAGACAGATCTCATGAGATTTTCCATTATTTTGGCCTGAGATTTTTCAAATGCTGGTCACAAGAATTTGGCACTATCTCATTTGAATCCAAATCTTACTATTGATTCAAATTTAAACCTGACCATCAAACCCTATCTCGATCCTAATCCTCCTCTGGATAAGTGCCATCAAACTTCCTGGCACTGTCTCTAGTTATAGGTAGTATTTCAGTCCTATGCATTTGTTGTTAATGAACATTTCATACAAACGGCTATGCACCAAATCCCAATCTCATCTAAGTGAATGGGAGTTCACTGAGACCAGGATCTGACCTAATCTCTTTTTCTGTTTAGTCCAAATAGACTGAGAAAAACTTTCCCATTTCCATCTGTGTGGGTCAGTCATTTCCCTCAAATATAAAACTGGTGGTCTTATAGTTTATTGAGATATTTTTCACTCCCTTCCTCATATTACTCATTGCTGAGGAAATTAATACCTCAAGGTGTATTTACCATTGTGGACAGTTACCAATAGCACTTCATGCTTCCTGGTAGCAGAGAAATTCACAGAACTGGCTTTTACACAGCAGCCTGATGTGCTCATTCCCTGCTATAAAATCAGCTGGATAATTTTTAAAGCAAAGTTGCAAGATACAGAGACACCATAAATCTGCCATAAAAGGTAATTGTCTGATTCTACAGCCCTTATAAAAATGAGTAGTCTTTACTCATCTCCCTAGTGTAAATTCCAGTTGACAACTCTGTTTCTGAAAAGAGCAATGTCCCTGCTGGTTTACAGCTTCCTGGGGCTAGTGATATTGCCATGCAAACCACCGGAGACCAATACAGGGTGTCTACTGAAATTAAATGAAGGGCAGCAGTATCATGCCTTAAGTTCCCAGCAAAATCAATAAGCTCTGTTATTGCAGAAATGCAACCTTAACTGCCATTGTATGGGTATGAACAGGACTTAAATTCTCAAAGAGTAATTCCCAGAGGCCCCCTTGGAAGCACTGGGGTTTGGGGCATCAGCCCTGTGGATTTAAAAATATTTACCGGAACTCCGCTCTGGACAACTCCGGCGGAATTTAACCCCTGAGTATGAATATGCATAACATCCTCCATAATGTCTTGCAGAGCCATTTTTTAACCTCCTCAAACAACATTGTTTTATGGTCTCAGTTAAATACTGTTTCAGAAATCTCTCTTTAGCAACATTTGTTGCAACAGTGGAGTTATTTTAAGGTGGAAGGGGTAACTCATTATAACATTGAACTGACTCATTCAGCTAAGTACTATGTTCAAGAAAGTAGGCAGATCATAACTATAAACACCAGGTATAACAAGGAACCTTTCACTACCAAGCAGTTGTCCAATGCAGGAAGGAAACTTTACAAAGGGAGAGGTACTAATAGCTTGGAGCCTTTGAAATGCCACATGCATATTAACCAGTGAATTGTTGCAAAGGAGCTTTAATGGTAACAAGGATCAGGGTAGAAAGAAAAATGAAGAATACCAAAGCACTCAATCTTTTGTCACATCACTGACCTTGATTAGTTTGGTCATGTTGTTCAATACTTTGTCCAGTGCCTTCAAAGCGTTCTTCCTCTGAACAGATGAAGGACCAAAATGGTGGCCTTCCACATCAATGCGTTCATAATACACTGCTGCCATTTCTGCACTGCCATTTCTGGGGTTGCAACATAGCAAAAAAGACAGGTTCCAACATGTACCTTGTTTTACTTTTTCAGGGGCCAATACTACTCATTCTTATTCATGTGAACATTGAATTAAACCTTAACTTGCCTCGTATATATCAAGGATATGTTATCAACAGTATATACCATCATCTGCATTAGGATCACTGCAACAAGATTTTGTGTGTGTTTCTTAGACCTGGCTTCCTTTATTAAAATAGTATTCTACAGTAATGGTCCAAAACACTGCAGTTTACATTAATGCTAATACAATGTTTTGACCCATTAATGTAGAATACTGTATTTATTTTAATTAGTTTTCCTTTTTACTCATGGACTTCAGCCAGTTTTGGAGACAGATCCCAAGATAATCTGAAATTCACATCTTTTGTTGGGCACACCAGTCAAAACAAAGGGGGTGGTGTGGGGGAAATCATGGAAGTTAGAGATTGGAAGAATGTGTTAGGTCAGGGATTCTCAACCTGTGAGTTGCGAACAGGGGTTGGGGTTGTGACCACCTAGTCTTTCCAAAATTGCTAAATGGAAAAGACTGTCTTAGCTGGATGGGAGGGAGATCCCAGTGCAGAAAATGAGGTCCTGACATGGAAAAGGTTGAGAACCGCTGTGTTAGCCCTGGTCGACACTAGGAGTCGAGGTCAAATTTAGCAGCGTTAAATCGATTTAACCCTGCACCCGTCCACACGGCAAAGCCCTTTTTTTTTTTTTTACTTAAAGGGCTCTTAAAATCAATTTCCTTACTCCACCCCTGCCAAGGGGATTAGCGCTGAAATCGGCCTTGCTCGGTTGAATTTGGGGTACTGTGGATGCAATTAGATGGTATTGGCCTCCAGGAGCTATCCCAGAGTGCTCCATTGTGACTGCTCTGGACAGCACTCTCAACTCAGATGCACTGGCCAGCTAGACAGGAAAAGGCCCGCAAACTTTTGAATTTCAATTTCCTGTTTGGCCAGCATGGCAAGCTGCAGGTGAGTGCAGAGCTCATCAGCCGAGGTGACCATGATGGAGTCCCAGAATCGCAAAAGAGCTCCAGCATGGACCGAACGGGAGGTACGGGATCTGATCGCTGTATGGGGAGAGGAATCCGTGCTATCAGAACTCCGTTCCAGTTTTTGAAATGCCAAAACCTTTGTCAAAATCTCCCAGGGCATGAAGGACAGAGGCCATAACAGGGATCCGAAGCAGTGCCGCATGAAACTTAAGCCTACCAGAAAACCAGAGAGGTAAACAGCTGCTCTGGGTCAGAGCCCCAAACTTGCCGCTTCTATGATGAGCTGCATGCCATTTTAGGGGGTTCAGCCACCACTACCCCAGCCGTGTTGTTTGACTCCTTCAATGGAGATGGAGGCAACACAGAAGCAGGTTTTGGGGACGAGGAAGATGATAGCTCACAGCAAGCAAGCAGAGAAACCAGTTTTCCTGACAGCCAGGAACTGTTTCTCACCCTGGACCTGGAGCCAGTACCCCCCGAACCCACCCAAGGCTGCCTTCTGGACCCGCCAGGTGGAGAAGGGACCTCTGGTGAGTGTACCTTTCAAAATACTATACATGTTTTAAAAGCAAGCATGTTTAATGATTAATTTGCCCTGGCATTTGCGGCTCTCCTGGATGTACTCCCAAAACCTTTGCAAAAGGTTTCTGGGGAGGGCAGCATTATTCCATCCACCATGGTAGGACACTTTACCACACCAGGCCAGTAGCACGTACTCGGGAATCATTGTACAACAAAGCATTGTAGTGTATGTTTGCTGGCTTTGAAACAACATCTGTTCTTTATCTCTCTGTGTTATCCTCAGGAGAGTGATATCATTCATGGGCACCTGGTTGAAATAGGGTGCTTTTCTTAAGGGGACATTCAGAGGTGCCCATTCCTGCTGGGCTGTTTGCCTGTGGCTGAACAGAAATGTTCCCCGCTGTTAGCCACGGGGACGGGGGAGGGATTAGCCATGTGGTGCGGGGAGGCAAAATGTGACCTTGTAATGAAAGCACATGTGCTATGTATGTAATGTTAACAGCAAGGTTTACCGTGAAAGAGTGTACCCATTGTTCTATAAAATGTGTCTTTTTAAATACCACTGTCCCTTTTTTTCTCCACCAGCTGCATGTGTTTCAAGGATCACAGGATCTTCTCCTTCCCAGAGGCTAGTGAAGATTAGAAGCAAAAAAAACACAGTCGTGATGAAATGTTCTCTGAGCTCATACTGTCCTCGCACACTGGCAGAGCGCAGACAATGTCAGAGTGCAGGAAAGCACAAAATGACCAGGAGGAGAGGTGGAAGGCTGATGAGAGTAAGTGGCGGGCTGAAGAGAGAGCTGAAGCTGAAAGGTGGCAGCAGCATGATGAGAGGAGGCAGGATTCAGTGCTGAGGCTGCTGGAGGATCAAACTAATATGCACAGCATATGGTTGAGCTGCAGGAAAGGCAGCTGGAGCACAGACCGCCGCTACAGCCCCTGTGTAACCAACTGCCCTCCTCCCCAAGTTCCATAGCCTCCTCACCTAGACACCCAAGAACGCAGTGGGGGGGCCTCCGGCCATCCAGCCACTCCACCCCAGAGGATTGCCCAAGCAACAGAAGGCTGGCATTCAATAAGTTTTAAACTTTTAAACTTTTAAAGTGCTGAGTGGCCTTGTCCATCCCTCCTCCACCACCCTTCCTAGTGCTTCTCTCCTCCACCACCCCTCCCGGGGTACCTTGGCAGTTATCCCCCTATTTGTGTGATGAATTAATAAAGAATGCATGAATGTGAAGCAACAATGACTTTATTGCCTCTGCAAGCGGTGATCGAAGGGAGGATGGGAGGGTGGTTAGCTTACAGGGAAGTAAAGTGAACCAAGGGGCAGGGGGTTTCATCAAGTAGAAACAAACAGAACTTTCACACCGTAGCCTGGCCAGTCATGAAACTGGTTTTCAAAGCTTCTCTGATGCGCACCGTGCCCTCCTGTGCTCTTCTAACCGCCCTGGTGTCTGGCTGCGCGTAACCAGCAGCCAGGCAATTTGCCTCAACCTCCCACCCCACCATAAACGTCTCCCCCTTACTCTCACAGATATTGTGGAGCTCACAGCAAGTAGTAATAACCAGTGGGAATATTGGTTTCACTGAGGTCTAACCGAGTCAGTAAACTGCGCCAGCGCGCTTTTAAATGTCCAAATGCACATTCTACCACCATTCTGCACTTGCTCAGCCTGTAGTTGAACAGCTCTTGACTTCTGTCCAGGCTGCCTGTGTACAGCTTCATGAGCCATGGCATTAAGGGGTAGGCTGGGTCCCCAAGGATAACTATAGGCATTTCAACATCCCCAATGGTTATTTTCTGGTCTGGGAATAAAGTCCCTTCATGCAGCTTTTGAAACAGTCCAGAGTTCCTGAAGATGCGAGCATCATGTACCTTTCCTGGCCATCCCACGTTGATGTTGGTGAAACGTCCCTTGTGATCCACCAGTGCTTGCAGCACTATTGAAAAGTACCCCTTGCGGTTTATGTACTTGCTGGCTTGGTGCTCCGGTGCCAAGATAGGGGTATGGGTTCCATAGAATATCAGGGTTGGAAGGGACCTCAGGAGGTCATCTAGTCCAACCCCCTGCTCAAAGCAGGACCAATCCCCAACTAAATCATCCCAGCCAGGGCTTTGTCAAGCTTGACCTTAAAAACTTCTAAGGAAGGAGATTCCACCACCTCCCTAGGTAACGCATTCCAGTGCTTTACCATCCTCCTAGTGAAAAAGTTTTTCCTAATATCCAACCTAAACATCCCCCACTGCAACTTGAGACCATTACTCCTTGTTCTGTCATCAGCTACCACTGAGAACAGTCTAGATCCATCCTCTTTGGAACCCCCTTTCAGGTAGTTGAAAGCAGCTATCAAATCCCCCCCTCATTCTTCTCTTCCTCAGACTAAACAATCCCAATTCCCTCAGCCTCTCCTCATAAGTCATGTGTTTCAGTCCCCTAATCATTTTTATTGCCCTCTGCTGGACTCTTTCCAATTTTTCCACATCCTTCTTGCAGTGTGGGGCCCAAAACTGGACACAGTACTCCAGATGAGGCCTCACTCAATGTTGAATAGAGAGGAACGATCACGTCCCTCGATCTGCTGGCGATGCCCCTACATATATATCCCAAAATGCCATTGACCTTCTTGGCAACAAGGGCACACTGTTGACTCATATCCAGCTTCTTGTTCACTGTAACCCGTAGGTCCTTTTCTTCAGAACTGCTGCCAAGCCATTCGGTCCCTAGTCTGTAGCGGTGCACGGGATTCTTCCATCCTAAGTGCAGGACTCTGCACTTGTTGAACCTCGTCAGATTTCTTTTGGCCTAATCCTCTAATTTGTCTAGGGCCCCCTGTATCCTATCCCTTCCCTCCAGCGTATCTACCTCTCCTCCCAGTTTAGTGTCATCTCCAAACTTGCTGAGAGTGCAATCCACACCATCCTCCAGATCATTTATGAAGATATTGAACAAAACCGGCCCCAGGACCGACCCTTGGGGCACTCCACTTGATACCGGCTGCCAACTAGACATGGAGCCATTGATCACTACCCATTGAGCCCGACAATCTAGCCAACTTTCTATCCACCTTATTGTCCATTCATCCAGCCCATACTACTTTAACTTGCTGGCAAGAATACTGTGGGAGACTGTGTCAAAAGCTTTGCTAAAGTCAAGGAACAACACGTCCACTGCTTTCCCCTCATCCACAGAGCCAGTTATCTCATCATAGAAGGCAATTAGATTAGTCAGGCATGACTTGCCCTTGGTGAATCCATGCTGACTGTTCCTGATCACTTTCCTCTCCTCCATCTATCGCCCCACCACAGTTAGGGAATCCCATTGCAGCAAAGCCATCCACTATGACCTGCACATTTCCCAGGGTCACTACCCTTGATATCAGCAGATCTTTGATTGCATTGGCTACTTAAATCACAGCAGCCCCCACAGTAGATCTGCCAGCACCCAGGAGACATAAGGTGACAGTGAGCTGAGTGGGCTCCATGCTTGCTGTGGTATGGCATCTGCACAGGTAACTCAGGAAAAAAGGTGCGAAATGATTGTCTGCCGTTGCTTTCAAAGAGGGAGGGAAGGAGGAAGGGCCTGATGACATGTACCCAGAACCACCTCCGACAATGTTTTTTGCCCCATCAGGCATTGGGATCTCTACTCAGAATTCCAGTGGGCAGCAGAGACTGCGGGAACTGTGGGATAGCTACCCACAGTGCAACACTCCGGAAGTCAACGCTTGCCTCGGTACTGTGGAAGCACTCCGCTGAGTTAGTGCACTTAATGCACTTAGAGCATTTTGTGTGGGGACAGACAGAATCGACTATCTAAAAATGATTTCTAAAAAAAGACTTCTATAAATTCAACCTAATTTCATAGTGTAGACATACCCTTAGGCAATCCAGCCTATCTCTGTTACTTATTCAGTACAAAACATTTTCTCATTCTTTGTCTACTCTAATTTAAAATATTTGAAGTGAAGGTGCCTTTATTTCATCCCTCTGGAGACAATCCACAGTTTAACAGATCTCATTGTTAACAATATTTCCCCACTATTCAGTTTAAATTAATTTTTCTTAAATTCATCTGATTACTTCTACTACAGATGTACCTTTTGAACCTCTCTCTGAATAGTTCTCTTCTTTTTTGATGTTTACAGCCTTCAAATACTTTTATCTGAGGTGTGTTTTCTCTCCTCACCCATTCCCAAATCATCATTTAGTTCAATATAAAAGCCGTATAGAATCTAAGTATTACTTATTCTTCATCGTATGAGATGAATGGACTTATTTAGACTGAGGTATGAAATTTCTTAGTAAAGGCTCAATCCTGTAGGATAAATGCTTAACTTCAAGCATGTGATTTTTATGGGACAAATCACATGCCTAAAGTTAAGCACATACATAAGAGGTTTGCAGGATCCGAGCGGGAGTGGCCAGAACCTTACAAGACTGAGCTCTTGTAAGCTATCATTTTTTCCATAAAGAATGCTGAAAACAGCGGAGTATATGGTGTAACCAAGAAATACTTTACATTTTCAAAGTACTGCACAAACATGACCTTATCTTCATGACACCATTTTACAGGAAAATGAGACACAGATTTTGGCCTACACAGATTTTCAAATGTGTATATGTAAAATTTGGCTTCTAAATATGGACACGGGAGCTTAACGTTGGGCATGTAGTTTTGAAAATGTTGGCTAAAGTGACTTTCTCAAGGGGCTTGATTCAAAGAAATGGGAAATCTTCCTGAAACAATCTTTCCTTTGACATCAACAGGAGTTGGACTGAGCCCAAAGCAAGTCAGTGGACACTCCAGATGTGAAATCTTGTTCCCACTGAAGTCAGTGACAAAACTCCCTTCAATGGATCCAGGATTTCACTACAAGATTAGACTCAGGAGTTCCTGTTTCCAGACCCAAGACTTATCCCTACACCATGCCGGCACTCATAAAAGGCCCTATCCTGCTTTCACTGACATCAGTTCAGGTTTTGCTATTGACTTTAGTGAGAGCAGGTGTGGACCCAATACATTAACTTCTAATGACTGCCTCACAGCTAAAATGCACATTTGGGGGATTTTAATTTCAGTCTTTTCTAACTGCAGCTTCAAATATTAACCAACTGACTGACAACCTGGTGTGTAACACTTGGCATTCTTGTCTTTATGTGGGAGGATGACCTTGCCACGGGCCTTTTTCCCACATGTAGTTCATTTCAGCCATAGGTTAGCTGGTTTAAAATGTATTTAGTGTGTGGAAAGGAGGCATTTTACAATTGGGAATGGATCTATTTATCTGCCTTTTACAGCGCCAAGAACCAGAAGCTCTCCTGGCCATGTGTAATAATAATGGAAATGACTAATGGCAGTGTCTTTTACCCTGAGATTGAGGGCACAAATTTACACATCTAAAATAACTATATTTCAAGCTTTACATCTAGCACAACAGTACAGTAAAACAATCCATTGTTTCTTAAAGTAGTGAAAATGGATGATGGGGATAGAAAAAAGAAATGAGAGAGAAAATGAGGAATAAGGGGAAGATATTTTATAAATCTTAATCCCCTCTTCTCTCCTTGCTTTCCCCTTCCTTCCCTATCCCCCTTTTCTGTAAGTAACTGTCATATTAATACTTAAGACTAATTTTATTTTCTATCACTCCCACTCTCCATCAATCTTCCCTTGCTGTGTTTATGCAGATAGGTAGCAGCTACATGGATGCGGGTTTAAAGAAATGGAACTCAGTCCCTCCGGCTGAAGTTAAAGAGGGACTCGGAGAGGAACTTCTTGAAATGGAAATAGGAAATTAGAGGTGGTTGTAGCTCTCCAGGTCCAACTGCATCTGCAGTGTTTTGGCTCCTCACATGGCTGCAGGTGGTGTTTACTGTAGATATTACAGTACCACCAGTTTGCTCTGTTAATTGAAATCACCAGCTCTCTCCCCTGGTGAGCTGTGAAACTGACTCTCTCATATTCTTGCCCTTTTTTTTTTTTTTTTTTTAACTGAAGGCACCAGCTAGCAGCCTTGTGTGTCTGAGGGAATGAGCAATGGAGATCTTTCCAGTGGGCTTCAGTTTTCCAAAAGAACAGCTTGAGGGACTAGATCTTTCACGGCTCAGTCATTACTTCATCAAACTTTAATAATGTTCAAAATCCACCAAGTCCAAGACTAGACTCTCTCCAAACCCTCTTACGCCCCTTGCCTCACAGAAACCAACCAGGAAGCAGCAAACATGCCTGCTCCCAGCCTGATACGCTATCCCTACAATGAGGATTTCAATGACCATTTTCAGTTCTTTCTCATCACTCAATAAGCTGAATGCTGATGATTAAGGAATTCTTAACAAATAAAGTCTAGCAGGTGAATTGCCTCACATCTGTCCGTTCATCCATCTATCCATCCCTCCATCCACCCAAAAATCACACAAACAGGGAAACCATTTAATGTCAGGTTTCCAGTCACCTCATAAACCGCATGAGTAAGAAGAACCCTGCACTGAATTATTGGATTGATTCCTCAGCTGTGTGGCAGCAGTGCTCAGGATACCTGAAAGCCACAAAGGTGGTTCTCAGCTGCTTGTCTTATCTGAATGTGAAGGACACCTTTCACACCAGGCAAGACGTTTTTCAGATACTTTATTTGCATATGTTCTACTCAAAGTAGGTTAAGTTTAAAATTTTGAATGTGGACTTAAGATTGACTTTCAGTGAAACTTAGGCTCCTATATCACTTAAGAACTTTTGAAAATTTAACCCTGTCCTACAACACTTTACTCAAGCAAATAATGTTTACACATGCAAGTAATCCCATTGATTTCAAAGGGCCTGTTTAGGTGAGTAAGTACTATTAATGGTTTGCATGACTGGATTTTCAATCCTCACTGAAGACTTGTACATTTGACAAGTTTAAAGGAATTTGGTTTAGATACAACAAAGTTTTATATAGCTTGAAAATTGCAATTGTGTAATGGGAGAAGTTTGTTTTCCTTAACTTTCAAAATGCACTCTGAAGTATGAGACTCCAGATTCTGCCTAAAAGGTAATTTTCATGATATACTTATGCAAGACTAAGGGGTGGTTTGAACCTGAGGTTCCTTTAGTTTTATATACAAGAGCAAGTTTATACACACTCTGAAGATTTGGAAACTTATATTCAAGTTGAACACTGTTCCACACCCATTTTTTTCAATGATAATCTTTCTAGACTTATACAGCACTTATACAGTCTACAACATTTGAAAGGTAATGATACAACAATTCAAATGATATAATAGATTAAGTATTTAATAGAGTAAGTGTATCCTGGAAATGACTACATTATAGTTAAAACAGAAAGTTACTAATGAAGAGGTTTGGTCCATGGGGCCTCGAGAATGGGGCCATGTTGGTCTTGAATACCCCAGATCTTACCTGGTTTTAAAAGCTAAGCAGGACTCTCCCTGATTAACATTTGATTGAGAAATGGCTGAACCAAAAGCTTGGATCTGAACAAACTTCCACTTGAGGTTGCTCAAATCCAGATCTGAATTGTATAGGTTGGGCCCATCTGTGTATGGAAAATTTGTATACGGAATCTAGCATTCAGCTTCTAAATAGGTGGCCTGACTTAAATCTCAAAAGAGCTGAACATTCAATAACTCCAGTCGCCTTTCAATGATTAAAGTCTTTTTGTGGCTAAATGAGTTGATTCTAACAGTCTGATATATAAATGGATTGAGCCTCATTTCTCTACTAATAGCCACGATATGGAAAATAATTAATCATTATTCGTGCCATATCATAAGCAAGAAGAAAGTTATTGAAAATACATATTTTTCTGTGTCCATGGTATAACAGCAGAACCAAACTTGGCTTCATCAGGTCCTTCAAGATGGTCACTAATCCTCAAGAAAGTGCCTTAAGAAAAAGCTATTGCTGCTCAAATACTAATGTTTGAGAAAATAAATACTGTGATGAAGAATTTTGGGTGACTTACCTCAATGACTCCAGAGCATCACTGACAGCATCAGAGAAATTGGAGTCTGTTGGGACACTGAAATATGGTCGACAAAAACTAGGTCTGACACCAAGGATTTCAACCTCGCAGCCTAAAAAGACAAGACAAATATTGTATGTTTTGTTTTTGATTATAAGTGACAAGCACTGGGGAGCATGGGAAGGTGAACGTTTCTTGTATTTCTGGCCATATCTGCTGGAGATTTTGAAGACTGTCAGAGCCAAAATGACATCTGTCATTCATTTCACATTCTTAATTAATGAAAGATGGCACAGCATTTGTATGTATGGAGAGTATTTGATGGAGGTCCTCTGTAATCCATTAATTTTATCCTTTTCCTCTTCTAAAAGGGCCATGTTGGTATGACCTTCCCTGATTCCTGTGTGGCATGTCTTCGCCATTTAGACCACCAAGTTGGCTCCTTTTGTAATAGTTTTCAAGAATACAATCACTTTCCTTCATTCCCAAGTATCCAGTGTAACAGAGATCTAGATTATTATTCCTAAAGTAGATTTTCCAATTAAACACAACACCTACCATAAAAATACCCTCCATAA
This sequence comes from Eretmochelys imbricata, assembly GCF_965152235.1. Lineage (NCBI taxonomy): Eukaryota > Metazoa > Chordata > Testudines > Cheloniidae > Eretmochelys > Eretmochelys imbricata. The sequence continues at coordinate 82,950,400 of NC_135575.1, forward strand.
AATATATTTTAACATATGAGACTGGAACTGAACTGTTAGATCTCATTCTTAGCGGTTCTTAGTAAAACAGTTTAAGTCAATTAATTCTCTTAGTAACCTGCAGACTTTCCTAGCAAAATACAATGTGTTTTGTGGCACAGCAACTTCTGGCAACATATCCTGCAGGAGAACATGGGCTTTTAACACAGGAGAACAAGTTTTTTTATGTCTGATTACTGCACTAGTGGGTGACATTAATATTTATAACTGTATAGCTCAGCAACACAAAATTCATGCAATTTAGCTTTAAACACCCAGGAACCCTCAAATCACAGTAATATACACTTCCTGGGATATTCCCAGGACACACACAGAGAGAGAGAGAGAGAGAGCTTTTACAAAATGGCTTCATGGCATAGAATCATAGGACTGGAAGGAACCTTGAGAGGTCATCTAGTCCAGTCCCCTGCACTCAGGCAGGACTAAGTATTATCTAGCCCATCCCTAACAGGTATTTGTCAAACCTGCTCTTAAAAATCTCCAATGATGGTGATTCCACAACCTCCCTAGGCAATTTATTCCAGTGCTTAACCACCCCGACAGTTTTTCCTAATGTCCAATCTAAACCTCCTTGCTGGAATTTAAACCGATTGCTTCTTGTCCTAGCCTCAGAGGTTAAGAACAATTCTTCTCCCTCCTCCTTGTAACAACCGTTTCTGTACTTGAAAATGGTTACCATATCCCCTCTCAGTGTTCTCTTCTCCAGACTAATATGTAGTAAAATATTTTGAGGTGTTGCTAGGTCAACAAGAGAGATTTTTTTTTCTACCCTAAAGTGGTGTTATCAGCTCTCTGAAACTGTCACAATTTGGGCCACTTTGCTAAACCTTTGGGATTAAAGAACTATGCTTTAAGCAATGCTGGAAGCTAGATTCTGCTGGAGGAGGAAATAAGGTTACACAACACCATAGATGCTGAGTTTTTAATCTGCCGGGGGGGGGCTCCAACCAAGGCCCGCCCACACTCCATCCCTTCCCCCAAGGCCCCACCCCACCCTGCCTTTTTTCCACTCCTGCTCCGCCCCCTCCCTGCCTCTTCTCTGCCCCGCCCTTTCCACACCCAGTCCTCCCCTGAGCAGACTGCGCCCTCCCTCCTCCCCTCCAGCACCTCTTGATACCGTGAAACAGCTGATCCGTAGCAGGCAGTAGGTGCTGGGAGGAAGAGGGAGGCACTGATTGGTGGGGCCTGCTGGTGGTCAGGAGGCACTGGGCAGATGGGGAGGCTCTGGTAGAGTGGCTGCTGGTGGGTGCTCAGCACTCACCATTTTTTCCCCGGGGGTGCTCCAGCCCCAGTGCACCCATGGAGTCAACACCTATGCACAGCGCTGTTTTATGTTGCTGTGATGCTGAGCCAGTGAGGGTTGTGTAACCAGCAGGCTATGTGACCTGAAAACAACACTTAAGGATCCTTAATATTAGAAGAATATTGAAATGGTAAAAAGGCCCATTCCTTATCGATAGATAGTAAAACCATATTAAATAGGTGAGAATCCTTGAAATGTAGGCCTGTACTGTTAGAGAATTAAGAATAGACACTATTTGTATTTGTCTGTGTTTATCTGTATCTTGTAGGTAAACTTGTAGGTGCTAATTATCTTATAAATACTAAACTTCTGTTCCTGTCTATACTATTTCATTACTGTGTTCTATTGATTCAAAAATCGAAATGGGATATTATTATTTAGATGGGACTTGAGGTGTAATAATATTATTGTCTTCATTCCTCTTTGAAATTTTTAGTAGACTACATGTGAACTGTTTTGTTAATTGCTTTATGCTAATGAATACAACAATATACATTACCTATTCTTCAGCCAAGGAAGCCCTGCTGTGACCACAGCTTGTTTCAGCTGTAAAGGAAGTCAGGCCTGATCCTGTTTTATCTCAGATCCACTTAACTTTATCAGGGAAAATCTAAGTCGCAAGACTAAGGTCTCCAGATCTACTCTGGATTATCCCTGCAGATTGGTGAAATCTAATTATAGAATAAACCACCAGTTTTGGGGATCATCTGCCCTATCCTTTTCAGTTTGCCCTGGTTAAGCAATCTGAGTATGGCCTCTCCAGCGACCACAGTCACAATTGCTTAATAGGACTCTCAAAAAAAGCCATTTGTCAGTTTTCTGCATCTCAACCTTGTTGAGCTCATATTGCCAACTCACAATGCAAGGAAAAATAAAAAATACCCAAATAAAGCAGGCTATACTGACACATTGATGCTTCTCCATAGCTGCAGATATGAATCCCTTGGCACTGCGGCCCGCATACAAGTACATACAAGGTTGTTACATGGAAGAGCGAGAAAAATTGTTCTCCTTTATCTCTGAGGATAGGACAAGAAGCAATGGCCTTAAATTGCAGCAAGGGAGGTTTAGGTTGGACATTAGGAAAAACCTTCTAACTGTCAGGGTGGTTAAGCACTGGAATAACTTGCTTAGGGAGGTTGTGGAATCTCCACCACTGGAGATTTTTAAGAACAGGTTAGACAAACACCTGTCAGGGATGGTCTAGATAATACTTAGTCCTGCCACGAGTGCAGGGGACTGGACTAGAGGACCTCTTGAGGGCCCTTTCAGACCTATAATTCTATGATATCACTTCAAGATCAGTATACTGAATTTAATACTTTATTGACATATTGTGATCTATCTACTCAGACCAAGATTTCCAAAAGTGGTTGCCTAAAGTTAGTCTCCTAAATTCTTATTTAAGTGCATATGTAAAGAAGCTGAAAAGTGCTGAGCCCCTAGCAGCTCCCACTGAACTCAAATGATATTGGTTAGTGCTCACATTTTGAAAATCAGGCAACTCATTTACATGCTTCAGTATGGATTTAAAAGCCTAGTTTTAAACAACCACTCTTGAAAAAAATTGGCCTTAATCTAAGGCATTTCTGATGCATTCCTCACTGTAGTGTATTTATCACATGGAATTATGAACATTTCACTGACCCATATGAATTGAATGCATGGCCATCAACCAAGTAAATGTGCTGTGTGGCCACCATATGCCTCATTGTACACTTATTTAGAATTGATGAGTGGCAAAATCCATACAACTGGCTGTAGATTCAACCTCTGTTTTAAATAGCCTTCCATAGCAGTAGCACAGAGATGTGCTGCAGGAAGTCTGGGTAGTCAATAAAGCTGGACAAAATTTTTTGACTGAAACATTTTTTCAGCAAAAAAATGCAGATCAGTGACCCCAAAATCTTTTTCAAGTTCATGTTAGTTTTGCCAAATTAATCCTCTTGAACCTCCCCCACTCCCTCCCCCGCCCCCAAAAAACACAAACATTTTAGTTAGACATTTTGTAAATGAAACACTTTGATTATTTTTCTGTTTAAAACTACTTTTTTGGTTCACAATTTCCTAGAATTTAATGTAAATCATTCAAGATGGCTACAAAGGCTCAAAATCTAAGTAGAACTTTGTTCTTTCCCCAGTTCTTTGAAATTGCCAAGCAAGCAAAAAAATCAGTATTTGCCCGGCCGTCATAGTAAGTCCCTGCTGCTGTTTGGCCCTGTGTTACTTAGGTGGTTTTAAGGCTGCTGGCCTATAGTAAATAGAGTAATTAAAAGTTTGGCTTAGCAGTCTACACACTTCCAAGACGAGGGCTGAATCCCTTTACTCTTTATTAGCAAGAGCTTTTTTCTCCACTTTTGTCTATTCTACCTGTAACTGGATTTAATGTATACATAAATATTGGGCCCATAATACAGCCACTAAGCATATTCACATAGCAATTAAAATACTGAATGCTACATGTAACTGACATTAACAGTGAACAGCCCCCATTATTATCCATGCCAAAACATTAATAGAAGACACCCAATTCCTATCTAACCCAACCTCAAGCAAATGCTTGAGCAAACAAGGGAGTCTCACCTCATGCACTGAAGGCTGACAAACTTGAACTCTGGCTCACCAAGGGACAGAATGAATTCTAGAGCTCACAGTGCTTCACTGAAAGCTTCTTGCCTCCAGTAGATACTGGCAGAAGAGCACTGGGCTGCAGCTGATCTCAAATATCATGATGGAGCATAGCATCTCTCTATGTTTGGGCATGTGTTATTAGTGTTATACAGAGACAGGCCTGAACTGGAACTTTTGATCCAACTTCTCCTCTGCACCTTGCATTTAGGAGAAGTCTGGATCCAAAGCCAGACCAGAATTTTGTGGTTTGGCCCTATCTCTGTAATGAGCCTGATCTAGAACTACAGATCCAAACTGGCTCAAATTTGGATCAGATATACTTCTGAGTGTTTTAAGTAGGATGACTAATTATGCATACAAATATAATCAATTTGATTAATTTAGCCTCTTTTTCTGTTCACATATTGTCTTCAGGCAGGTTGCAGTTTTCTCAAATGTAGTTTTTCAGAGTTATTTTCTAAACTTTTGTTTATAGTATTAACCTCCTTGGGCTGAGGGTAACTTAGTTGCTCAGATATCTCTCTCTCTTAGCTGTTTCTAGACTGCCAAGTGATCAGCATGATATGGTAGTTACAGATAGAAATAATTTCTGGTACTACTTCTTGGTCTGTATGTGGGCAGTTCATTGAGAGTATTAAATATTTGAAATTCAGGCTTCTTCGATGAGACACCAAAGTCACATGGTATATATTTATTCCCTCTTTCTTGAACATAATTTAAAATCAGGCTGCTTCTTACAAAATCATAATTTTCTTGCTATGAACATTCAGTAATAATTACTTAAAATTCACTGTGTCAGCGATCATAACTCCTGGTAAATTTGTTCACTATATCATCAATGAAAAGCAAACATAAGACGTGTGCAAAACTAGGTAAAGTGAATGTGTTTTAAAATTCAACTGATTGTGAAAAAATGTTTTTGCATTGTATGCACAGCTCTAATATCAGATATTTTTGTTGCACCATTTTGCACAGCACTGACCTATTGTTTTAAAATACTAAACTTCTGGGATTGGGGCAGGAATGAGGACCCCTTTCACAATGATATAGATTCCGTTCTGCATCTTTCTTTATTTGACACAGAGACTTGAACCTCTGTCATTTCTAACTTGAATTTCTAAATATTTATTTAACAGTTGGGCGTTAAGTGTCATAACACAAAGTTCTGAAAACATTCCAGGCCTGCACAAAGGTCTGGAAAATATCTTATTTAAATGAAAAATGGTGTTTTTTGTTTTGTTTTTTTTTTCTTTTTCACATTTAAAATAGAGGCCTCTATACTTAAAGCAAACCTGGCTATATAGTCGAAAAATTGGGCAGCTACAGGGTTATTGGTTAAAGTCCACCTTATAACTCACTGAGAAAAGAAGAAAGAGAACTTTAATCCTTTTACTGCCGTGCTTCTGTTACAGCTAAAATGCAATAGCAATCCTCCGAAGCCCCATGGTCCACTGGAACATCAGTGCTTCAAAGTGAATTAGTGAGTACATAGGGCCATACATTTCACTTCAGATACAGTACAATTTGCTGTACATTACTTAGCAGCAAATCGTTTAAAGGATAACTGATATTTCACCCATGGATAAAGACTGTGAGAACGGAAACTGCTTAATAAATTATGTTTGCTCATCCCTGAAACAGGCCTCTTTGTGCAGTGATTAGGAAGGAGCAAATGTTCCATAAAACCAAATGCTTAGAACACTGATGTTTTAACACAGACAGCAATTAGGAACTATTGGTGGGGATATTTTTGCTTTTATGTTTCCACTCAGATAAACTCTGCCTGCATTTTAGCTTTGTTATGTTTTGCATCTCACAGATAAAGTGATAGATAATTATTCACAACAGAGGCCTTTCCTGCTTTCTATGTTCTTAATTACTAACTTTTTAGATTAGCTTCTCTTGAACACCGAACTTCATACATAACGTCAGCATCCTCCCTTTCATATTTCCATATGTTTTAGACCCCAAATTCATGTCTCAAAACCGTCTGATTCTTATGAGGAAAGTGTAGTCCCACTTATTAGCTAGATGGCACTTGTTTTGTGTATGAATGTCTGTTTGGATTAATCTTTATTATTGATCAGAAGGCAAATTGTACCTCCCAGCACCAAGCACAATGAATCTGGCCTACCTCTCTGTGGCTGTTAGAGCATCCCAAATTCTTCCTGATGAGAACCTGCAACAAATTTCCAAGTTGCCCCATATTATACGCAAACAAAAATCAAATGTTGGGAGGTCACACAATCCTGAGTGTAAAAACTGTATGGAACGTGCACCCTTAGTAGTTTTATACCATCACTTCTGCTTTGCCGCCTTTCTGTATCTGTCTGTCCCGACCCTTCTTTCTTCTTTCTGGATAATTCACCTTACGGAAAAATCTTGTAGAAATTAATAGAGAATTATACCTTTTTAATAGGGCTGTCTATTAATCTCAGTTAACTCATACAATTAACTCAACAAAGTTAATTGCAATTAAAAAAACTAATCATGCTGTTAAACAATAAAATACTAATTGAAATTTATTAAATAGTTTTGAATGTTTTTCTACATTTTCAAATATATTGATTTCATTTACAACACAGAACACAGTGTCCAGTGCTCACTTTATATTATTTTTATTACAAATATTTGCACTGTAAAAATGATAGACAAAAGAAATAGCATTTTTCAATTCCCCTCATACAAGTACAGTAGTGCAATCTCTTTATTGTGATAGCGTAATTTACAAATGTAGATTTTTTTCTGTTATTTAACTGCACTCAAAAGCAAAACAATGTCAAACTTTAGAGCCTACAAGTCCACTCAGTCCCACCTCTTGTTCAGCCAATCGCTAAGACAAACAAGTTTGTTTACATTTGTTGGGGACACTGGGCACTACACTAGGTAACTCGGGAGGGTGGAAGACCACGAGTGTCGAGGAAGCCCTCCTGCTCTAGGCCCGGATAAACCAAGGCCCCTTTGCTCCTTGAACCCTCTGTGATTGGCTACGGTATTGTACGGGGCAACAGGTAATTGGTTGCATAAGCTTGTGTAATGAAGTAGGCAAAGGTATAAAATGTATACTGGAATCTGCTGCACTGCTGCAGGATTTGAGACAGCTCAGTCTCCCTGTGCCCTATTTGGAGCTCCAAATAAACCTCTCTGCTTCTCCACCCCGTTGTGGTCATTGGCGCGACGCACATCAGGCAACGAACCCAGCTGTTGCTTGCCTCGGGTAGTCTGTGCCGGCAACACATTTACGGGAAATACTGCTGCCGCCTCCTTATTTACAACGTCACCTGAAAGTGAGAACAGGTGTTCGCATGGCACTTTTGTAGCCAGCATTGTAAGGTATTTACGTGCCAGATATGCTAAACATTTGTATGCCCCTTCCATGCTTCGGCCACCATTCCAGAGAACATGCTTCCATGCTGATGATGCTTGTTTAAAAAAAAATGTGTTAATTAAATTTGTGACTGAACTCCTGGAGGGAGAACTGTATGTCTCCTGTTCTGTTTTACCCTCCTTCTGCCATATATTTCATGTTATAGCAATCTTGGATGATGACCCAGCACATGTTCGTTTTAAGAACACTTTCACAGCAGATTTGACAAAATGAAAAGAAGGTACCAACGTGAGGTTTCTAAAAATAGCTATAGCACTATTTACTATAAACCAAGGTTTAAGAATCTGAAGTGCCTTCCAAAATCTGAGAGGGACAAGGTTTGGAGCATGCTTTCAGAAGTCTTAAAAGAACAACACTCAGATGCGGAAACTATAGAACCTGAACCACCAAGAAAGAAAATCAACTTTCTGCTGGTGGCATCTGACTTAGATGATCAAGGGTGCAAGTAGGGTGGTACCCTCCAATACGCAGTACCGGCAAGAGATTTTTAGCAGGTATGGGGTACCAGAAAGACTTGGGGCTAGCCACCCCCTCTGGAAGGGGGGAGGGGTCTGCACTCTGCTCCTTAAAGGAGCAGAACACGGCTTGGGAGAACATTCATTCTTTATATGGCTTTATCCGCACAATACATATGCTAACAAGCTTAAACAAAGGCTTTGTTTAAGTTTGTTAGCATATGTATTGTGCTGTTACATTGGTCAGGAGTCCTCAAGTGGTGGGGACAAAAGGTGTTTAAACAGTGTTTTTGATTCTGTTTCTCCCCATTGGTCTGAATTATCCATGACATCCATACTGCATCACATCAAGTCCAAATCGTTATTGGAATGTCTCTGCTTGCACTGACCAGACGATGTTTGGATTCTGTCAGCCCAGTTCTGATGGGAATCAGCTGTTGTCCCCAGTCTACACAGAATTCTTCTTTGCAGTCAAACTAGTCTAACATGCATTTTGTTAACTGGAAGTGGAGCAGCAAAAAAAGAAAACAAATGCCTCATTTTCCAGCTTTGTGTGTGAGAGAACTATAAGTGAAGATTATAATACCGGACACTGACAACCTTAAACCAGCCAGCTGCCTCAGGAATCTGCCAAGAACTTTGCTGAAAATATGTTCCTCATCTTAGCAGTGGAGCTAAGGCTTATCACACATCTGCCCACTTTTATTCAAATGAAGCTCCTTCTGATCTGACAGCTCAGGCATTGTCAGTTTCATCCAGAACAATTTACAAACTTGGAACCTAATCCTGTAAACCCTTAATCATTTGATCAATCCCATTGAAGACAATGGGACTGTCTGCATGACTATGGACCACTTTTGTGGGCTGGTAAAAGTTTCAAGAGTCTGTTCCTATAAAGGAAGTTGAATCCGCCATTGAAATGCAATGTTTGGGTGCAATATTATAAAGTAGTTGAGGATACAGTTCTATTTAAAATTTGTCTTTTAATAATTCATAAGTATGCTGAAATGGCTCCTCATCCAACTCCCATATTCCATATAAACAGACTGACTACTACATATTTTGGGGGAAAGTGAATAGACAAGCATGTTGATGTTTATATATATAAAGAGGGGTATCAGAGGGGATGGGGAGAGTGCGGGGGCCCTGGGCTGGGGGTGGGGAGGGGAGGAGTCACATGGAGGGTCACATGGGGAGGTCACGTGCCCCGCCGTATGTCCCTCCCATGCGTGCAGTACTGGCAAGAAATGATTTTTACTTGCACCACTGCAGATGATGAAAATGAACATGTGTTGGTCCACAGTGCTTTGGATCATTATTGAGCAGAAACTGTGCTAGGCATCATGTCCTCTGGAATAGTAGTTGAAGCATGAAGGGACATATGAATCTTTAGTGCAACTGGCACCTAAATATCTTGTGACGCCGACTACAACAATGCCATGTGAACGCCTGTTCTCACTTTCAGGTGACCTTGTAAACAAGAAGCAGGCAGCATTATCTCCTGTAAATGTAACCAAACTTGTCTGTCTGAGCGATTGGCTGAAGTAGGACTGAGTGGACTTGTAGGCTCTAAAGTTTGACATTGTTTTATTTTTGAGTGCAGTTATTTTTTGTACATAATTCTACATTTGTAGTTTATCTTTCATGATAAAGAAGAACTACAGTACCTGTATTAGGTGAATTGAAAAATACTATTTCTTTTGTTTTTTACAGTGCAAATATTTGTTAAGAAAAATAATAATATAAAGTGAGCACCGTACAGTTTGTATTCTATGTTGTAGTTGAAATCAATATATTAGAAAATGTAGAAAACATCCAAAAATCTTTAAAGAAATGGTATTCTATTATTGTTTAACAATGCGATTAATCGTGATTAATTTTTTAATCGCACGATTAATCGTGATTAATTTTTAATTGCTTGGCAGCCCTAATTTTTAATGTTAACAGCTCCATAGAATTTAAAAGCGCATTCTATACCCTGCTAGGGAATTCTATAAAATGGTTCAAAAAATCTCATTCTTTATTATATTCTATTGTATTTGGAGTGAATTCTATAGAACCCTATTACTTTTCTATAGAATCCTATTAGCTGAAGGGTCACCTTGTCCCCTCCATTAAATCAGATGTTTCCATTGGGACTATTCACATGCTTACAATTAAGCATCTGCTTAAGTGCTTTGCCATAATAACTCCAGCTAAGATGCCTGCTGTAAGGGCTATAGATAATGGAAATCTGGCAATCCTAATCTGAGAGTGAAATCCTGGCACTACTGAAGTCAATGACAAAACTCCCCATGATTTCAATAGGGACAGGATTTCACTCACGGTACCTAGCAGCAGGTGACACAGGTAATACACATCAGTAGATGCACTAACAACTCTCCAGCAGGCAGCACGATCAATGGAAAAAAGTAGGTATATGCCAAAATCCATTAGTTTTCTGCTGGGCACACTATATATGTCCCCCATACTCATCTCTTCCTCAGAGAACTTTACTCAAAAACAACCACGCGCTCACCATAGAGTGAAAGAGATGGTAGAGGTCTCCCTTAGGGAAAAGTCCTGTGGCATGCAATAGCAAACGATAGGATTTCTATAGGGTTTTTTAACCTTCCTATAGAATTTAAGAGAATTCTATCCATGCTATAAAATTCTATAGGAGGTTTAAAAAAATAAAAGCCTTTAAAAATTATTAAATTCTATAGGTTTTAGAGCAATTTCTATCGATGACTATTACATTTCTACAGAAGCTTATTGGTTTCATATCTGTTAAATTCCACAGTGCATTTCCATAAAAATAGGCTTTGGTTTTGGGTGCTCAGAAAGTAGGCACGCTGCTGGTAGCAAGTATTTGTGTAATTGGGCCCATGGAGCAATGTTTCAATACAAAGTTTCCTGCTTTATTCAGTAACATAGCAATGATTTGGCTAATTTCTCTGACTGTAAGCGTGTGGAACATAAACCATCTTGTGTTGCCATTTCTGTCTGTTCCTGTGAGCTGTTGTCCTTTCTCTTGAATGTTGTTATGCAGCATTGTGCTAGGAGGACGTGACTGGGCACATGTGTGGTGTAAGGGGATGAGATGAAGTGGCAGGGAGCCTGAACAATTGGGTCAGCTTCTTCTGCTGTGCCCACTGATCCTGGAGATTTCCAACTCTGTGATTCTGATATGTGACCCTCTAGTCAATTATATGTATATAAAAGTATGTTAATGCAATGCTTGGACTACAGTGTTAAAATGACAAAAAGTCAAGAAGTGAAAAGCTAAGTGCCTTGCATATGTGTATTTGTAACTTGTCCATGGTGCATATATGTAACATTTCCATCTGATAGAGATGATGTTTGCAGTGGTGTTGTAGCTGTGTAGGTCCCAGGATATGAGACACACAATGTGGGGGAGGTAATATCTTTTATTAGACCAACTTCCGTTGGGGGAAGAGACAAGCTTTTGAGCTTCACAGCGCTCTTCTTCAGGTCTGGAAAAGATAACCTGAGTGTCAATGCTGGGAGACCATGAAAAGTGCTTGTTCTTACTCTATACACCACATGTGTTTCTTAGCCAGACTGAGCATTTCCTATTAAAAGTAAAGGTTCAGTTATTGCCTGTCATTTTTGTAAGCTAAAGCTTTAATAAATAGTTATTTTAATATAATCTATAGCATGTGCATATTTCAATCAAAATTCTTAAAAAATTAAATAGAATTGCCATGTGTGAGTGTTAAAAAACATACTTGCAATTGTTGTTTCTATTTCATACCTGCAAGGTATTCGAGAATCATCCTACCTAGCTGTCCATAATTTTTAAACATGCAACATTAGATGGTGGTTTTGAGGAACTGCATTTAGAGATACTAACCAGGCCAGTAATACATATTAACTTTCTTCTTTGCTTTCGTCATGGTGACCCACAAAGGCTCCGATCCATTCCACCAAAGAGGTAACAGGCTCTCTCTATTCACACCAATGTCAAAAGATGTATTTGTACTTGGGTCCCACATGTAGTTTCCAGTCATCTGATGGACTTCACAGTGGCGACCTAAAAAGGAAAAGAGTGTGTTTAGCTTCCACTCTTATCACTTATCTGTCACTTTCTATTTCCAAAGTACTGGAAAAACAATAGCTAATGAATCCTCACAATGCCCTGGTGAATTAGGCAAGATAATAATTATTCTTCCCATTTTACAGATGGGTAAATCGAGGCAGAGAGGTTAAAACTCTTGAAAATGATGGCTTCTAATGCTGGGTGCCTCAGTTTTTGGGTCCCTAACATTTATACACATAGGGCCTGGGCTTTCAGAGATACTGTGAACCAGCAGCTCCCTTTGACCTTATTTGGAGCTATGGATATTCAACCTTTCTGAAAATCTAATCCTAGTGATCAGGGACACTGAGGCTTCTTTACATTGAGGGCCTTTTACATTTACCCATTTTAAGGCTCCCTTACACTGCCAGAACGGTGTAAAGGGGCCTAAGTATAAATGAGAATGAGGTTCTACAGTTGGGCACATAAAGTCGAGGCATCCACAATTAGAAGCCAGTTTAAAAATATCTGGCCCCACGACTTACCTAAGGCAACGTGGTCAGTCAGCAGCGGAGCCAGGATTAAAACTCAAGAACTTTCTTCCAGTTGGGATTGATTCCAATCCCAAACTCAGTCCTCTAAACCATGGTACCCCGCTCCTAGATCATCTCTGTCCTCATGTCTATAATGTACCCCCTGCACTACTTAGCCCAGACAAACCAATCACTGTGGCTTTAGCAAACATGGATGCCAGATTTTGACTAGTTTGAGTCCTTCTGAAGTTGAGACCTCTGCCAAGTCTGAGACCTTTTTAAAGACACACGCAGTCCAAATCCCCCAGAATGCAAGGTGAAGGCAGTGAAGCGGTTTGAGAACCGCAGATCATTAAAGTATTATTTAAAAAATAAAAATAAACAAAGGGCAGTTTGTGGAAAATTATATTTTCCCTGTGTTTGCTCTTGTGTGCAGCATCAGTGACATTCTCTCCAGTACAATATTTAAAGCATCATGGTTTGTTCAACTGTTTAGAATAAGGTCTACAGCTGGAAAAACAAAAAAGACAACCTCAGGCCTGGTCTACGCTGCGGGGGGAGAATCGATCTAAGATACTCAACTTCAGCTATGAGAATAGCATAGCTGAAGTCAACGTATCTTAGATCGACTTAGAATCACTTACTTCGCATCCTCGCAGCACGGGATCGATGGCCACTGCTCCCCCGTCGACTCTGATTCCGCCTCTCGCCCTGGTGGAGTTCCAGAGTCGACAGCAGAGTGATCGGGGATCAATTTATTGCGTCTACACTAGACACGATAAATCGATCTCCGATAGATTGATCACTACCCGCCAATCCAGCGGGTAGTGTAAATGTGGCCTCAGTGACAGTAAGAAGAAAGGCTTCAAGTTTGGTATTTATTCTCCAATACAGGGCTGCATTCTGCCACCCTTCCTCAGCCTGAGTAGTGCCTTGCTATATAAACAGCTCTGATAAGCTCACTGGGACTACTCTGGTAGCAAGGTACTACTCAGCGTGCACAAAGATAGCAGAATCAGAACCATTATTATATATTCCATAAGAGTAAACAGTGCTTTACCAACATAGGGGAAGAATGGGTCCCTGCCTTGGCTCAAAAGCCCTTGCAATCTAATTGAGAGAGAGAGAGAGAGAAATAATATGATACAGACCATAGGTGCTGGAACTAGGAGTGCTGGGGGAGCTGCTGCACCCTCTGGCTTGAAGTGGTTTCCATCATATTCAGGGTTTACAGTTTGGTTCAATGGCTTTTAGCACCCCCACTATACAAATTGCTCCAGCACCCTAATATAGACATACGAATAGGCACGGTGAGCCCTGAAAAGGTGAAAGAGTGGGAGCCACATTTTTACAGGGGTCTCAGTCCAGCTTTCTATCTTCCTAGCCACAATCTTAGAGGTCATTTTGAAAAATTTGGCACCTGAAGACTAACTGGAAGAAGTGAGTTTTAAGAGAGAATTTGAGGGAGGTTGCTTGGTGTGTGATTGGCCAGAAGCTGTTTTGATGTTAAGAATAGTTTTTTGGTTCCTGGGAGATTTTTCAATGTCCGTGTTTATCTACAGATAATGGTTGAGTTTACACTTCTCTTGTGTCTTGCAAAGTTACCCTTTGCAGCAATACTGAATGAGACTCTTAACACCTATTGACAGTAATATGTAATTTTTCCATTATTAATTATATTGACACCTCAGTTGATGCCAGCACTGATATTAAAAATCATGTTTACTGCATATATAATTCTCTGCTTAGACCTAAATTGTAGCCACACCAAGGTCAAAGGAGCATATGAAATACTGGTGTTAAATCTGTACAGAGCGATACAGTTACATAGGGCCCTTATGAATGTGGCTTACACTTCAGTGGAATGATGTCATGGAGCCTGCACTTCTGTTTGTCCTACACATCTCTCCTGTATTTGCTGGGTGTTTGTAATATTTGCACACGGAGGAGACTCACAGATATTAAAGTCAGAAGGGACCATTATGATCATCTAGTCTGACCTCCTGCACAATCCAGGCCACAGAATCTCACCCACCCACTCCTGCAATAAACCTTTCACCTATGTCTGAGCTATTGAAGTCCTCAAATCATGGTTTAAAGACTTCAAGGAGCAGAGAATCCTCCAGCAAGTGACCCGTGCCCCATGCTACAGAGGAAGGTGAAAACCCCCCAGCGCCTCTTCCAATCTGCCCTGGAGGAAAATTCCTTCCCGACAATGGGGCCCACGTCCTTATTACACATGCATATCCACCGGAAGCTTTGTGCACCTTTAAGACAAACTGCCTTGTACGAAGACTGCCAGTTACAGCCTCAGTTCCATGAAAGTCAGGAGATGAAGTTGGCTTTCAGTTGATTTCTAACATATAAGATGCAGTGAGATGTTCAGAACCCTTTAACACAGAAAATACATTCCTTGCACATGATTAACAAGACACATGTTTCAACAAAATCCCTCCCAATGGGGAAGTGTTGCTTGATGGATGGTGCAAAAGCAAAGCAAAAATAATGGGATCTAACAGTCACAGAGATGTTCAAATCAGCATCCCTTCACCTAAAGTCTTTATGACACAGTTTGACGAGCATCCACTGGAGAGCAGTTTACAGTGTTTTGCCAGACAAGCTCAGTATTGGTTTTGACAGAAGTTTGTTGTAAATTTAACATACAACAAAAGAAACTAGTTTCATCTATTTCTTGATGGGTGTCTGTAATTTCCATGCATTACCAGAAGATAGCATCATGTACTTTAAGAGTTAATCATGAGCTTGGCTTTTTTAAAAGGCAATGTTCAAGATTAAGTTGCTCTGAAAGTTCATGATTTACGCATCTTAAAAAAACAACTGATGTACGTGTGAGACACTTTCATCATTAGCCTGTGAGTCAGAGAGATGGCGAGGACCAAGATAACAGGTTTTGATTATTGTGAGAACAAGTGTAGCAGTTTCAACTAAAATAACCTCAACATTATTTTTAAAATGAGATCTTTTGAGTGGAGGACTTCATTTTATTTGAGTATATATGGTCTTGAGAAGGGTTTTTTAATCACTTTCTCGGCTATACATTGATTGAATTAATGACACAAGCTATTTCTCCCCCAACCTGAACCCTGCACGTCTACCCCGCCCCAAGTGGAAAAGTAGCATGTGGTTTATTTTTAATTTTAAGAATTTTTTAATTTCAAAAAATTCCGCTTGTGAAGAAGTACCTGCTGGAACTCCCAAACGGTTGCACGCCCAGCGTGATACAGAATAGTTGCACTGCAGTGTCTTGTCTCTGGAAGAGTTATTCTGGGACTAGCAACACAGGCCCAGCCATGGAATGGGCCTCGTCCAGTGAGCTGCTGCGTGAAGTGGCAATATTTCAATAGCATTTCAAAGTGTCATAGCTGTGACATGAGGCACCCTGGATGAATGCTTTGTTCCACATACATCCAGTAGTGTGCAACTGGTTAAATGATTTATGGCATCCTTCCATTCTATCCCCTTTTAATGCACCTTTTGCCCGACCTCTGACCTCTCCTGCTGTGCATAGAGCCAAAGTACTGTTGCCTTTCTTATGGCCTGAGTGGTCAGCCCATCTTTAGAGCTCGATGGATTGTTTCCGTTAGGAACTGAAATTGATTATAGTCATTTCTTGGGTGTAATCCTGTTTATAAAGAATTTACACAAAGTCCTGTTTCTTAAATGTGGTAGGAACAGACAGGAGCTATTTTCTTTGCTCCTAATTCAAATTCAGCCCAAAAGAAGCTCTCTCTCTTGGCTTCCTCTCAGGGATCATCAGTGCTTCTATGGTGGTCTCCTGGCTGCTTTTCTGTTTTGAGCTTTCTCCTTCTGACACACACACAGACATGCAGCTGCAATCCAATCTGTTCCCAGTCTCTGCATTTGCCTTCAGTTCTAGCCACTGGCCTTAAGGCTCAGCTTCTACTTCAACCATACCATGCTGATCTGTGACTTGGGCAGTGGATTCTATTGTTTCAGCGATCACTAAACCAGGTGGCATTTAATTGCTCCATTTAGGCTGAATGAAAGGCAGCTAACGTGCCCATCAGCTTCACTGAGGTCTGTGATTGCCCATAGGTCAAAGACACACTTACTGCTACCTACAAACACCCTTCATTATAACAGTAGAAACGGCCTTTGTATGGGGAAACTATGCATAGGGTTGGGGGAAGAAATCCATCCCCTTCCCTGGTCTGTCTTCAACTCCCTTGTGGGACAGTTCAGAGTCTGCATGAAGTCCATCCCTGGTGCATACCAACCTCACTCTTTGTAGTAGAATAGTGTGGCAATTCTGACTCCTGAAGTTTGTGCCGCTGGGTGCTCATCCCCCTAAGTAAATTTTGTGCTTGTGAATGGTGCCAGCCTGAAAGCTCTAGAGCGTTAACACTTCTGTTTATCCACAGAACAGTCATAATACCGACAGCAGCAGCACAAGCTTCCTGATATCATTTCACCTCTGTACTACCCTGCATAGGAGCAACCACTTCCGGGACTAGGAAGAGTAGTTCAGTCTCCAGGTCCATTCAGGCCTGGCCTGCAGTGGAAGCTTGTAGCCAGATTGTCTATTTGTGCCATTTGCAATCACTTTCTGTGTAATATAATCTCTTCACTGGGAACAGGACTGAGGCTACCAAAGAGACTTCATATAACAATGACCTTCAGCCTCCATGTATTTGGGTTGGATTTGAACCCATGACTTAGGGGTTTAAGGTTCAATATACTATTGCTGTCAGTTTATCCACCTGTCTAGTAGGTAGAATAATACTGTCCTAACGGTTGCTGTGAGGTTTAATTAATTGTTTGTTAAAGAGAGAACAGAGAATTATTCAGATCAGTGTGAAGCTCATATTGCTGTAGATTCAATTTATTTTCTTTTAATTGCAAGCTCAACAAGGCCATGGGACATCAGTTTTCATTCTCAAGGCTCCCATCACATTTTGCAAAGGAACTTTGTATTCTGAAAAATCTGCAGAATGAGCTGGACTCTGCAGAGTTTCCACATATAATCATAGGACTGGAAGGGACCTCGAGAGGTCATCTAATCCAGTCCCCTGCACTCATGACAGGACTAAGTATTGTCTAGCCCATCCCAGACAGGTGTTTGTCTAACCTGCTCTTAAAAGTCTCCTGTGAAGGCGATTCCACAACCTCACTAGGCAAGTTTTTCCTAATGTCCAACCTAAACCCCCTTTGCTGCAATTTAAAAACATGCAGATGTTCATGCTCTTACAATAACAAACTATTACAATACACCCATAATGGGTGATCGTGGGGGAGCTAAAGTTTCAAACTTGCAATAGATTTTATTATAAGGAGTAAGCACAAAAGATCATTTAAAATATTTTTCAGATTCATAGATTTTAAGGCCCAAAGTGACCCTTAGATCAGCTAGTGTTCCCTCCTGCTTAAAACAAGCCTTAAGTAGAGCCCTGCAGATCTCCAGATATCCGCTTTATATCCGCAGACCATGGTTGTGGATCGCTGCTCAGATGTGGATACAAATTTTCTATCTGTGCAGGGCTCTAGCCAGAAGATTTCACCTGTTGCCCTGAATAGAGTTCAATAACTTGTTTGACTAATGTACTTTTTCCAAAAGGCATCCAGTCATGAGCTAAAGACATCAAGAGATGGAGAATACTTCATCTCCCTTGGTAGTTTGTGCCAGTGGTTAACCACCATTAGCACTGTAAAAATGTATGCCTTATTTCTAATTTGATTTTTGTGTGGCTTTAACCACCAGCAATTGATTCTTGTTATGTCTTTCTCACTAGATTAAAGAGCCATTTAGCTCCTGGTACTTTCTCCCTGTGAAGGTAAACGGTAATCAAGTCCCCTCTTATATTTAATTTTGAAAAGCTAAACAGATTAAGCTCTTTAAGTCTTCTACGGTAAGGCATTTTCTCAAGCCAAAGAAAATAAATTGTTGTGATCTTTTTAACAACTGGTACCTGGCAAAATTACATCACATGCTTTTAGATGGCTACCAAAACAAAATGCTATATTCTTACTATCACTGTTGTTGCATCCTTATATAATTAAACATTAACTGGACAATCTCAAGAGGAGCAACAGGGCAAAAGGCAGATGCCATATACAAATGTCAGTAAGATAAAGTGACTGTAATGGCAGTAAAAAAACATCCCTTTGCCAAGTAACAGAAAAAACAGAGGAGATAATTCCTAAGAATATAGTGGCTACCATACACTTTGAGAAGGTTGTCAGCAAAAGCATTTGCATGTTTACCTGCTACAGCTAATTTAGGATGCTACATTTATTTTCTGTATTCAGCTCTCCTCCAAGCACCTTTCCCCCACTGGCTCTAGGCACTTTTGCCAACAGCAAAATATATTGACCCCAAGGATGAAATTTAAAAAAATATGCAATCAACTGCCCCAAACAGCACCCACTCCAAAATCACTACCCTTGCTCATTCAATAGCCACCTGGATTAATGGGTAATACCCAAGATCAATACATAGTTCAAGTTGTTCCAATAATGAGGCTACTGACGCAAGACCTGATCTGGCTCCCATTAAAATCTATTTCATTGACTTCAATGTGTGTTGGGTCAGGTCATTACTAAGTAGCACTTCCCATAGAAAACATGGGCTTCCAGTTTGTTTCTGGGTGGAGTTTAAGATGTTGGCTTTGACCTGTAAAGCCCTCAATTACCTCATTAAAATGCCTCTCTCCTGTATGATGCCACTGTCATTGCAGTTGTAGGAGAGACATGAGCTAACAGCCTCCTATTTCTTTTTGGGGGCTTTGACTGTGTAAGTCACTGCCCCCACTTGTCTAACAAAGTGCTGATTAGTGTATGTTTAGGATATGCTTCAAGCCTAATTTAATTTCTCAGGATTCTCTTGAGGGGTGTAATATGGTTAGATGGGGGAGGGAAGGCCATGAGTCTGAGTTTCACCTCTTGTGATGGTCCTCGCTCAGTGGTTTGTTAGTAGGGTGGCATTACCTAATGGTCAGGGCTTAGGCCCATGACTTGCAGGGGGGTTGTTGGTAAGGGCTCTGGGCCCTTTGAAGGCTGTCAGTGCTCTGAAAGCCAGGGGATGCATAAGGCTGCCCTCCCTGAGCCACCTTCTATTACACCCGGTGATTGTCTCAAAATCGCCGTCTGGGTTAAGATGGTGTGAAGGATGTCCAAGCACGCACAAGGCAGCCTCTGGCAGCTGTGTGTAGTGCGGTACCTCTCTTGGGCAGCAACTGTCTCCTCCTGTGGT